>NC_139021.1:59518809-59971228 GCF_964662115.1 Mustela nivalis
GGACTGACCTGGAGGTATCTCCTCTCTGCCACCCAAGTGGGGAATATAAATGGTCTGTTTTGTTAAAAAAAAAAAAAAAATCATGTATCTGTGTGGGTGGGTGTATTCTTTTAATGTCTGAAACAATATAATAACAGTTTCTGTTTAATAAGGGTTTTTAGAAAGATTTATTTATTTATTTGGGAGAGAGAGCTAGGTGGGAAGGGGCAGAGGAAGAGGGAGAGGGAGAATCTCAAGTAGACTCTTGGTTGAGTGAGGAGCCAACCAGAGGCTGGATTTCATGACCCTGAGATCACAATCAGAGCCGATATGTGATATTTGCCCTACTAGTAGGCAAACAAAGGTCTGGTTAAGAATGGTAACCTGCTGTTTTCTTTAAAGGAGAGCCAAAGACTTGTGCTTTACTCTGCTTTGGTTTTGGGGGAAATAGCCATTTTGATTGTGAAACCTTTTAATATTTGTCAGCTGATTGTGTGTAAGCAGACCCCCTGTTTTTTGAGATTATCTTGTCATGATGCATCTTTTGTGTTTTGGTTTTGTACTTGTGTCTGGAAGGACAATCTATATCACTGTGGTCAAGCTATGAGACTGGGTAAAAGAATTCATGAGCATGTGCCTGGTGAGAAATAAACTATAGTCACTGCATGTCTATGATTATATTTGGATTTGGAGAAAAACATTCTCTTCACTAAAAAGTATCTGAGTGCTTTTAAATACAAATGGTGATGGATGGAGGTCTTACCATCTTTTTTTCCACTTCATTTTTGCTCATTTTAAAGAATTGAGTAAAGGTTTCATAATTTTAAATTTACCTGTTAAAAGCACCTATAATGATACATATTTTGTAAAAGGAAAGATTCAGTTACTTTCTTGGAGAAATTAATGATCTGCCTGGAAATTAAAAAATAAAAAAGAGTCAAAAGAGTCCTACACTCAACTGACTGAGCCACCCAGGCACCTAATAAGAGTTTTAATAAGTGATTTACATTATATATATATTAATATGCATATAATATATATTTTATTCACTCATTTATGAACTACTATATTCCAGATCCTACACTAGGGCTCAACAATCCTCTAAAGGACAACAATCCTCTAATTTGGTATTATAGCTTTTTTACCCTCGCTTTAGTGTTTTTTTGTTTTGGTTTGGTTTGGGCTTTTGGTGGTGGTGGTAGTGTGTGTGTGTGTAGATTTGTATGATGCCTGGTGTGGAGAAAATACCTAGTAAATGACAGCTGGTAGCATCACCATATATCTCCGAGGGGTAGATATTGCCTTAGGCAGCATAGTTAGTAGATTGTGACTCTAGGTCAGGACTTGGTATGATTTCAAAGTCCAGGTCTTTCTCCAATTTATTTTCCTGGGTAAGGTCTTGAGTTCAAAGGAAGAAAATGTACTCAGAGCATTCCTTGTTATTCAAGTTAACTTTTTTATTTAAGATTTTACTTATTATTTGAGAGAGAGAAGAACATGTGTAAGCCTGATTGGGGGGAGGAGCAGAAGGAGAGAACCCCAAGGAGAGTCTCCATTGGGCATGTAGCCTGACACAGGGCTTGATCCCAGGACCCCAAGATCATGACCTGAGCCAAAACCAAGAGGTAGACGCTCAAATGCTCAATCTACTGAGCCGCCACATGCCCCTCAAGTTGAATTTCTGTGTCCATGACCATGACGTATACCCTGCTGGAAGAGACAGTAAAAATGGTAGCAGCACAGAAAACATCAGAGCACTCGGAATGTGATGAGGGTAATTGCTGTTTGTAGATATTTGTTGCCATTTCTGTGTACATGTGTATAATGATGTAAAATATCATTTTTGCTTCTGGGTTGCTTGAAAATTTGAAAGCCTGTGAAAAAGAGAAATCATTATTTTCCCTCCTAATTGGACTTTTAACAAGATTAAGGAAGGTGAAGCTGACACACGGAGGGTAGGTGTCTCCTCAGTTGTCCTACCAATAATTCCAATTTTTGAGTCTCCCAAACTGTTTTAATGAGTTCTCCCAGTGTCTCAAGTCTTGTTGAATGGCACCACCAATCTACACATTTGGCTTGGGTTCTAATTTTCCTCCATTGTCCTGGCCACCACTTCACTTTTTAGGTCACCACCATCATTGAGCCTCTTCAAGTAAGCCCTGTCAAAATAGGTCCCTTGGCATCCTACTCTGTTTTGCTTGTTCTAGCCATTCCAAATTCCTCTACCTCTTTACAGAAGAGTGAACTTTCTAAAGGATACATTAGGAAGTGCTCCTCCTCTTACAACTTACAACAACTCTTCCAGGGTTTTCTGTATACTTAAGTAGAGTTCAGACTCCTTTTACAGTAAGTTATAGAATCCTATTTTCAAGTCCTATTCAGGCCCCGTAGCCACACATCTTTCATTCCCTCCCCAGCAACCACTCCCCATAGTGATCTCTTTGCTGTTGCCTTATCACACCAGACTTATGTCACCTCCACTACCTGCCATCTACTAATCAACGGAGGCAAACAATCCAGGCTAGGTACTCAGTGCTTCCCTTTTCCCTCTTTCATACCATAGGAAGGCACTGAATTACATTCTGTTCACTCATCCCATCCTTGCCACTGGCCTCTAAGCTCCTTGAGGTCATGGAGGACCTAGCCCAGTTCTGATGCATAGTCTATTTGAGGGTTGACTGAAAATTTCATAGGCAGATAAATTCAAAATAAATCATAAAAAATTAATTCTGGAAGATTCTGGATTAGATCATCTGTAAATAGTTAGTTACTCAAACTTACCTCTCATTAGGCAGCTTCTCTGAATATGCACCCTTCAGGGATAACAGCCGTTCTGAAACCATTCTCAGAGGTATATAAATAAACAGTGGAATTACACAGTGGTGGCCTATTTAATCTTTTCCAGAATCATACCAATCATATCAGTGGATGGAGGACTTTCTCCATGGTAACATTCCCTTGAATGCAAAAGCTCCATGCACTCTAAAAGCAATCACTCAGGGATGCTATACCTGCCAAATCCAACTCTCAATTAGCTGGAAACTTGGACCCAAAAGAGTGCCCATAGGACAGGTGATACACTGTGTCCTGTATACTGAAAAGAAGATACAAACTGTGACCTGCATCTCTGTATTATAACTATTGCCATAAAAGACGGGTACATAATACCTTCCCTAAGAAACTCAATATAACAAATATGTTCTTTATTTTTAGATAATGAATCATCAATAGGAGCGCCAACTGACTCTTTGTCCCTTGACTCTGCTCAAAGATGCAGAGCCTCCAGTTTGCAACAGAGTTTACAGTTTGTATGGGTAGATATTGGGTACATCTTGAACATTCTTTGAAACACCCAGAATTACTGAGATATGCAAATACTCATTATTTGAGGCAGAAAGAGATGAAGTGTCAATAGTAAGCTATTGCTACAGCATTGAAAAGATAGGGAACATGATTTGAGGCAGAGCAGAGTCTAACTAGTAATTAAAGTGACTACAAAAGCCAAAATACTGATAGACTTAAATATCTGATTTCAGACATAGTCTATTTAAATTCTCTGTTTGGGAGAAATTTGGATGCACACCAGGAACAAAAGGTATTGTGAAATAATAAATAGCAGGATAATTCTGTGTATAATTTCTAAAACCTATAATAATATACTGAAAATGGTTGGAAGGAATTGTCATTTTGAAACTCTGTGATATGTGTTACTTCTTGGAGGAGGGAGTCATTTGAAGGTTTGGTTTTATTTTTGTCAACTTGGTAAACTTTGAAATGAAATAAATTGAAATCATTCATTCATTGAACAATGGTTTATTGAGCACTGATTATATATCAGGCAGTGTTCTAGACTCTTGAGATAAACAGTGATCTGAATAAAGTTCTCAACCCTTACGAAGATTCTATTCTGAGGGGGAAAGCAAGATAGATAATAAACAATAAGCACAAGAAAGGAGAGTAAACAATATAGTACAGTAGTCACCCCTTGTGTGTGGTTTTGGTTTATCAGCAGTCAGTGGTTTCAGTTACTTGTGGTCATGCGAAATCTGGAGGCAGATGATCCTCTTTTTGACATATACTCAAACATAGTAGCCCAACACTACATCACCATGTCCCAGTAATTCACCCCACTTCATCTGATCATGTAGTCATTTAATCATCTCACATCCTTGTAAGAAGGGTGAATTCAGTATAATAGATACTTTCACAGAGAGGGAGAGACTACCTTCCCCCAAATTTTATTACAGTATGCTGTTATAATTGTTTTAATTTATTATTAGTTATTGTTGCTCATCTCTTACTGTGCCCAATTCATAAATTATACTTTATCATAGGTATGTATGCATAGGAAAAAACAGTTTACATAGGAATCAGCACTATCCATGGTTTCAGGCACTGAAGGTCTTGGAACATATCCCCTCATAGACAAGGAGAGACTATTACACAATAAATTGTGTAAATTAGAAAGTGATGATACTGTGTTAAAAGAGGAAGAAGCAGAAGAGGACAAGAAAAAAGGGGAGGAGGGGGAAGAGGAGAAAGTAGATGGAAGGAGGAAGTGGGGGAGGAGGAAGAGATCAGGGTAATACATATTTTTTATTTTATTATGTCATGTTAGTCACCATACAGTATATCATTAGTTTTTTATATAGTGTTCCATGATTCATTGTTTGTGTATAACACCCAGTGCTCCATGCAACCCATGCCCTCCTCAATACCCATCATGGGGCTCACCCATCCCCCATCCCCCCCACCCTCTAAAACCCTCAGTTTGTTTTCCAGAGTCTGTGGTCTCTCATGGTTCATCTCCCCCTCTGATTCCTCTCCCCCTTCATTTTTCCCTTCCTTCTCCTAATGTCTTTCATGCTATTCCTTATCCTAAAATTTGTATGGAACCAGAAAAGACCCCCCATTGCCAAGGAAATGTTGAAAAATAAAAACAGAGTTGCCTAATTTCAAGCTCTATTACAAAGCTGTGATCACCAAGACAGTACGATACTGGAACAAAAACAGACATATAGATCAATGGAACAGAGTAGAGAACCCAGAAATGGACCTTCAGCTCTATGGTCAACTAATCTTTAACAAAGCAGGAAAAAGTTTCCAATGGAAAAAGACAGTCTCTTCAATAAATGGTGTTGAGAAAATTGGACAGCTATATATAGAAGAATGAAACCGGACCATTTTCTTACACGATACATAAAGATAAACTCTAAATGGATGAAAGACCTCAATGTGAGACAGGAATTCATCAAAATCCTAGAGGAGAGCACAGGCAGTAACCTCAGGGTGATATTTTTGAATGAACTGGTCAAGTACGTACTGTATACAACAAGAGTTAAGCAAACAGTGGTTGGAGGTGAGGGACTTGGCTGTGCAGAGGTCTGGAAAGGAGCCTCCCGAGCAGAATGAACAGTCGATACATGCTTATTTTGTCCAGAGAACAGGAAGGAGGCCAGAATGACCAGCATGGTAATCAGTTTATTGGTTAAGCTAATGCAATGAAATTTTAATGGTTTCATTAGTCTTAATGGAATAGAATTTATTTTTGCTCACATGAAGTCCAGTGGGAAGCAGAGGCAATAATTGCTTCACTCAGAAGCCCAGACTGATGGTGGCTCTGTCATCTTTAACATGTAACTTTCAAGGTCACTCTGGACATTGATATCCAGCAGATGGTAGAAGAGAGTATGAAGAGTTACAAGAGGGTTTTTGTTTTTGCCTTTTTTTGTTCTGTTTTGATTTTATAGGCCGGGGTTAGGGTGACTAACTCTTTCCCATTTGCCAGGTTTCCCAGGATATGGGACTTCTGGAATGAAAACTGGGACAGCGCACCAGGATGGTTGGAGACTGTCAGCCAGGCCTCGAAGTGCATCATGGTAGGCCACGTGCTGTGGCCACAAGTAGCTGTGTGGCCTCACATAATGCAAAAGGCTTAGAAATGCAAACTACTGGAGTCTAGAAGAGACTGAGTGAAGAGAGGCAGGAATAGGGGACAGTTCTCATAGGACAGACCACTGGAAGGACTTGGGAGTTTTACTCTGACTGAGATGAGAAGAATCAGAAGGTTTTAAGGAGAGGAGTCATATTTCACTTACGATACTTTTTAATTTAACAAAAACACATATGATTTTTTAAAATACCAGACACTCTTGAAAGCATTTGCAAATGTGTAAGTAATTTAATCCTCATAACATCCTTACAGAATAAGCCCTTATATCATCTCCATTTTACAGGAAACAGACATGGAGAGGTTTGATAGCTTGCTTAAAATCCTGGAGCTGTAAGAGACGGAACTGGCATTCAAATCCAGGCATTCCAGCTAAAGCCTGCAGGCTTTTAACCATACTACTATTCATCACTGAGGTAACTCCCTGGGGTTTTGCAGCATCCTCAGGGCCAAAGCAATAGATGTGGCTTGTCTGTTACGGGCCCTTGTGTATCGGGGAGCAGCCTCCCTCCCTCATGCAGGTGGACTTGTGGTCCTATCCTTCTCTCCCTGGGCCTGCCCTTCCCACTAATACCTCTCCTCCAGAAGAATGACAACAAAAGCAATAATCATAGTGCCATTCTTTGTGATGGGTGGGAAAACAGTGATAAAAAATGAAAAAGATACCTTAATAATCACCTCGAAGACCTCCACCCCCTGTCAGCTCTTTACGATCTTCTTCCTTCCTCCTTCTCCTGATTCAATTCTTTTGCATAACCACATGGAACATTTGCTTTTAATCAGTATAAATATTGCTTTATCATTGACTTAAATATAATTTCATAACTGAAGCTCATACTTTTGTGAATTCTCTCAATACTGGAATCTAAATGTTGGAAAATCCTGCCATCTGTTAACATAGACTCCTAGTTTGAAAACAAAGTGAAGTAAGCCCTGTGAATATGTTTAGGCCAATTTTAGAATAGATTGAGTAACCATTAATTATCTTTCATAATCAAGAGGAGCTGAAGATACCAAAAGATAAATATGAGCCCTTGCTTATTTCCTAAAGAATCTTTAAGAGAAAATGAGATGCTGTGGCATCATGCTGAGGCCAGTGCTACATACCAGCAGATTAAGAAAAAAAAAAATTGTTTAAACAAAAGAGACAAGGACAAAGCAGTCCAAAAAACCCAGTATGAGCAAGAAAGAAAAACATACTGATTTTGAGATTAGGGATGGGGTAGGAACCAGGTCTCCCTAGAAGCTGGTTATAAAATGGTGAACAGGGTCCAAATTTGCTTCCTATCAACTCTCCATCAGGTAAGTCTGTGTTTCTGAGTTGACCTCCACAAAAATAGGTCAATTGCAATTTTTATGGCTGGGTAAAACAAGAGGTGTTTATGTAAAGCGGACAATTCATGTTTCATGGCTCACATGTTTGTTCTTCAAAAAACATGAAAATTCACCTCTTGTAAGCTTGACTATTAGTGACTATTTCTAGTATGTGTCTGGAATTGCTAAAACTTCCTTCTGAGACCTGAACCGATTATTTAATTACTTGCATACATTGGCAACATTGCAGGGATATAATTAGTATACTTTCATTTCATTCATAAATTAAGAAGAGAATGTCTTTCCAAACATGATTAGAGAGTCATGCCGTTGGCTTCAGGGTAGACAGTAAATCTAATAAACAGAAGAATATACTTCCTTTCATAGCATATCATTACCAGGAAATAAAGGAATTAGGATATATTCATGGAGTTTTTAACATTAAGGAGTTTCATGTAAAATGAAATTTATTGGTGGCTTTCAGAAACCAGACACACATTTAATCAGGAGTTAAACAGTGCAACCTTAATTTCCTTATTTCAGACTGACTTGAGTTATGAAAAAAAAGATGTATATATATAAACATCAAAATCTCTAGTCTCCAAAACAAGATATGTCAGATGATATATTGAGGGTAAGAAAAAATTGTTCAAATTTCTATTTATATATTTTTAAGAGATTTATCTCTTCATTTTGGAGAGAGACAGAGAGCAAGAGTGAGTGAGAGAGAGTGAGTAGGGGTAAGAGCAGAGGGAGAGAATCTTCAAGCAGATTCCCCACTGAGCACAGATGGGCCTTGATCGATCCTAGGACCCATGAGATCATGACCTGAGCTGAAACCAACAGTGGGTCACTTAACCCACCAAGCCACCCAGGTGTCCCTAAATTGCTATTTATTCAAATTTTATTAATATTAGTTTATGTATATTGTTTCTACACATATATGTATACTATTATACCCACCTATGTACTATTTATACAGTTTATTAGTATGACAGTACATGTATGTGATGTATAAATAATAACATGCATATATTTGGATTAACTTCTCAACTTTTTTTTAATTGATACGGTATATAATTTTAAAAGCATGAAGACACTTAATATCACATGATACTCTCCTTATCTTTTGAGGTATCAGTCTCTAGCTTATTATTATGATGAGAGAATGAAACAATCCATCCTAAAAGAGGTAAGAGTAACAGCTCAAGTAGACCAATTCTGGCTCCACGTGATGGGACTAGATGCACCAGATGGTGCATCTGTAGCAGATGGTCTTGTGCCCCAACATATACCCTTAGTCTCCCTCTAATTTTGGCTGTTGGGGGAGGGCAATTCAGTGGGTCCACAGACTCAAAGGACAGCAGCCACGTCCAGCCTACTCTTGGTCTGTCACTTTGTGCCTCCACGTCTTCCTAAAGCTGTGGGAGTTCTCTCATCTGGCAGTAGAAGTGCGTAAACATCTCTTGGAGCAACCCTCAGCCCATGGGGCAGGAGCTTGCGGTGAGTCAAGCCCCACTCCCCATTCTTTGGACTGGCAGTTCTTAGAGGTTCCAGGGGAGTCTGGTCTTAGCACATAGCTAGTCTTTTTCGTAGCGTTTCCTCTTTCCCCATCTCACTGTCTCCGCTTTCTCATTCCTGGATTCCACTCCCAAGCCACCTACAACTGAATTCTTATCTCAGGCTCAGCTTTGGGGAGAATCTGAGCTAAGACAATGTTTTAACATATTTCTATGAGTCACAACTGAAATATTTCAGTGGAGGAATTCAGAAATTATCGTCAAATGAGAATTTGCTCAAATTCACTAGGTTCTGCAAAATCCAAATTGGAGAATGAGATGTATATTAAGGCAATTACAATTTTTCACTTAAGACATCATATTGAGGAGAAAAGATACAAACTCCCAAGAATGGATAGAAGCCAGATGGATGCCATGTTTAAACTTTCAGTTTTCTCTCTAAACGAAAAATTAACCAGGATGATGGTGAGGTTTGGAACTACTCCTCAGAAATCAGTGGTGTTAAATACTAGGGAAAAGCTTATTGCTTCCTGGCAAAAATCTTCATCAGCCAGAATGAGACAGATGCAGTCAAGGTGCTCCAAGGTTGGTTACTGTGACTATCCCCAAAGCGTTCTTGGGACCACCTGGTTAGAGTTTTTCTACTTTCACATTACTTAAATAAGTTTCTTTCATTTGAAAGAAACCATTTATTTGATAATAAATAAATGGTTGGGAAGAATCACAATGCTGCATGACCAACTTGTCATACATACACTGGTAACAAGTTACAATTTATACAGCAGAAAGGTGATTCCCCACTCTCACCTAATTTATTTTGTCGTGGCCCAGTAACTTAGTGTAAAAGACTCCCTGCTTTCTCTATTTCTACCTTTGATGTGGGGGGGAAAAAAAAAAGCTAGGTGGGAACAGTTAAGTATCGTGCTCCAGGCACATCTGTTTTGTTATGGCAGGAATATTGGCAACTACTGGGTATTTCTGTTAACAATATGGTGTGAATGATTTATAGTTACATATCAATATAGGATGAACCAAATAATCTCTGGCTAAACTTGTGTGAAGAAATGAAACTGGGAGTGTTTTATAATTCAAAAGCAAGAATAGCTGTAAATGCAAGCATGACCAATTTAAGCTGACCTCTAACCTAGGTTCTCAGCTGAGACCCTCCTATAATAAGAAGACAGACCAACAGGAGAAAAACTCACTTAGTTCCATATGTGTGGGAGCCCCATAAAGATATGAGACTCAAAAGCAGCCAAAGCAATGGAGATTTATATACCATCCTGAGCTAAGGAAAGGAAGGGGGGCCTGGGGCTTCAAAGAGGTGGAAAGCAATTCACAGGAAAGTGAAAAGAGGAAATGTTTGGTGAATACATGTTTTCCAGGCCATGTAGACATGTGTCTCAGATGAAAATATTATCTCTGCTAATAGCTGTCTCCCCGGTGGAAGCCCCCTTTCCAAATTCTTTTAGGCAGTTATTGGGGAGGTAAAAAGCTTTCCCTGATTCTACTGGGTCTTGATTGTCTTCAGCTCTAAATGATCCGCATGCCAAGTGTTCCATTTTGGGGTGGCGTAGTCTGCTCCCCTTTACCCAACCTAGCTGGTGCACTCAGAATGAGTGGTCCTTTCAGAAAATGATTCATTGGCCAATCCACATGTCTGAGAGGGTGCAGGCATGCAGTGGGCATTTCTCAGTCTTCCCCAGCTTTGCATGGCAGCCAGATCAAACTTTCATAATGTGCCACTTTTAGTTTATACAATCTTTAGTAACCCAATAAGCTCCTTGGAAGTGATTCAGTTGTGTGTAAAAATGAGTATCCATAGAAAGGCCTATAATATAACTGATTAAAAGCTAAAGAAAGGATTTTTATTTTGTATCAGTTCTCCACCTGTTGCAAGACCCTTATGGCAGTGGGCAGGGGAGCATACTCCTAGGGTCACTGCCCTTTGGACACTATAACATCATTAGACTCTGCTGGCTCTGCGGTCTTTGCAGCCTCACTCACAGAGAAGATGGTGTTGTGGCTTTCTGTCATATCTGCTCTTGTTTTTCATCTTCTGTGCTTGTATTTTAATCTTTATTATATCTTTGGCTCTTTGCATTTGCACACTGGTGAGTGGGAGACAGTACCCTCTATCTATTTTGGAAAAACAAGACTCCTCTTTTTATCTTTAGTAAGCTGTACTTGGGCTGTCTTCCTCAGTGCTGGGCTTAATTTCCCAATGCTCCTTTTACTCCTGAGTTTTACTCACTGAACTTTTGTTACTTTTTTGGTTACCTCTATTCTTTAGGTAACCAACCAAGGCAGTGTGGCAGCTAAACATGACTTCCCCACAGCATCATTTTTTAGTACTTTGGGGCCAAATTGGGCCTCCCTACTACCTTGGTATCCAAACCCATTTCCAGTTTGTTCTAAACGAGGGTCTCAGGATTTTATGTAGAGAAGAAAATTATATTTTTATAAGATAAATTTATAAAGAATTCCATTTCAACAGTTTGAATTATTATTTGTAATAGTAACAGCCAGTAGTTATCCTAAACTTACTACTTACTAAAATCTTTAAATGTGTTGTCTCATTTAAATTCTCACAAGTAATTTTATGAAGTAGAAATTATTATTCTTTGCATTTTTACAAATACAGAGTTTAACTACTTTTTAAAAATAGTACTTAAGTTGAATTTATATGCATTATGTGTGGGGGGAGGGTTAAAAGTCTTATTTTTCATGAATCACACAGACCACTATATGAATTCTCTATCTTTGATATTATGAGTTATTCTGGTTTTCTCTGCTTTAAAAAGCAAAGTGTGCTGGGGATGAATGAATAAGTATGTGGATTGTGGAAGGTGGGAGCTACATTTCTCACTTTTGCATAGAGAAGTTGCAGATAAGCAAGGGGGAGAGATTAGTATAAATCTTATAATACAGGAGTAGAATCAGAGACATCAAAAAGAACTCATGTTTATCCTAATATTTACAGAGGTGGCTATAGAAATGATTGTAAAAGTGTAGGTATGCATGGCTCAGTATAATATATTTCTGTTCTAGCTCGGTCAGCTCAGAGGCCTTAGAGGCATGAAGCACAGTGGCAATGAGCACCCCCAGTGCCCAGAGCTTGGTTTCTAAATATCATTCTTCATTGGAGGAATCAGGCCGCTTGGAGAAATAACTGAGTCTAGGAGCGGGATAGGGAAAATATAGGCTGATCCTCAAGCTGTGCCCAAAAATAATGCAAGGCTCAAAACATAAGGAAAAAGAGGATATAAAACAGACACAGAGCCAACATGAAAGAGCTGTCAGTGGCCAAAGCTGAAATAACCTGGGCACAATAAAAATTAATGTATAATCCAAAGTAAAATATAGATGAGTTCATACTGATTTTAAAAAAATGATTGAATGAATAATATGTAGCAGGGAAGGGACAAACCCTCTTTAAAGAAGAATTCCAAATAATATATGTAGATACTCCCTCCTCCTCTGGAAGGGGGAGCTTAATCCCTCCCCTTCTTCTGTATGCACTGGACTTAGTAAGTTGCTTCAGAGGACTAGAGTACGGAAAGGGAGTGATAGTGATTCCATGTTATAAAACCTGGTGAATACTACTGAAGGGAAGCAGAGTCTGCCACCCCAAAATATGCCACTTTTATTTTGAATTTAAGTTAGTAAAAAAGAGCTGGTACAAGGAGAGCACACTGCCCTCCTTTGCCCCCTAAAATTAGGAAATAAATCCCCCATGTGAAACACACCTAGAGTCCTGAAGACATCCCTATCACCAGAAACAGGGAATTTAGGGTCATGAAGGATGTGTAAACAAACCTTGCTACTTTTTCACCATTTTACTCTCTAAGCTCAAACCCCTTTGTCTTGTCAGTTCTTCATAAATTTATTTCTTTGTCTAAAATGTGTAAATGCTGCCTACTTTGGGCACTTCTTTGAGTCCCATATTTTTGGGTTACCCCATGTTATAAAACCTGGTGAATACTACTGGTTTGTTTTCCTGTTCATGCATCGTATGCTGATTTAATTATCAGGCCAGCCAAAGAACCTAGAAGGGAAAACGGAAAAATGTTCCCTTCCCATTTCCTTCCACTATCTTAACCAAGTTATTAAGGTGAAGATTCCCTTGTTATATTGTGCTGTCAACTACCCCTTCAAATACCTCAGATACCTTTCTGACAGAATGAGAAGGGCATCTTAACCTCTGTGATATTCTTCCCATAAAACCCATGCCCTGGTCGAATCATAAGGAAATGCATCACACAAACCCTAATTGAGAGACACTTGACAAAATACAAAGCAGCACACCTCAGAGCTGGCAAAGTCCTGAACAACAAGGAAGCTGAGAATCTGTCATAGACCAGAGGAGGTGAAGGAGACGGGGAAATTCCATGCAGTGTGGTACCCTGAATTGGATCCTGGCACAGAAGAGGATATTGGTGGGGAAATCTAGTGAAATAAATATAAAGTTCAGAGTTTAGTTAAAAATAGGCACTGACATTGATTTCTCAGTTTTGACAAACATACCAAGTTAATGTAAAATGTTCACATTCATGGAAATAGAGTGAGGGGTATAGGAAAAGGTCTATTACCTTCGTAATTTTTCTGTAAAAATATTCTAAAGTAAATTTATTTTTTATAAAAGTAAAGTGGAGAACTGAAAGAATCATCCCTGCCTTACCAACAGTAATAAAGTCTTCAGTTGCTGGTTACCTGGAGGTGGGCTGGGCTTACAAGCAGGAGAGGAGAGAGTCCATTTCAAAACAATGTTTTTACAATATCTGCTATATTCAGAAAATGCTAGGCCCTCTCTTTTCATTTTATTTTAAAAATTTATTTTATTTTATTTTTTAAAAGATTTTATTTGAGAGAGAGAGAATGCAGGAGCATTGGGGGGGGGGCAGAGGGAAAGGGAGAAGCAGACTCCCCGCTGAACAGGGAGCCCTACTCGGGATCCAGAGCTATGAGCCCATGGCCTGAGTCAAAGGCAGACACTTAATTGACTAAGACACCCAGGCACCCCTCCCTCCTTCCATTTTAACTCACAGCTTCCCCCCCGCCCTTTTCTTGCTTTAATAGAGGCTCTGAGCAGAGGGAGAAAGAGTTGTAGCAAAAGGAACTCTATTTGTTACATTCAGAACCCTCCAAGATGGTCACATACTGGTATCTCGTGGACATCAGTGCAGAAAAATACCTGCAAACCTTCCCCACGAGATTCTCAAAGCACATATTTATAGGCATTCTGCTAGTAAGTGGGAATTGGGAGGTCCTCTTCCTTTCAGAAGAGCTTCTGCCTTCTGAAAACCAGGGCTAGGTCTGTGGCTTAGGCTCATGGCCCAGGGGAAAGCTTCTCCTCCTTTCCAAGGACAAACTTACATCTTACCCTAAGTACCAAAAATGCAGTAATGGGACCAATCGAGTGTGTATTTGTATTTGTACCTAAAGCATCCCAAGTTTAACAGTGATTTCAGGTCAAGCAAATCTCCAGTCACTTAGGGTGATGGGTGGGTGCCATGCAGAGGGTGACAAGAGTGACACAGCATCCTGCTTATGCAGAACCTTCTTACCTAAGTCTCTTGGGGAAGGGAAGGTGCAGGGGGTCTTGGGAAAGTTGACTCTCCAACACTTCAGGTACGTTTGAAGAAGGAATGTTGAAACCTGCTACATTCTTCTCACTTTTCCTATCCTAAATCTAAATGCTATGTTTCTACCTAATTCCTCAACATCGAGATATTGGCGCAAATGCCGACACATTGACATTTTCATGCTCTTATTAATTAGCAATTAATGCCAAAAGTGACGAGCAGACATTTGTGAAGAGGCCAATTAAAGACTACATATTGTCAAAATGCCTAAAAGCCAGAAGCCCAGCGGGCAGGAGAGCCTCGGCAAGCAATGCCCCACTGAGTGACTGTTCTTGTTCAAATCTTCTAAGTATGAAAACTTGTCAAGCTTCCTTGAAAATACTTGTTCCCAGGTTGGTACTGGTAGAGTTAATGTAATCTTAGTCAAGTTCACGAGTTTAGAAGCAAAAGCATTTAATATATATAACGGTATGTCAGTTTCAAACACTGTTGAGAGAGTTTCTTTCCTCTAATTAAAAAAAAACCTAATTAGGCCTAATAATCCAAATAAATTAGATAATTGTAAATAAATATAGTCTATATTCTATGATATAGCCTATTTACAAAGAATGTTGCAAGTGAGATTGAACATACGGGGTCGATTAGCCCTAGAGTTAATTTTCAGCCTGGGATTTAATAGCAGGTCATGTGACCTAGGTAAGCACTCTGAATTTCAGTTTTCCTATTTATAAAATTTAAATGGTAACACATGTCTCATTGGGTTACTGTGCCTATTTGATATACAGCTGGATATTTTGAGGCTAACTTTTCCTCCTTGCAAGTTTCCTGACCTCATCTTCCTCATTCTTTCTGTCAGTTCCCACAAGTGTCTGGCTTCAACTTCCTCTGGGCAGGTGTTGGGGAAGAAGGGAAATAGAAGCAGCCTGAGAGACTCCATCTGGCTTTATTTTTCCAAGAGCATAAGCTCATAGGAGGACTTACAGGTTTTGCCAAAGGGAAGAAAAGGGAAAAAGGGGTGTGTGCAAAAGGAAAGGATCTGGAAAAACTTGAAGAAGGATTTCTCTCTGTCTACTACACCACTATCCTGGGATGTGAGAGGAAAAGAGATGACTGTGGATTCTAGAAGCCAGTGGTGTTCATGCTGCTTTCTGGCAGTGTCCACTGAGGCAGCAAAACCGCAAAGGGGAATGGCTACATGGTAGGTAGAGGCTGTTGAGGCCTCAGGAAGCTCCACAGGGGTCCCCTGTGACCCAAAAGTAACTTAGAAGCCACTGAGTACCACTGGAGCAGAGAAGCCATGTGGGTGGGAAGAAGGCGTGTTTCAGTGGGAATCTGTGAAAACGCATGGCTGAGGAGCAAGGGTCCCCCATCCCCCACCGGTTCTACGTATGCTCTCAGCATAGCATCACAATTCTAGATGGCAGGGGAGAAAACCCAAGAATGATTGTCATTAAGTTTCCTGCCAGCCAGAGGGATGGCTCTGGCTCAATTAATCGATTAATTTAAAATGAAGATAGGAACTATTTCTTGCATACTTGAATATATGGAATGAAATCCATATCACGTCGTATGTGAAACATATGTGTTCCATATGTGAAATGTCATATGTGAAACACATATGTGACATATATGTTACCCCAGGTATGTGGAAGATACTCGGTTAATATTAGCTACCATTATTTATCAGTTAGGATGGACAACTATAAAAAGGGTAATTAAAAAAAAACCCTCTAATATGAAACCATATTCTGTGAGAGACAAGTTTGGATATATTGGTACAATTTTCTCTGAACCTGAACTTGGAACTCATTCCCCATTGTAATACTTAACTGAGTGCAAGAGTAGGTTGAGATATACTTTGATGTTCTAGAGGAGGGGAGATTCTGATCAGTGATCAGATAAAACGGTGCAGTCTGAATTCAGTATTTTAGCCTTAATTTAACAGGGTAGGGATGAAGCCTTAGTCCCCAGAGCTACACATACATCCAAGAGTTTTTGAACTATTTTTGTTTTGCTTTTAGTGTTTAACCTGTCATGATGGAAGTCTCAGATGGGGTAAATAATACATTTGGGGGTAAACAATGCCTTTGACTGACTGCTTTGGTGAAAAAGAGTACTGAATTGAGACCTAATGGGATTTGGCTCTTGGCTACGGACTTGGAGCTCTAGGACTCAGGCTGAGCTGAGAATAGGGGCGAGGGCAGCAGAGATGCCTTCAGTGTCAAGCAAGTGAACGCTGTTGCCTTCCACGAGAAGCAACAATCCCAGGAGGTCAACCCACTCGGTCAGAGTCACCAAGAAAGACATAACTCACACAGGCACTGATGGAGGAACACCGTCCTCACACAGAGACAAAGCAGGACCAGCCTTAATAGTGAGTGTCAGTCCCCCATCAGCCAGTGGGGCTCACCTTGTAGCTGACAGGAAGATGGTTTCTGTTGCAGGCAAAGGACTTTTTTCGCTCCCTGCCAGGAACAGATAGAGCCGTGGGATGGGTCAGGTGCCTTACCATGCACACAGTGAAGCAGAACCAACCCAGAACATGGAAAAGAGATAGCCAAGCAAATATTCCTGACCTAGGCTGACAGAGCTCTTTATCTCTCCATGAAGAAATGTTCCAGGCCAACGTCATACTGTTTTGTAACCGTTCAAAAGTCAAAAGTCTTCACACCTGTGACTGCCTTTCTTAATATGTTGTTCCAGCAATGGCTAGTGTATCCTTAACCTATTGTTGTTGATCTCTCTGCAAGTAGCTTCCTACCTGCCATTATTCTTCACCTTCTCAATCTTTAGAATTCTTAGAATTGGAGAATTGTTTGGGAGGGAATATATATCAGGCTACTAAAACAATTTTGGCTTTTCATCCAGGCAGAGAAGAAATTTTAGTTTTTCTATTTGAATTCCAACATTTGCCTAGTTATAGTAGCCTAGGATGGGAATTCTCTCCTGTGCTGAGAAAGGAAAATCTGCACAAAAAGGTTGAGGAGAAAGAGGTCATCTTTGGCCTTCTCCAGGGCTCACCTCCAGGGCTCCAGATTCCTCAGAAAGCCTTCCACTGACCTTCTAATACAGGGATTCCCTGTGTGCCCGAGGTGACCGTACATCTGGTTTGTCTTTGACAGCCTTTCTCTGCTTATCAACTTTTTCCTACTTCACCTTCCAAGTATCACTATCCCTATGTTGTTCAAGATGGCAAGTAGCTATTCTGATCAATTACTTCATTATTATTATTATTGCTGCTAATAATAAACACTTAAATTGCAGATTATAAACCTACTACTTCTATGATAATAGATGAATTTGCCCCACATTTTTGGCTGCCTCAGCCAGGAGAGACATGTTACTAGTCTTTCATGCCCCAGAACCCAAGGTTTCTGTATGTCCTAACCTAAAAAGTGGATCTCATAAGAAAACCTTAATAATACAGAAGGGATGGGATTAATGGACAAGGAAGGAGCTAAGATAAGGTGGAGATTTCTAAGAAAGCCAGGGAACTACTCTCGTCTTCCTTGAATGACCATAAAGTTTCAGCCCAAACCTAGTAAAGTACAAGCCAAATGTTTAACATTTACATCATAGACATGAGGAAGAATGGCTTTCTCTTGGTCTCTTTCAATCTAGCAAAACCTTAACTTTTTGAGGTCACCATATTAGATCGAGTTGCAGGAAACCAACAAGAACACTGGCAACTTTCAAAGGTTTCCTCGACACCAAATGGCAAATTTATTGGCGCAGAAGTGGAAAAATATAAAGTGATGAAGTGTAGTGGTTAGGGGCACAGGTTTCTAGATGAGAAACTCTCCCTCAGTCCCATATGTGGACACAAGTCACTTCTATAGATCCATAGCATGACTAATAACCAGTGAATGGAAAGTGAGACAGCTACCTGTCTCCAGTAAAACCTGACATATAGGACAGATAATAATAAATGATGATAATAATAATATATTAATTATAGAAATTCATAATGAAAAAAATTTGTGATTCCTATATATTTAACAAAATTATAAATATTTTGCTTATTTTTAAAACTTAATATATATTTTATTTTAAAAATCTTTATAATAGGGGTGCCTGGGTGGCTCAGTCGTTAAGCATCTGCCTTTGGCTCAGGTCATGATCCCAGGGTCCTGGGATCAAGCCCACGTTGTGCTCCCTGCTCAGCCAGGAGTCTGCTTCTCCCTCTCCCTCTGCCCCTCCCTCTGTTTATGTGCTCTCTAATAAATAAATTCTTTAAAATAAATAAATTAATAGCTTTATAATATATAGTTTCCTAGAAAACTACTTTTGCAGTCACTATTTGTTAAAGATTCACTAAATAATGATTATTTTTTGTGATTTATTTATTAAATGATTTATTAAGTGTCCACTATGCACCAAGAGCTATGCCAGGCCCTCGAGATACAATGGTGAGGACGGAGAACCATGAGCCATCATGGAGTTTACAGCCCAAAGGGAGAGACAATAAACAAACAAGTGAATACAGAAATAAACAAAATTAAAAACTGTGATGTTTCTAATGAAAAAAAGAAAAAAGGTAAATTACAGGGTCACAAAGAAGAAACTACTTTAGATTGAAAGGTTAGGGAGAGCTTCTCTATGGAGATGACAAATTGAAAACAAAATAATAAGTGTTTTTTTTTTAAAAAAGATTTTATTTATTTGACAGACAGAGATCACAAGTAGGCAGAGAGGCAGGAAGAGAGAGAGAGAGGAGGAAGCAGGCTCCCTGCTGAGCAGAAAGCCCAATATGGGGCTCGATCCCAGGACCCTGGGATCATGACCTGAGCCGAAGGCAGAGGCTTTAACCCACTGAGCCACTCAGGCGCCCCAATAAGTGGTATTTTGTACAATAAAAACTGGGGAAAGAGGACAATAGTCTGCCCAGGGATGAAGTGGCAAAAAGTTGGGTATCCTAGACCGTCTCAGAGAGGGTCCTTTGCGGAAATGATGAGTGAGCCAGGCATCATGGATCATGGGCCTGGACTGGACTGGTTGGGGACCAGATGATGTGGGGTTTTGCAGGCTCTTCTAAGGGGGTCGAAAATCATTCCAGGTGGGATGGAAAACCATTAGTGGTTTTAAGGAAGAGAGTGGCAGAATCTGGTATTTAGCAGACAATCTGGGTAGAGCCGTGCAGGGGAGAGTTGACCTAGCTCAGAGAAGGTAGTGGGGGCAAGTATGGAGAGTAATGGATGGAGCAAAGCTGTGCTCTGAAAACAGAGTGGACAACACATACAGATGGCCTGGGCTGGCATGTGAAGGACTGAATGGGGTAGGCTTGGAATTTCGGTTTCTATTTTACATAACTGGTGGATGAAGGCACCATTTATGGGATAGAAAATGCCAGAGGAGAAAGCTGATTGCAGGGAAAGATCAAGAGTTCATTTCTGGACATGCTATTCTCACATTCATGATTCCAGGCCAGCCCAGCTCTTCATAGGCTCAGCATGGGTCCCTGCCCCCATGAGGGTGGGCGAAAAACATGCTGCCAGGTAGCGGAACGCTGAATGAATTTGTGGTGCAGTATTTATGGCCGATGGTTAGCAAATGTGGGGAGATATCTACTGTATTAGGATTCTGTTTTGAGTGGCAGAAAACCAACTTAAACCACTTACTCAATAAAGGAAATTTATTGCTTCATGTATCTGAAAAAGGCAGGACTGCCCCAGGCACAGCTGGATATTCAAGTGTCCAAATGATGTTGCTCTCTCCTCTTTGTCTACCTCAGTCTCTTCCATCTGTCTCTGTCTACTTTGGTCTTTCTATTTTTCTTTCTTCTATACTGCTTCATTCTTAGGCTCCCCCCTTCCCTCTTCCTAGATGCCTTTAACTTCAAATGTTCATACAGTCCTCATAGCTCACAATCTCAAAGGCAGTGTAAGAGCCTCTGCCCCAGGGCCCACATAATCATGTACTCATGAATTCCAATCACGGTGGAATGGAGCTCCCTCGACAGTCTGGATCACATGTTTATTCCTGGGCAGGGTAGATTTGCCCCCACTAGAACCACAAGAAATAGGTTCTGCAAAGACAGTGGTTGAGATCCCAGAGTGGGAGAAATACTGGGCAGGCTACAGACCAGTCAATGGCAAGAAATAATGACTTTATTTTCAGAATTGTTACCTGCAGCTCTTATCTTCAGCAGGAATTGCATTGCCAGACCAGTTGTCTAACGAAGGCAGATCAGAACAAATCCTTGTCCTCTATCTATATAACAATGCTTATATTTCTATTTCTAATAGTAGGAGGCATGCATCCAGCACACCAGAGGTGACATCAAGTGGTCAAGATATAAATTAAAAAGAATAGTGGAAAAAAAGGACTCTAAAGAAATAATAATCTGATGAAACAGTGGGGAGTATATTGAGGAATATAGATGAAGAAAGTTGATGATTGTTGGAGTTGGATATGTGGAAGTTTATTATACCATCCAATTTATGTGTATATGTTTGAATTTTTCCTTAATAAGAGGTAAAAGTTTTAAAAATGAGGGAGGTTGGCAATGAGTGATGAGAGAACACATCACCTTTTAAATGACAACAGGAAGTTATTATTTTGTGTTTCAAGATGTTATTCTTCCCAAACTCCTGAAATATAATTACACTATGGGTGTGGTAAGGAAATCAGATATGAACCTGTAGTAAAACCATCCATCATAGCACACAATTAGCCAATTATCTAAGTCAAAGGCTAAGGTTAAAAAAGAAGAAGAAGAAGAAAACTGCAAATAACCTTGTAGCATTCTCAGTAGATTTATCCAAAAGAGAAAAATATATGATAGTTGTCATAATGGAAATGCCATGCACTAGGCCTATCTACTCCTTGGCTAGAATTTTGAAAGGATTCTAGGATTGTAATCTGTTAAAAAGGAGACACAAATTTCAAATGGCATGTATTAATTTAGTGAGTTTACTCTCTTGAGAATGCCAAAGACTTCCTTTTTAAAATTATATAGACTGTATTTTGAGTTCCACCCATAGGGTTGAAAAGAAAAAGAAAAAAAAAGAAAAGAAAACAACAACAATAACTAGTATCCACTATTTCACAGCATTACATTGGTGGTTCTAGAGATGAATTGATCTTCCAAAGGGCACTTTATTTAGTTTAAGCCTTTTAATCCACTCCATAACAGGAGTGAGTAATACCCAGATACAGTAAGGAATTCTGCACAGTCCATACCTCTTAGCCTTAGCTTATATAGTTGGGTAAAAAATTTTCCAAGGTGTGGAGTCTTTTGGGTTTTCCACATATAGTATCATATCATCTGCAAAGAGTGATAATTTGACTTCTTCTTTGCCGATTTGGATGCCTTTAATTTCCTTTTGTTGTCTGATTGCTGAGGCTAGGACCTCTAGTACTATGTTGAATAGCAGTGGTGATAATGGACATCCCTGCCGTGTTCCTGACCTTAGCGGAAAAGCTTTCAGTTTTTCTCCATTGAGAATGATATTTGCGGTGGGTTTTTCATAGATGGCTTTGATGATATTGAGGTATGTGCCCTCTATCCCTACACTTTGAAGAGTTTTGATCAGGAAGGGATGCTGTACTTTGTCAAATGCTTTTTCAGCATCTATTGAGAGTATCATATGGTTCTTGTTCTTTTATTGATGTGTTGTATCACATTGACTGATTTGCGGATGTTGAACCAACCTTGCAGCCCTGGAATAAATCCCACTTGGTCGTGGTGAATAGTCTTTTTAATGTACTGTTGAAACCTATTGGCTAGTATTTTGTTGAGTATTTTCGCATCTGTGTTCATCAAGGATATTGGTCTATGGCTCTCTTTTTTGGTGGGATCCTTGTCTGGTTTTGGGATCAAGGTGATGCTGGCCTCATAAAATGAGTTTGGAAGTTTTCCTTCCATTTCTATTTTTTGGAACAGTTTCAGGAGAATAGGAATTAGTTCTTCTTTAAACGTTTGGTAGAATTCCCCCGGGAAGCCGTCTGGCCCTGGGCTTTTGTTTGTTTGGAGATTTTTAATGACTGTTTCAATCTCCTTACTGGTTATGGGTCTATTCAGGCTTTCTACTTCTTCCTGGTTCAGTTGTGTAGTTTATATGTTTCTAGGAATGCATCCATTTCTTCCAGATTGTCAAATTTATTGGCGTAGAGTTGCTCATAGTATGTTCTTATAATAGTTTGTATTTCTTTGGTGTTAGTTGTGATCTCTCCTCTTTCATTCATGATTTTATTTATTTGGGTCCTTTCTCTTTTCTTTTTGATAAGTCGGGCCAGGGGTTTATCAATTTTATTAATTCTTTCAAAGAACCAGCTCCTAGTTTCGTTGATTTGTTCTATTGTTTTTTTGGTTTCTATTTCATTGATTTCTGCTCTGATCTTTATGATTTCTCTTCTCCTGCTGGGCTTAGGGTTTCTTTCTTGTTCTTTCTCCAGCTCCTTTAGGTGTAGGGTTAGGTTGTGTACCTGAGAACTTTCTTGTTTCTTGAGAAAGGCTTGTACTGCTATATATTTTCCTCTCAGGACTGCCTTTGTTGTGTCCCACAGATTATGAACCATTGTGTTTCATTATCATTTGTTTCCATGATTTTTTTCAATTCTTCTTTAATTTCCCGGTTGACCCATTCATTCTTTAGAAGGATGCTGTTTAGTCTCCATGTATTTGGGTTCTTTCCAAACTTTCTTTTGTGGTTGAGTTCTAGCTTTAGAGCATTGTGGTCTGAAAATATGCGGGGAATGATCCCAATCTTTTGATACCAGTTGAGTCCTGATTTAGGACCGAGGATGTGATCTATTCTGGAGAATGTTCCATGTGCACTAGAGAAGAATGTGTATTCTGTTGCTTTGGGATGAAATATTCTGAATATATCTGTGATGTCCATCTGGTCCAGTGTGTCGTTTAAGGCCTTTATTTCCTTGCTGATCTTTTGCTTGGATGACCTGTCCATTTCAGTGAGGGGAGTGTTAAAGTCCCCTACTATTATTGTATTATTGTTGATGTGTTTCTTTGATTTTGTTATTAATTGGTTTATATAGTTGGCTGCTCCCACGTTGGGGGCATAGATATTTAAAATTGTTAAATCTTCTTATTGGACAGACCCTTTGAGTATGATATAGTGCTAGAACTTATACAGGAATTCAGTAAAGTGTCAGGATATAAAATCAATGCACACAAATCAGTTGCATTTCTCTACACCAACAACCTAACAGAAGAAAGAGAAATTAAGGAGTCAATCCCATTTACAATTGCACGCAAAAACATAAGATACCTAGGAATAAACCTAACCAAGGAGACACAGAATCTATACTCAGAAAACTATAAAGTACTCATGAAAGAAATTGAGGAAGACACAAAGAAATGGAAAAATGTTCCATGCTCCTGGATTGGAAGAATAAATATTGGGAAAATGTCTATGCTACCTAAAGCAATCTACACATTTAATGCAATTCCTATCAAAGTACCATCCATCTTTTTCAAAGAAATGGAACAAATAATTCTAAAATTTATATGGAACCAGAAAAGACCTCGAATAGCCAAAGGGATATTGAAAAAGAAAGCCAAAGTTGGTGGCATCACCATTCCGGACTTCAAGCTCTATTACAAAGCTGTCATCATCAAGACAGCATGGTACTGGTACAAAAACAGACACATAGATCAATGGAACAGAATAGAGAGCCCAGAAATAGACCCTCAAATCTATGGTCAACTCATCTTCGACAAAGCAGGAAAGAATGTCCAATGGAAAAAAGACAGCCTCTTCAATAAATGGTGCTGGGAAAATTGGACAGCCACATGCAGAAAAATGAAATTGGACCATTTCCTTACACCACACACAAAAATAGACTCAAAATGGATGAAGGACCTCAATGTGCGAAAGGAATCCATCAAAATCCTTGAGGAGAACACAGGTAGCAACCTCTTCGACCTCAGCCGCAGCAACATCTTTTTAGGAACAACTCAAAAGGCAAGGGAAGCAAGGGAAAAATTGAACTATTGGGATTTCATCAAGATCAAAAGCTTTTGCACAGCAAAGGAAACAGTTAACAAAATCAAAAGACAACTGACAGAATGGGAGAAGATATTTGCAAACGACATATCAGATAAAGGACTAGTGTCCAGAATCTATAAAGAACTTAGCAAACTCAACACCCAAAGAACAAATAATCCAATCAAGAAATGGGCAGAGGACATGAACAGACATTTCTGCAAAGAAGACATCCAGATGGCCAACAGACACATGAAAAAGTGCTCCATATCACTCGGCATCAGGGAAATACAAATCAAAACCACAATGGGATATCACCTCACACCAGTCAGAATGGCTAAAATCAACAAGTCAGGAAATGACAGATGCTGGCGAGGATGCAGAGAAAGGGGAACCCTCCTACACTGTTGGTGGGAATGCAAGCTGGTGCAGCCACTCTGGAAAACAGCATGGAGGTTCCTCAAAATGTTGAAAATAGAACTGCCCTATGACCCAGCAATTGCACTATTGGGCATTTACCCTAAAGATACAAACGTAGTGATCCAAAGGGGCACGTGCACCCGAATGTTTATAGCAGCAATGTCCACAATAGCCAAACTATGGAAAGAACCTAGATGTCCATCAACAGATGAATGGATCAAGAAGATGTGGTATATATACACAATGGAATACTATGCAGCCATCAAAAGAAATGAAATCTTGCCATTTGCGACAGCATGGATGGCACTAGAGCGTATCATGCTTAGCGAAATAAGTCAAGCAGAGAAAGACAACTATCATATGATCTCCCTGATATGAGGAAGTGGTGATGCAACATGGGGGCTTAAGTGGGTAGGAGAAGAATCAATGAAACAAGATGGGATTGGGAGGGAGACAAACCATAAGTGACACTTAATCTCACAAAACAAACTGAGGGTTGCTGGGGGGAGGGGGTTTGGGAGAAGGGGGTGGGATTATGGACATTGGGGAGGGTATGTGCTTTGGTGAGTGCTGTGAAGTGTGTAAACCTGGTGATTCACAGACCTGTACCCTGGGGATAAAAATATATGTTTATAAAAAATAAAAAATTAAAAAAAAAAAAGAATTCAAAGAAAGTTCAGATCAAAAAAAAAAAAAAAAAAATTTCCAAGGTGTCAACTAAGAATAATCTCAGATTCTCTATGACCTTAACTCATTGACTTCAGATGTTATGTACCTTTTTTTTTTTTTTTTAACTATACCCAATGGCCAAACTCAGGTTCTGAGATGAGTTTATTATTTTTGTTATACTAAAAAAGATTTGGAACATGAGGTTTAACATTATATTTCAGATTTAATAGGCTTACAGGTAGTTTCTTTCCATTTTTATGTTGTATGCCATTCCATTAACTTGGCTGTGGTATATAAAGCTGGCTATGGTATATAAATTGTGTATGTGTGTGTAGGCTAAAAGGGAAATACAGACATACTCCTATGGTAAAATAGTGCCTAATACAAACATGTTACTTTTTTAATTTGAACAATTTCCCCTCAATGAATGTTTGTTAATTTGTATAAAAATATGAAAAACTAGTATCTAGTGTGATTTGCATTATCGGACCGACTGTCTACATGAGCCCAAGGGAAAGAATAAAATCAGGAAATGTCGTCTGGGGGCACCATCTTGGCCAAATGACAGACCTTCATGCTCATTCTTAGTTCTACCATATTGATTGGAAACCGTGCCTTAAAGGAAGTGCATCTGGGTCTTTGGTCACTTGCGGTCTTATTTCCTTTGTCCTTTGTTTTTGCTTGGTAATTGATATGGTTGGTATATCCAGAGAACTTTTGAGCACTGGGCACAGATTTTCACACTGAAAAAGAAACAATGTAAAGAGAGCCCAGCCAAATCCACTGAGTGGGGATGCTCCGTATGGTCAGGTGTGATGTAGTCACACAACAGGCACGTGTTAAGTTGGTAAATGTGTCCCTGAATTGATGCATTTGCTTCTGGACTACATTTGGGACCAAACCCTTCCCAACTTAGCAATTTCAATTCCTTCCATTAAACTCTCCATGTTCATCTCTTGTTTTTCTGACCATCTGTGCTCAGAGTCTTTTATCACAAAATTCATAAATATCTTTGCTAAACTAAACAAATTAGTTTTTCCATAGATCAAAGAAAGAGACCTGTCTCAAATTCCCCAAATTCTGTAGAAATAAGAGCAGAAGGCTTAGTGTCTCTCTCCTTTTGGACCTAGATAAACTGGTGGATTGAGACCATACATTTTTGGAACATCATTGTTTCTCACCAATTTTATAACATACAGTTCCCTCCTCATATTCTTTAAAATAAGAAATTATGTATAAAGACATTATGGTTCATTTTTTTTTGCTCAAAAGATTTGAGATTCATAATTGCACCAACTAGCCAGTAGTTCCAAATGCAAAACATTACACACTGTACATATATAAAAATAATCTATTGAATGAAATAATGAGTGAAAATTGCCTATTTCATTGAATTATGCCTATTTTTTTAAAATACCCAACACGGCCTAACACATAGTAGGAATCCAATGAATGCCAGACAAAATTAATATATAAATTTAAACAACTGAATAAAATAGCTATAAATCAATGACTTTATTCATAAAGGTATTGATTTAACAACTATATGGTCAGTATCTACTCTTTCCCAAGGACAGTGCTAATATTGGCTAAAATAGAAATGCAATTCCTGAACTTGTGGAGTACAGGTGTGAGAGCAACAGGTATTAATCATTATTTACACTTAGGACTGGGTGATGCAGAAAATAGTTTGTTGTATGAGAGAGAATCACAAAGATTCTATATAGTGGAGGTGAACAAAGCCTCAAATAAGACTTTCGTGCAAAAGATGTTCAATCTCCAATCTAACGGATAAGCAGGAAAGATAGTTGGGAATAGGGTGTAACTGACATACTGTTTTTGACAAAATGTTTAACCTGAATCTAATCTTGAGAAAGAAATAAACTAAATCAAGATTGTTTGAACTTTTTCAAAATAGAATGTTGGTGGGGGAAATGACTAAGGTAAAATGGAGTTCATATTGTAACTAGTTGTGTTAGCTATCTGCTGTGTGTACAAAATTACCCCCAAACCTAGCAGCTTAACACAGTTTATTATCTCATAAACATTTACTATCTCATACGGTTATGAGAGTCAGGAATTCAGGAGAAGCTTAGGTGTGCGGTTCTGGCTCTGGGTCTATCCTGAAGTTGCAATCAGGGTGATATTTAGAGCTGGAGTCCCCTGAAGTAGGGGTCAGCAGACAGCAAGTATGTTAAGCTCCACCAGTCTCTGTCACATTGTCTTATGTTCTTCTCCTCCTCTTCCTCTTCCTCCCCCTTTTTCTTCTCTCCTTGTTTTCCTCCTGTCTTCCTTCTCATTTTCCTCCCCATCCTTTTTTTTTTTTTTTAACCTCCATTAAAATACGTAAAAACTGTTTTGGGGTGCCTGGGTAGCTCAGTGGGCTAAGCAACCAACTCTTGATTTTGGCTCAGGTCATGATCTCAGCGTCGTGAAATCAAGCCCTGCATCTGCACTGGGCATGGGGCCCACGTAGGATTCTCCTTCTCTCCCTTTCCCTCTGCCCCTGCCCCCACTCACACTCTTTCTTTCCCTCTAAATAAATAAATAAAACCTTAAAAAACAACAACAACAACAACAACAACAAAAAAAAACAGCACTATTCTAGGTTAGAGTGCCATATAACAACAGGGCATGTGAGGGACTTGGCCCATGCGCTGTAGCTTGCTGACCCCTGATCTAAAGGCTACTACAAGACCCATTTCCAAAAGGGGCTCATCCATATGGGTGTTGGCAGGAGGTCTCAGTTCCTCACTCTGTGGTTCTCACCATACAGCTGCTTGGGTGTCCTGTCAAGGCAGCTGTCTTCCCCCAAAATGGTGTTTCTAAAAGCAAGAGCTAGAAAGGTGTCACAATTCCTCTTATGACCTAGTCTTGAAATTTATACATGGTCACTTCTGCCACATTAGAATCAAGCCATTATATTTAGCTTACACTGAAGGAGAGGCAACCCACTTTTAAAGAGAAGGATTATCAAAACGTTGTGGACAAATTATGAAATTAACACAACAGTCTGTTGTGTTAACAGTCTTGTTTCAACAGTCTTTGAAATTCTCATCATATTCTTAATGTTGAGGAAAAGTTAGAAAACAGCACTGGGCACTTTAAAAATTTACCTTCTTTACTCCAAATAGCTTTTGTAGTTAAGAACTGAAGCGAATGATACTTGAAAGCAAAGATCTCTTTTTTTTTCAATTTATTTATTTTCAGAAAAACAGTATTCATTATTTTTTCATGGCACCCAGTGCGCCATGCAATGCATGCCCTCTATAATACCCACCACCTGGTACCCCAACCTCCCACCCCCCCGCCATTTCAAACCCCTCAGATTGTTTTTCAGAGTCCATAGTCTCCCGTGATTCACCTCCCCTTCCAATTTACCCCAACTCCCTTCTCCTCTCTAACACCCCTTGTCCTCCATGATATTTGTTATGCTCCACAAATAAGTGAAACCCTCAGGGAGATTCAAATTAAAACCACATTGAGATATCACCTTACACCAGTTAGAATGGCCAAAATTAACAAAACAGGAAACAACATGTGTTGGAGAGGATATGGAAAAAGGGGAGCCCTCTTACACTGTTGGTGGGAATGCAAGTTGGTACAGCCACTTTGGAGAACAGTGTGGAGATTCCTCAAGAAATTAAAAATAAAGCTTCCCTATAACTCTGCAATTGCACTCCTGGGTATTTACCCCAAGGATACAGATGCCGTGAAAAGAAGGGCCATCTGTACCCCAATGTTTATAGCAGTAATGGCCACAGTCGCCAAACTATGGAAAGAACCACGATGCCCTTCAATGGATGAATGGATAAGGAAGATGTGGTTCATATACACTATGGAGTTTTATGCCTCCATCAGAAAGGATGAATACCCAACTCTTGTAGCAACATGGATGGGACTGGAAGAGATTATGTTGAGAGAAATAAGTCAAACAGAGAGAGTCAATTATCATATGGTTTCACTTATTTGTGGAGCAAAGATCTCTTTTAAAGAATCTGTAATATTGGGGAGCCTGGCTGGTTCAGTTGGAAGAGCATACAACTCTTGATCTCAGGGTTGTAAGTCTGAGCCTCATGTTAAGTATAGATATTAAATAAATAAACTTAAAAAATAAATAAGAAAATAAGGTGTCTGTGATAATGCTATCGTATAACCAAATTGGAGTTGACCTCCAAGTTTGAAGTAATGATAGCATGAAAACTGATAAGGGATAAAAGAGGTGAGTTAAAATGTCCCTTTTAAGGTTATTGTGCCTGTGGAAGCTGCAATTAAAATACTATTGTTCTGAGGCCCAGTGGCTATAATGTATATTGGGATGCCATCTAGAACACAGAGTATACATAATGGGTGCTGATTAAATGCAATATTATCTCAACAAAGAATTATGGCCAGTATTTAAGCCTTTATGACTCTGGATGATCACTGGAAACTAGCAGGGTTAGATGTTACCTTCACATCCAAATTAAAAGTATAAATCACCACAAAATAACTGATGGAAGGAGCAATGTTATTTTGTCCTTGTCACAGCAGGCTTATTGCATTGAGAAGTTGCCTGCATTTACAAATGGTCTAATATACTGGCTTTGTGTCCAGACTGTGTGGTCTCCCTATTCAATGACATGGGACTTTAAGAACTCCAGAGCAAGTAAGTTAATATTAACTCTATTAATATGGGTTCTTCACACCAGTAGTAGAGGGTGAACTTAAGGTTGACAGAATTCAAGTGTTTAGAAACCCATATATAATCGTTTGTTCTCATTAGTTACGAACACAAAATTACTTTTCTTCTACATCAGAGATTTTAATTATAATACTGAATTAACAGTGGTAAAGTAAATGACTTTTAAATATATTTTTGAAATTGCTGATTCTTGTGTAATTGAACAATGACCGTCACCAAAGGGCACTTTGACCTCAAGGCTTCTGTTGACCATTTTCACCATGTTTAAAAATGATCAACTCCAAAGTGTAGTAAAGTGAGTAACTTGTCACATTCTTATTAGGTACATTAATAAGTTCTAGGGGGAAAAAGATATTTTACAATTGTTATATTTGAGGTTTCCACAATGATTACAAGGGAAACCTTTCTCCTTGATGGTACCAGCAATTACTTTTTTAAAATACTTTTTAAAATAATTCAAAGATCTCCTCTTAAAGGATTCTTACATAGCTAAAGGCTCTAGTGGCAATATTTCTCAGATTTTTCTAAGGTTCTTTAGTGGATTGGAAATAAGGAACCATCCCTTTCATACAAGTTATTATATTTTAATCAGTCACAATATGCTATTATGACATTCAAAACTCAAAATATTTCTCCAAGGCAAAAGTCACTGGAACAATGTGATAAGCACAGTTAAAATATATATAATAAATCAGAACAAAGATCACTTTTTTCCTAAAATAATGAGCAACACTGCCCATTGATGACTTTAGCTTCTTGGAAACCATTAATCAAAATGTAGCATTGCCCCTTCGCTGCTCCAACATGATGGTGCTAGAAGAAACTGATAATTGAGTCCTTTTGAAATGGATGAGCATTTCAAATAAAGGAATTGAAATATAAAAATGAGAGATGTCTTTGGCTCCAACAATTTCTCCTTCAACTTTACAACTTTGCCTCTGTTATCAGCAAAGTTGTAAAAAAAAAAAAAAAAAAAAAAGAAAGAAAGAAAACAACTAGAACCCAATTTCTTAGACTTTTTTTTTTTTTTTTTTCAGAAAATGAAGCTGAGACTGGATGAAATCTTACGAGATGGCTAACCAGTTGAATGTTTTCAGAGGAATTTGTGTGTCCTTGCTTTGCCTGCTTTGGCATTTCTGCTGCAACCTGAAATCCAAGGAGTGATCTGTGGAAAGCGTGGGGGGAGAATTCCTGCTTTCCTGATATTTCTGACACTGAAAGATGAGGTGACTTTAGTTTTTTGTAACATTCCTTTTCCTTTTGAATTGTTTCTGCTTAATATTACATAATTTTGATTACAAACCCTTATTTCTAAGGGTGGCTTCACTATCAAAGTTTTGATAAGGTTCCAGAGAGGAAAAGGCCATCACTGAACTGTGTTACAGAGAAGAGAAAAACTGGACACACTAACCTTTGCTTACATCATCCCATGTGATGATGTCATAAATGGTGCTCTATGACACCACTGTACAATGAGGCCAGAAAGTGGTTGGACCAGAAGGGAGAGAGTTTTGATTTATATAAAAATACTCTGGTGGTTATCACCAGTAATGGCAAACTTTATATAGTAAAGAAAAAAAGAAGCATGTGGTGTTTTAATGGGCTTTCTGTAAAGCATTTTTTAAAGCTCATTTGAATTTACATTAGTGCTCCTTGAAAACTGCCAGAAGCTTGATAAATGAGCATCTTAATAAAGTTAAATTGTAGCCAGTTTGAAACGACAATAGCATATATTTTGTAAAATTATTGCCTGTCACTTTGTAGACTGCAACTTTACATAGGGTCCAAGATTAAGGGAAAAGAGAGGAAAAAATGGGAGGAAGTACCTCACAGAGGACTGGAACACTGTAAATCATTTAGTTCTGGATTCTTTAAAATTGGAAATTAGAAACTGAGGAAAGATTTGTAGCTCTGTTTGGAAAATAATGAAATATATATATATTTCATTATTTTATATATATATAAATATATATATATGGTGGAAAAAAATATATAGAAAATATATTAGAAACTGAGGAAAGATTTGTAGCTCTGTTTGGAAAATAATGAAATATATATATATATATTTTTTTCCACTATTAAATTACCTATAAAAAATATGGAAAGGGAACAAGCTGATACTACTACAACTTTTGTCATTTCAGCAGTTTCAAGTTCAAAACAATGAATAATACAGTGAAATTTTAAAAATAGCCATGCCGCATTCCAAAGAGTGTATTTTAGACATCACAACTAATGTCCTGTTTTCAATGGCACTGTTCCATCTGTTTATTCACTCATATTGTCAGTCAATTATCATGGAATATTCTGAGCCTCTATTACATGCCAGGCTCCATGCCAGTCACAGATGATAATATAATACAGAAGTAGGCAAGTTGGACATGGTTCCTGTCTGCATGATGTTTATATTCTGGTGGGGGGGGCAAACAACCAGCCTATCATAAACACACACACATACACACATGCACACACACACACAGAAAAAATGCATAGTAGTAAGTGGAAAGAAAGAATTAAGCAGTGGTTTGAGAGAGAGAGACTAAGAGAAGAAGACATATTTTGGGCAGGGGGATGGGAACAGCCCCTCTGAGAGACATAGAAGCTGAAACTGGAAGTGAAGAAATGGGTGGAGATAGGAGAGACTAGATATGGGCAGCTCTTCAACTACATTTGGCTATGAGAGGGAGCGATAAATGTGGTAATTGATAGAGAGGGATGTGGGATCAACAGACATTTGTTTGCTTGTAGAAGGAAACTAGAGCATCTAAGTATGATGATGAGAATGGTCCTTTCGGCAGAAATTGATGGATGATGCAAGAGTGTGAGGGTTCGGCTGAAGGGGCAAAGCCCTTGAGATGGTGATGAGGGTGAATGGGATCCCGAGTAGTTTTGGAGAGAGAGGACTTGAGGAAACATCCACCGGGAAGACTGGCTGTGAGTTGTGCAGCTCTAGTGTATGAGAGAGGAGTAGGTTTGTGTCTGATAGCTTCTCTTTGCTTCATGAAGTACAAGAGGAGATCATAGGCCATGAAAGGGTTGTTAGATTGTGTGGGAGAAATAAGAGAAATAGGAAGTCACAGAGGGCCTCTCAGACATACCATGACATTTTCATTTGATAATCCTTTGTTGTGGGGGCTGCGCCGGGTATTGTAGGGTAGTTAGCTAAATCCCTGGCCTCTACCAACTAGATGCCAGCTATACTCCATCAAGTCATGATAGACATTCACCTTGAGGGAAAAAGTGCCCTGATTTAAGAACCACTGCCCTAGAACAATCACTAGAAAAAGAAAGGATAGCTAATATGCCATAGTGAAGATGAATTGAGGAAAAATATTCTGTTAGTTCAAATGAAGGCAGGAAACAAAGAGGAAAAGAAACAAAAGTAGATGAGACAAATAGAAAACTGGGAAGATGACAGATTTAAATCCAATCAAATTCATCATTACACTCAATTTAGATGTACTACACATCTTGATTAAAGACAAAGGTTATCAAATAGAATCAAAATACAAGGCTTCAATTATATCATCTGCAGGGAAATTCAATTTAGACATATAGATATAGGTGTTAAAGGAGAAAAAAATGAAAAACATATGTGGCATGGAAAAGCTAATCAAGAGAAAGATGGAGTAAACATATTCATATGAGACAAAGTAGACCTCAGAATACAGGATATATACAGCCAGGGAAAAAAGGAGCCATTACATTTTATCAATGCATCAATTCACTAAGAAGATAAAACAGTCTTAATATGCTTATACTTAGTAACAGAGCTTCAAAATGCATAAAGTAAAAACTGACAGTGAAAAGAAAATAAGTCAACAGTTTGCTTAGAGACGTCACAACTGCTCTCTCAGCAAATGATAAAGAAGTTTAAAACAATCAGCATATATATGGAAAATCTGAACATTACTCTCAGTGAACTATATCTGTCATTCAATCTTCACTTCAACCTTCAACAGAAGAAGACGTATTCTTTGAAAATACCCCTAGGACATTTACCAAAATTTTGGATCAGGAACCAAATTTCAGTAAATTAAAATGATTGAAATCATAAAAAGTGTTTTCTGACCCCAATGAAATTAAACTAGAACAGAAAGATACCTGAAAAAATCCATAAATATTTGAATTAAATATACTTCCAATAATTCATGGATCAAAGAAGAAACTATAAAGTAATCAGAAAGTAGTCTGAAATGAATTAAAATGAAACAGATCTTACAAAATTTGTGAGATGCTCACTTAAAGTAGTGCCGAGAGGAAAATTCATGGCATCAAATGTTTATATTAGAAAATTAAAGATAAAAGCTCTTAAGTGAATGATTAAGCATTCACCTTAAAAACTAAAATGGGAGGATAAACACAAAGAAGGAAGAAAATAATGTTAGAACAAAAATCAATGAAATAAAAAGCAGCAAAGCAATTTAAAAAACAATGAAATAAAAAGCTGGTTGTTTTAAAAAGAGCAACTAATTTGATGTGTCTACTCAGACTAAATAAGAAGGAAAGGAATTGTAACAAATTATTAGCATTAGGAATGAAAAAGGCCATCACTATAGACTCTAAATACATTAAAATGTAGCAAGTAGGGGTGCCTGGGTGGTTCAGTGGGTTAAGCCTCTGCCTTAGCTCAGGTCATGATCTCAGGGTCCTGGGATCAAGCCCTGCATCAGGCTCCCCCCCCCCCCCCTCCACCTGCCTCTCTGCCTACTTGTGATCTCTCTGTCAAATAAATAAATAAAATCTTTTTTAAAATGTAGCAAGTAAATATTATGAACAACTTTATGCCAATAAATTTGATTACCTACATGAAATGGGCAAATTCTTGGAAAGTCACAAACTACCAAACTCACTCAAGAAATACAGATATCTGTAATAGCACGATATCTATTAAAATAATTGAATTTGTAGTTAAAAACCTTCCCATAAAGAAAACTTCAGGCCCAGATGGCTTCACTGGTGAATCCTACCAAAATGCTTAAGGAAGAAATAATGCATATTCTATGTAAACTCTTCCAGAAACTAGAACACAGATAGGATAAAAAGGCTTAACAGAATGCTAGCAGACTGAATCTTGCTACATATAAAAGAAGAGTGTTTCATGAACAATAGAGTTTATCCAAAGAATGTGAGGTGGTTTCAACATCTGCAAATCAATATAATTCACCATTTTAACAGACTATAAAAGCAAAACCATGTGCTCAGCTCAACAAGTAGAGAAAAATAATCTGACAGATTCAACACCCATTCATCATAAAAATTCTCACTACACTGGGAATAGTAGGAAACTTCTACTGCTAATAAAAGCCATCCATGAAAACTGACAGCTAACATCAGATTTGATGGTGGAGGTCTGAATGCTTTTTCTCTCAGATAAAGAACAAGACAAGGGTATCCACTCTCATTGGTTCTCTTCACATTGTATTGGAGGTCCTAGTCAGTGAAGTAAAGCAAGAAAAATTAAATAAGAGACAGAGATTGGAAATAGAGAAACCTATGTCTTTATTTGTACATGATATGATCCTCTATATAAATAATCTAAAGCATCTACGAAAGTACCTCTAGAATTAGTGAGTTTAACAAATTCACACGATAGAAAATAACTATAAAAATCAGCGTGGGTGGCTCAGTCGTTTAAGTGTCTGCCTTCGACTCAGGTCACGATCCCAGGGTCCTGGGAAAGAGCTCCCCCATGGGTATCCTGCTCATCCTAGAGTCAGCTTGTTCCTTCTGCTCTGCCCCTCCCCCCTGCTCATGTGCTCTTTCTCTGTCTCTCAAATGAATACATAAAATCTTTTTTTAAATGTACAACCTTTTTATTTTTATTTATTTTTTTAAGTAGTCTCCATGCCATCGTGGGGCTTGAACACGACTCCAAGATTACGAGTAATGTGGTCTATTGACTGAGCTACTGGGTGTCCCACAACCTATTTATTTTTAAAAATCATCCTCAGGGCACCTGGGTGACTCAGTTGGTTAAGCAACTGCCCTTGGCTCAGGTCATGATCCTGGAGTCCCTGGATCGAGTTCCACATCGGGCTCCCAGCTCCATGGGGAGTCTGCTTCTTCCCCTGACCTTCTCACCCTCTCATTCTCTCTCTCTCTCTCAAATAAATAAATAAAATCTTAAAAAAAAAAGTCATCCTATACAATTATTTAAACTTACATTAAACACATTTCGATGTCAAGTTTAAAATGTGGAGAGAGTATCCATGGTGTTCCAAGATTATTTTAGGGAGTAGGAGGGCCAAAGCAGTTGGGGAGCACCTTCGTCATTGGGATTGAGTCTCCGTGTAAGCTGGGCCCCATCCTTGCAGGCATGGTGAGAGGTGGGGGAAAGGTCGGCTTGAACCTGGGGAAGCTGCTCTGGTCCAGTGGGGTGCTGTGATTTCTTTGTGATAGGTGGTGTGCCTCCCAGGCACTGGGGCAGTGTCTGGTCACCCAGCAACTCAATCAAGGCTGAGCACAGCAGACACTGTGAGGGAGGAACCCCAAGTTCTAACCGGGATCATGGTCACCAGGGTTATAGAGGTTATGTCAAAGTCTATCAAGGCCAGGCTAGCCTGAATCATAATTTAAAATAAAAGAAACAGGGCACCTGAATGGCTCATTTGGTTAACCATCCAACTCTTGATTTCAGCTCCAGTCATGATCTCAGGGTCGTGAGATCGAGTCCCACATGGAGCTCCATGCTCAGCTTGGAGTCTATTTGAGATGCTCTCTCCCTCTGCCCTTCCCTTCCCTGCTTGTGCATGTGCTCTTTCTAAATAAATACATGAAATCTTTAAAAATATATATATATACAAGAAACATGTGAAGGGGCATCTGGGGGGCTCAGTGGGTTAAGCCTCTGCCTTCAGGTCATGGTCTCAGGGTCCTGGGATTGAGCCCCCACATTGGGCTCTCTGCTCTGCAGGGAGTCTGTCTGATTCCCCCTCTCTCTCTGCCTGCCTCTCTGCCTACTTGATCTCTCTGTCAAATAAAGAAAGAAAATCCTTTTTAAAAAATCACTTGTTGGGGCGCCTGGGTGGCTCAGCGGGTTAAAGCCTCTGCCTTCGGCCCGGGTCATGATCCCAGGGGCCTGGGATCAAGCCCCGCATCGGGCTCTCTGCTCTGTGCAGAGCCTGCTTCTGTCTCTCTCTCTCTCTCTGCCTGCCTCTCTGCCTGCTTGTGTTCTCTGTCAAATAAATAAATAAAATCTTTAAAAAAAAATCACTTGTTCTTCTATATAGTAGCAACAAGTAACTGGAAATTAAAATGTAAAGCTCTATGCCATGTATAATAGCATTACACTAGGAAATCTTTAGGAAGATATTTAACAAAATATGTGTAAGATCTAAAATATTAATAAGGCAAACATTGCTGAAAGAAATTAAGTAAATTCTAAATATTGGAGAAATATGTCATTTCACATGTCAGATAACTGAAAATTGTTGCCAATCCTCCCTTAACTGACCTATAGATTTTTATATGTCATTGCAATCTCAATCAAAATCCCAGAAGCTCCTTTTCAAGAAATTGAGAAGCTCCTTTTAAGGTTTTCGTGGAAAATCAAAAGACCTAAAGTAGCCAAATTTTTTGAAAAAGATAAAGTCAAGGACTCTCCCACTACCTAACTTCAAAACTTACTATAAGGTGGAGTAATTAAGACAGAATGGGAAAACATAGTTTTATGAAACTAAATAGCATTCAGAAATAAACTGAAACATGTACAGACATTGACTTTCAACAAGATACCAAGGTAATTCAGTAGCAGAAAGAGTAGTCTTATTGAACAAATGACATGATATCCATAGGCAAATTAATGACTTAACCCATGTCTATTACCACATACAAAATACAGCTCAAATATGATCACAATCCTGGATGTATATCATAAAGCCACAAATCTTCTGGAAGACAACATAGGAGAAAAATCTTTGTTACCTAGAGCTATAGACTAAGATACAAAAAACACAAACTACCAAATTAAAAACTATTGCTCTTCAAAAGATATTCTGGGAAAGTGTAAAAGAAGCCATGGGCTGGGGGAAAATATTTGAAGATTATTTATTTGATAAAGGACTTTTACCTTTATACATTAAACAATACTCAGCCATACTGAGGATGAACTCAGATACAACAGCAGCTCAAGAGTGTCCTGCCAAGAGAAAAAAAAAAGTCAGAACACTAGTTCTGTCTATATGATTCCATGTATATCACATTTGGGAAGAAGACAAACTAAAAGAAGGTGAGAAATCAGATCCATGGTTTGTTAGGGGCTCTGGGATGGGGAGTGTTGATTTGCAAAAGACCCAGAGGAAGCTTTTTGGGTGATAGAAATAGGTGACGAAAGTATTCCGAACTGGTAATGGCAACATGTCGGCAAGCATTTATCAAAACTCATCAATCATTTAAAGGGTAAAATTTACTGCACATAGTCAATATTGTAATAAGCCTGACCATTCCCTCTCAGAGAGGGACGGGGGCAGGAAGAAGAAATGGGATATTTCTGTACTGCTACTTACTATGTACACATGCAAACAGTAAGAAATAAAAAGAGAAAATCCACTGTAACAATTTCAACAGAAAGAAAAGGAGCAGCTGAAGAAAGTGCCTATTGAGGGTTTTCTATGTGTCAGACACAATAAGGGGACCAATACTACAAATAGAGATATTAGTAGTACTTATATGTTTGTTATGAGGATTAAATTTTGCAATATTTGTAAAGCACTTAGAAACTTCCTGGCATGCGGTGAGTGGCATATAACTCCGTATTAAATAAATAAAAATAATTGTATTATGGAGCACACTTTACAGGTGAGAACACTGGCTTTGCGAGGTTGAGGGTCATGTGGAAGCCTACAAAGGTACCACGCAGAGGAGCTGTGATTCAGGCATCCTACTCCAGGGGCCATGCATCAACTCCTTCCATTAATTTCTCAGCTTCCGAGGGACCAAGACAATACAATATGGAAGCCTCCTGGTGCCAAAATAGGATCCTCTGGCCCGCCTCTTGGGGCTGTCCTTTCTTCTTCATCCCATATTGCTATTTCGATTTATCCTCTTTCTTAAACTGCTACTTCCATTTACTAACTGGTTTCCAGAGCACTGTACACAAGCTACTGGGTTATTTTCCTATATAAGCAATATCAATCACATCATTTAACTGCCTAAAATGCTCTGTTGCTTGCTATTATCTATAATATACAAATCCAAATTCAAAGCTATAGCATTAGGGACTTACATGTCTAGCCCCACATCTCTTCTCTCTTCTTCTATTATCCACACTCACTCCTGCTTTCCTGAGCTTGTGATCTATCTGTAGGCAAAACAGACTCTTGTCCAGACTCTGCTCTGTTCAAATACATCCCCGCTTTGCCTCTTTGTATCAGCTGGGAATGCTTCCAGCTGTTCAGTAAGCGGAAACATGATCCCTATGGCTTAAAGAAATTGGGGTGTTTTTAATTCTCCCTTAACAAGGCTAAAGGTAAGAAGTTCAGGGCTGCTGTGATGACCGAACAACAGTGTCAGGGAAACTGGCTTCCTTCCATCTCCCTGTTCTCTCCTCTGAGGCATGGTGGCTCTTACCTCTGCTGATCTCCCCCAGGCAGAGCATCTGTGTACCAGCAGATGGGGGAAGGGAAAAGCAAACAGTGGCCTTCTAATCATAAGGCTTTGTCTGCTTAATTCAGGAAAGACAGCTTCTCCAGCCAGTCTTTCCTTACATCTAATTTGACAGACTGAACCAATTCCTGGTGAAGAGGACAGATGTTACCAGGACTGGCTTAAATTAATTTTGATATACCCTCATAGGACTAGGGTAGGGACCTACTTGCCTGACGATCAGGAAATCTCTGTTGGGTTCTTAAAAAAAAAAAAAATAAGACTCTATTTTTAGAGATCTGAGAGTGTCATGAATGTGGACCTGCTGTATCTATCCAACTCCCGCTCATCCTTCATGGCCCAAGTGATGCGGCAACTCCTCTGCTAAGTATTCCTCATTTCACCTCAAGCAGGGTTGGGTATTTTGCCTTTTATACTCCAGGAGCACTTGTGATTTTAATTCAGCAGTATCATTTGCCATGATTTCACTGGGATATCTGTTCTTTGGCTTATTTGTCCTTCCCAGACTGCATGTTCTTCAAGAGCAAGGACTGGCTACATTGTTTTGCATCCTCAAAGCCTAGATTCATACCTCACACAAAAAATGCCAAGGAAATGTTTAAATAGATAGTTGGACTCATGATGTTAGGAATCAGTCTAGATTATTTTCAATTATTTAATAATTCACACTTACATAGCACTTACTATGTATCAGACACTCTTCTGTGGACTTGAAATCCTCAAACAACCCCATGGGGTAAGTACATTTATTATTCCCCAATTTACAAATGAGAAACCTGGGACGCAGAGAGTTTAAGTGACTTGTCCATGGTCACTGGATTAGAAAGACTCAGTTTCTGACCCATGTGTCTCCTGTGCGTCTTCTCTACTACTCACACACACTTGGCTTCTGACACTTCTGGTCACCAAACATGGGGTTCTGTTTTCCCCACACCACCATCCACCTGGACATACCATCACATTCCAGGGGTTAAGGGTTCAGTGCCCCAAGACTGCTCCTCACCCTCACCATCCATTTCAGATGCCAGCCCCAAGCCCTGGTCATCACCTGTGCTTCTGACCAACCAGCTGTAGATCAGAGGTTCCAACGACCCCCTCCTTGGGTTCCCTGAATTTGCTACAATGGCTCAAAGAACAGAGGGCAACACTTACACGTACCTATAAATTAAAGGATATAGTAAAGGATATGGATGAACATTCAGATGAAGAGATAAATAGGGCAAGGTCTGGGTGGGTCCTGAGTGCAGGAGCTTCTGTTTCTGTGGAGTTAGGGGGGTGTTCAATAACTTGCAAGCTCTCTGAACCCCATACTATTGATATTTTATAGCGGCTTCCTTACATAAGTATAATCAACTATGAACTCCACTTCCACTCTCTCTTCCCTCTCTGGAGGATGTGGGGGAGGGTAGCTAAAAATTCCAAGCTTCTGTTCATGGCTTGGTCTTTCCAGTGACCAGTCCCGATCCAGGAGCCATCCAGAAACCCATCCAGAATTTCCTCACAGAACCAAAGATGCGCCTAGTGCTCCTAAATACTTAGGGATTTACCAGTATTTTAGGATCTCTGTGCCAGGAACCAGGGGCAGAGATCAATACATATATTTTCAATTATCTCAAAAACATGTGTTAAGCAAGCAGTGTGGGGCTAGTCCAGGTCCAGACGCTCTTAAGAACCATGGTGTGATCTGCAGAAAAGTAACTTCTCTGAGCTTTGACTTTATTTACATATATTTCTCACTGTGGGAGAGCAGGGAGAAATCCATCAGATCTTCTAAATTGCAGAGAAATCCTTGTCTGCAGAAATATGGAATCATAAAAGCACAACTTCTATAGTCATGTAATCTAACATTCTAACTCATGCAATCAATCACCCAATTGACTAACCAACAAATATTTATTCAGTGCTTCCCAGATACTGGCCACTGAGAATATGGTGGTGAGTTTAGTAGATGAAATGAATATTAAATAATTTATTTTACAGATACACAACTAAAAATGATAACAGTCGTTTGAAAGGAATATTCTTAGTGCGTTGAGAATAATGGGTGTTACTAATCTAGAAGGATTTATATAATGAGCCATGAGGGCAATCATGAAGAAGTATATAGAACAGCACACGATCAAAAGCAAATCTTGAACAATTATTAACTATCTCAAATGACATTGCTGCTTGCAAAATCAAAAAAATTTGATTCACTGAGGCATGATAAATTTTACTTATGAAGTTGTTCTCATTGAGGCTTTGGATAACATAAATCTGCCCTTTCAAGATAGCTTGTGCAACCTGCCTTAGCAATCCGATCACTCTCTAGACACAGCTTGTGGTCGACATTTCTCTCCCCTGTGTAGTGTTGAAATCCCTCATTAAAGGAAATCTCTTTATTTCTTCTATGATAAAATACCCTGTATGCCATTTCAGATATGGTATTGGCAGCAGTGAATTTACACACTAGCTCTTATTCTCATTTCTGGAACAAGAAAAATACTGTCTCTAATGAATATTTTGAGTATTATTTGCTACTATTTATTAAAGGCTCATTCTGCACTTCAAATATTAGGGGTCTTTTGCTGTCACCCCTGCCAACAGGCAAAGCCACTGCACTCATTGCCAGCATAATGGTGGCAGAGCTGACTCCCATTATTCTGAGGTAATAAGGGGAACATTAATTGGAAAGAATAAGAATGAGCTAGGAAGGGAAAGGACACACTGTAGAAGGTTATAATTTGTTCCTGTATCTGGATCTTCATTAGCTGTTCCTGGTTGTCAGTCGCCATCAGCTTTCCCCTCACTTTCAATAAGAAAATAAAAAATAAACTAAGTTTAAGAGTGAAAAAACATTACTGAGCTGAGGGTTTATTATTATTCTTTTTTTAATCCTCAGAACAAGTCGTAATAATTTCCCATGATACTCAGGCATGATCCTCCATCCTGTGTAGAAATAACTATTTTCATTTTACTCCAGGGCCATTGTTAGTTTTCAGGTGGAGATACCTGTGTTTATCTGAAACTTTGAAAGTCATTAAATGCTTACTGAGAAATTTCTGAAAACACAGTATTCTAAAAAGTGTAACAAAGTTTCTGTAATAATTAGCCTTTGCTGAAGAAATAAACAGTTCTAAAACTCTAGCAACTTAAAATAACATCTTCATTTCCCTGTCACATTACAGAGGGTTTGTGGGGGTGATTTGTGTTTTATTCCAAGATCTAGGCTGGGGGAGTCCTTATTTTGAGATGTGCTAGTCTCATGAAACTGCACTGAAAGCTTCCCCGGGGACAGAGTGCATGCACATTCCACTGGCCAAAGCAAGTCACAGGACAAAACCCACAATGAATGGGACAAGGTGGGTAACACTCTTACAGTTTTGAATAAAGTGACTCATTAGAAACAATAACATTACTACGACTGCTATTTTCAAACATAACTTCTGCTAATATTTTTATTCAGGGATTTTTTAGATATCATAAATTTATGTATTATTTATTAAATTGATTTATAATTTTATTTATTATTTATTTAAGTTTATTTATTACAGTTTTTAAATAAATTTAATTTTTTGTATGTATAGAATTTCAGATTTCAAATATTTGCTTTAATTATACTTTTATTGGGGCGCCTGGGTGGCTCAGTGGGTTAAAGCCCCTGCCTTCAGCTCAGGTCATGATCCCGGGGTCCTGGGATCGAGCCCCGCATCGGGCTCTCTGCTCAGCGGGGAGCCTGCTTCCTCCTCTCTCTCTCTCTGCCTGCCTCTCTGCCTACTTGTGATCTCTCTCTGTCAAATCAATAAATAAATTCTTTTAAAAAAAATTATACTTTTATTTTCTTTTTTTCTAAAGATTTTATTTATATATTTGAGGATGAGAGAGAAAAAGAGAGCATGAGGAAGGTGAGGGGCAGAGAGAAAAGCAGACACCCTGCTGAGCAGGGAGCCAGACCGGGGACTCAATCCTGGGTGGGACTATGTGATCAAGACCTGAGCTGAAGGCAGACACTTAACTGACTGAGCCACCCAGGCACCCTGTATCATACTTCTCGTGAAACTCATTTTTAATGGCTATATTTCATTAAGTGGAGGAACCATAATTTTCTATAATTTGGCCATTTAAATTTCTCTCAGTCTTTTGCTCTCATACTGATCGGTAATGGTGTTATGGAAATCTTTGTGATATATATATATATATATAGTTCTTTCTTTCTTTCTTTCTTTCTTTCTTTTTTTTTTTTTTTTTTGAGAGAGAGAGAGAGAGAGATCATGAGCTTCGGGGGAGGGGCAGACAAGAGAGGAAAAGAGAGAATCCCATGTCCAGCGTGGAGGCCCATCCAGAGCTCCATCTCATGACCCTGAGATCATGAGTTCAGCCAAAATCAAGAGTTGGATGCTTAATGACTGAGCTACCCAGGCACCCCATGAGTTTTTTTTCAGAACATAAAACCCTTTCTTTTGACTAGATGCCCAGAAAAATAATGGTAGGATCAAAGGGTATGAATTTAGAGTTCATGAATTACAGTTCTTGAAATAATTTGACAAATTTCTGTCCAAAAAAAATGTCATAGTGATTTTACTCTTATTTGCAGGATAAGGAGACCCATTTATACCAAATTTTCATCAGTAGCCATATTAGTAATGAGGTGAAATATTTCTGAAACTATTTCCTATACCAGGTATATTTACTACTCTTTTTATCTTAGTGTGTGTGTGCCTCTTCTCTGGGTCTTTCTCCAGGTGGCTGAAATTTCATTGACAGAAGCAGTCTGGGTCTCTGATCACAAAATCCATAGCACCTTGCCTCTTCCTGTTTTAAAAAAAGACTGGTTGAGTGAATCACCTATTTAATAAGTGAATAACTAAAGAAGTTAAAATGGTATCTTGGGTCTTAAAATTTTTCACTGAGGACCACAAGATAGAACACTTTTCTGTATTTTTATCAACCAGCTGTGTTTTTTCTTTTATTAAGAGAATCCTTGGGACACCTGGGTGACTCAGTCCATTAAGCAGCTGCCTTTGGCTCAGGTCTTGATCCCAGAGTCCTGGGATTGAGTCCCGCATCGGGCTCCTTGCTTGGTGGGGAGCCTGCTTCTCTCTCTCTGCCTGCAACTCTGCCTGCTTGCACTCGCTCTCTCTCTGTCAAATAAATAAAATCTTAAAAAAGAGAGAGAGAGAATCCTTGTTCTTTGCCTACTTTCCTATAATTGATTCCTATCATTTCCTATCATCCTATCATTTCCTCTCATTGCTTTTATCAAAAGATATTATATCTTTATATAAAAATAATCCTTCCTGGTATATTAAATGCTTTGCTCCAATGTGCTATTTGACTTTTAATTTCTATTATTTTTTTTCTTTTTTACGTCCCGTGAAAATTGTTTATTACAAAGGTGAACCCCAATCTTCATGATGGGCTTATTGGTGGGCTTTCTGGTAGCAAGCACCAGTACCAGGATTGCCAAACTCTTCATATTCACAGGGCAGGAGTTCAGCTATCAGCACGGGCAGGTTGTACTGGAGGAGAATGTTTTTCTTGTGCTTCTTGGAAGCCTCATCCACTATTTCTGATAATACGGCACCAGGGCTTTGGAGATGGACAGGTGGATTGCATAAGCCAGGGTCACATGACCACCCCCCTTTACTCAGTCATAGATGTCCACCCTGGAAAACTGCTCCTTGTGCCAAAGCAGAGCTGGTTCTAGTAGCTTATGTTGCAATGCATGGAGTTGGGGCTGCCCATTCACCTTGGTGAGGTGGGGGCTGTGGTTGTCTTCTTGCCATGGAAGACCAACGTGGACTGCAGAGGATCCTTGGACTGTGCGGTTGTGAACATAGACCAGAGATCCTCACTGCTTGGCAATGGGGGCAAAAAGCTATTATATATTTTTTTCTGAGATGTCATCTATTTTTTATATAAATATATTTCTCCATCTTTTGTAATTTCTTCTGTTGCTTGACATTTCTTCTCCTAAAAGTTTGATTAATATTTGCTTCTATTTTTTATATTTATGCTAATTATTTAATTTTATGTTTAGCTCTTCAATATACTTAAAATTTGCTGTTGTAGGGAGTGAGATGAAGTTTTAAACTTATTAAACTGAATTTGTTCCTTTTAGGACTTACAGACTCTCTTGTTTTGTTTTGTTTGTTTTTAATATTTTATTTATTTATTTGACAGAGAGAGAGAGAGAGAGAGCAAGAGAGGGAACACAACAGGGGGAGTGGGAGAGGGAGAAGCAGGCTTCCCACAGATCAGGGAGTCCGATGTGGGGCTCGATCCCAGGACCCTGAAATCATGACCTGAGCTAAAGGCAGATGCATAATGACTGAGCCACACAGATGCCACTTACAGACTGTCTTGTCACAGGATTCTGAATGGAGTGGCCTTCTATTGAGCAAAATTAAATGAACTTTGTGTATTTAATATTTTAAACTACATAAATTCTTTTTTTATTTTATTTTAATTTTTATTGTGTTATGTTAGGCACCAAAAAATACATCATTAGTTTTTGATGCAGTGTTCCAAGATTCATTGCTTATGTACAACACCCAGTGCTCTGTGTAAATTCTTACAATTTTTATATGATCAAGGGTTAAATAACCAAGGATTCATTTACCTTTATTATTTTTGATCATCACAGATTACTCCTGGCCTCAGTTCATGGTCTATTTTTTCCTGATAAGCACAAAAAGAACTAGGCAGATCAACACCAATCTATCATTCCAAACAGAAAAACAACCCTTAGAAATATCCCTGATCTCAGTGACTCAGAAGAACCAACTTCATGTCTGAAGGAAATATGTAGTTCAGAATTACGTAATCCAAGTCCATGACAATTTGAATTGTGAGGGCCATGGCCAGATTGCACGTGGCATTGTGGCTGGGATTTAATATGAGGTAATGGCTACTATTGATTAAACATTGCTCCCCAGAGCCACACTGGAGTCAGGGTTACCTCCGTCACACAAGGATGACTTCACCCAAAGAGGAAGGAAAGGAGGATCCGGGGACAACTGGCTGCTCCAGAAATACCACCATGGGCACCTCACAGATAGTGGGTCAATTTATAAATTCGGAAAAAAGAAAAGCATTACTCTTTGAGAAGCTACTATTAAATCTGTTGTACAACGTTGTGCCTGTAGTTCATAATACTGTGCATTCAGAAATGTTAAGTGGGTAGATCTCAAGTTAAGTGTCCTTACCCCAACATGGCAAGTGAAAAAACCCAGAAAAAACCAAAAGGGCAGGAGGAAACTTTTGGAGGTGATGGATATGTTTATTAACTAATTAAGGGTATATACATGTGTCAAAACTCATCACATTGTATACTTTAAAGATGTGTAGGGGTGTGTGTGTGTGTGTGTGTGTGTTTCACATATCAAGTACACCTGAGTAAGGCTGCTAAAAATATCTTGTCTAGGGGCACCTGGCTCAGTGGGTTAAGCCTCTGCCTTCAGCTCAGGTCATGATCTCAGCATCCTGGGATCAAATCCCGAGTCTGGCTCTCTGCTCAGCAGGGAGCCTGCTCCCCCTTTTCTCTCTGCCTGCCTCTCTGCCGACTTGTGATCTCTCTCTGTCTGTCAAATAAATAAATAATCTTTAAAAAAAATCTTGTCTATATTGGGGGTAAGCTGTTGGATACTTTCAGAAGAAAAGAATATCTAATCCAGGACCTTGAAATCAGGGATTTGGACATGGTGAGAAAATCGAGCCATCAGACATCAAGATAAACCCCACCCTGGCATGTCTCTAGGTGCTTAGGAGAGCCCTGGACCATCCAGAGCACCACATGCTGACCAAATGAATGACTGGGGAATTTGGGCTTGGAAAGCCTTTGAACCATATGGCTTGGAAGTCCTGGCCCTTTGAGTTGGAGATGATTGTGGAAGATTTTTGGTGTCATTACCAGTAAAACCATTGAAATTTTCAAGTGTGGAAATATCAGATTGTCTAGTAAGGCTTTTATTTAACTCAGTCAATTCATATTTATTTAGTGCCTACTACAGATGCTAGGTACAGGAAATCCAGCTGTGAAAAAAAAAAGAGACACAGCTGCCTCCCACCCTCTCCCATATTGTTTATAAACCAACAGTGAAACAGACATTAAACAAATAAGTGTAAATAAGGAACTAAATAATCATAAGTAAGCAAAGCAATCTTTAAACTGGGGTATCAGTTAATTCTGCTCTAACAGAGTCAATGGTTAATGCTGGCCAAAACTATTGCCAGTTGTGTGTTCTTTTGTTTCGCTTCTTGAAAACAAGTAGTTCCAGACTTATCTCTTTTTTCTCATTTTGAGGAAATGTTTGAAATGTCAATTCCATTAATTAAAACAAATCATTCTAACCAAGTTTCCTCCATTTCCTGTCTGTGGTAGGCAGAATAATGAACTCCCAAAGAGGTCCTTCCCCTAATCCTCAGAACCTATGACTATGCTACCTTGTTCTGATGGCATCTGTTCAAATGCCAATGGTCCTCTTTCTCTGAGAAATGACCCGCTACCTACACACATGGGGACTTAGCGGCCATGTTATCCTATGTGAGTGCTCCCCTGCCACAGCTGATTGGACTCAGGGTGAACTGTGCACAAGCCTGGGAAAACCGATGGACTCCCCCGGAGCATGTGCTTGTTCTTCATAAAGTGTGAGAAAGAATAAAGTGCACCATTGCGACCGAGGAGGTGGCCAGCTTTGAGGATCTGCATGCCAAAGCAAAGAAAGCCATGGTATAGAAAGAGGGAAAAATGGAGCCTTTACTCCCTAAGTTCCCACTTGTTTCCTGGTTTCTGGTACTAGTCTCATCTATGGTTCTGCTGTCCTTGTGGTTCCCCAGAGTATCACTGGTGTACTTTACATAAATTCTCATTTTTGTCTAAATCAGTTTTAAAGGGGTTTATGTCATTAACAACAAATAGAATACGTGTTAAACAAATATACACAGAAAACAGAGCAGCAAAAGCTTTCAGAATGCTAATGATGGTGAGAAATTGTACATAAGTTTTATTTACTTCTTTATACTTTTCCATATTTACAGTTTTCTAAAGGGAGTAATATAATTTCCATAATAAAAAATGACATGCATTATAAGAGAAGGAAATCTTTATTTCTAAGGAAACCCTTATTTTTTCTCCCTCTTACAATAGAAAACTTCACTATAAAATATGCTACTCAAATATTCTTAAATATAACTTTATATCCAGTCCGGGAAAAACAGCCCAGTGTTAGACAGCTGATAGAGTTCTCAGGCAGACCCAACAAGATCTCAAGTTAACCAAACCCCAGGTTTAGAAATGGGCCCTATTAGGCTAGTTAATTTCAAGGAAAATGGACTAAATACCATCTTATATTTTCCTTACCAGAAGAGCTGCTAGAAACTAAGGTAATTAATAAAATGCTACAGAAGAGATTATGAAGTAAGCTTTGCAATAGTTGATGTATATTGGAATGTTTTCCAGAAAGATAAAATATATTTCATGAAAAAAGAAAGAAAGAAATATGCCTTGTTAGTCTAAAGGGAAAGAAAATCATCCACTTTTCCAATGATGGGTTCATGAGTGAGCATGTGACCCAATACAGTCCAATGAAATTGAAGAAGAGGCTTCTAGAACTATTCTTTTATCCCATTTCCAAAGATTTTCAAGAAATGATCCTTTCTCCTTTTGTGGGAAAGTGGTTATATAAAAATAGAAGACCCAGAGCAGCTGCCATCATCTTATTCTCAGCCCAAGTATGAATCTGATACCCAGAAGAGCAGAAAAAGGTAGAAAACTGCAGACACGCAGAGCAGAAGTTGCTCATTTAATCCATCCTAAAGCCTTTGGACTTCTGTTAAAAGATACAGTAACCTCCACTGTAGTTGAGCCTGTCTGAATTGAGCCTTCTGTCTTTCAGAGTCAAAGATTCCTAGCTGACATATCTATCAATTTAGAGAGAATGCCATGTAACCCATCCAGTTAAGACCTGGTCTAGAATTTTTATTTTTCTCTGTTTATCGCTACCCCATCTTTTCGGTCTCTAAGTGAGATTCCCTTACTTTCAGCATATTTTAATGTGGCTCAGGTTATAAACAATACATGTGTAGAACCTACTCAAAGATATTTCCAAAGTCCAAATCTGCTGTTTCTTCTAGATCTCTCTGACCACACATCTGTATTCTGCTCATCTTACCAGCTCGTCATCCCCCCTGCCACCACCAGGAAGCAGTGATGCTTTTCTCTTTAGTAGGCGCTGCCACTCAAGAAATCAGGTAGTCCATTGACTCTTTATCTAGTGTCCTCCAGCATGTCTCCTTGGGAAGCAAACCTTCCAGCATGCCTGTTTGGGAACCCAAAATGTGTCGCTTGCTACCTTGAATTAACCTTTGGAAGTCAATTGGGAAGAAAAGTAGATACGTTCTGCTATTGTTTATTCTTAATCTTTGTTGGTTTATTCCAAACAGCTTATAAAGAAACAGGAAGAATTTAAAGAAAATTAAACCACAGTTCTTATGTGCTATGGATTCTAGGGTGAAAAGGCATAATCAACATCCGTGATGATGCTTCTGAAAATTTTGCTATAAGAGTCCTTAGGAGATCTGATTTTACTAAGTCTAATAAATCAGTCCCACTTATGTAAGAAATACTTATTCAAGGGCTTTATGCCAGTTTCACCTGCTAATCAGATGAAAAGAGAAATGTAAATGATAGGAAAACATTGAGGCCCAGAGGCCACAAAAACATACCATCGCAGGTTTTCCTAAGAGCTAATGAGGAAAAACTGTATCTTAGACCTCACATCTCTCATCTTCCAAGGCCACATGAAGAAGAGTTTACATGGGATTTCTAGATTTCCAATAGCCTTAATATATGTTTAATTTAGATAACCCCCTTTTTTCAGAGTTTTAATAAAACATTCAAATATTCTAAGTTCTTTATAAGAAGATTCTACTTTATCTGTCCCAGTTATTTCTGGCATTTAGATAACCGAGGTACAGGTGTTTAATATCATACCTGGTATATCATAGGCATCGAGAAAAGTTAGTCAGTGAATGTCAGATAGGTTGTGATAATAACTGAATTAAAGCAGCAGATTAAAGCAAGTTTCTGGTACATAAGAAATGCTACAAAAATACAGCTGATGTTTTAGAGCTGTTCTGACAGGACTCAGACTAAGTCCGATTAAATCACACATCAGTAGAACAATGGAACTGATGAAAGAAATACCAGACACAGAATCTGATACCCAAATGATACACAGAAAACTCCTAGCATTCACTGGCTACCACTGGACAGAGGAATCAGTGTTCTGAGTGGGGCCAAAGCAAAACATCTGCAGTTAACTTTCCTGACTTCAAAAGCACCTTCCAAAGAGCAGAAAATGTCATTTTTCATTCCTTTGTACATATGCCTTGAAAGGTAGAATGAAGATATAATTGACATCATTAGAACTTCTCATAAAATGCAATATTTAACCTTTGTCTTAATTGAAGGAAGGTTTCAGAATATAGCTCCCAAATACTACTGTATGTATTCAAAAGTTTACTCATATAAATGGATATGTATGGTAAATTTATCACTCACTATATCTCTATTTGCCAATATCCATGGATGCTGATGAAACTTTTATTAAGACGAAAGAGAATAGATAATTTTTTTGTTTTTTTTTAAGATTTTATTTATTTATTTGATAGAGAGAGATCACAAGTAGGCAGAGAGGCAGGCAGAGAGAGAGGGGGGAAGCAGGTCCCCGCTGAGCAGAGAGCCCGATGTGGGGCTCTATCCCAGGACCCTGGGACCACAACCTTAGCCAGAGGCAGAGGCTTTTAACCCACTGAGCCACTCTGGTGCCCTGATAATTTTTTTGTTTTAAACATTTATTAGGAGTTTACTACATGCCACACCAGGACCCTATGTAAACAATCTTGATGAGTAGAACACAGAAGCATTAGCATTGGTAGTATTGGAGGATATAAATAGAATATAAAACAGCCACAAAGTAGAATATGTCCATATAATATAATCCGTGACATTTTATATCCTCCAGTTGAAGACAGCATGACAGACAACCATATATAATTGTAAACAAACAAAATGCCTTATATCTAAAGACTGTAGAAAAAGGAATAATCGTAGGGCTGAATTTCTGGTATGCCAACCATACAGTCAAATGGGACCTACACTTCAAAGGACTCTGAGATGGGTTTAATGCTCTACTATCACTGTATTAAAATTCTGAATAATTTTTGAATTTGGGCTATGCATTTTCATTTTGCTGGATCCCCATGTATTACAGGGCATGTCTTATTCTCAGTATATATATATATCATATCTTCTATTCATATCTTCTGCCCATTTTTAACTAAATTATTTGTTTTTTGGGTGTTGAGTTTTATAAGTTATTTATATATTTTGGATACTAACCCTTTATCAGGGTGTATCCCATGCCAGGCTCTGTGTATGATGCAGTGAATCATTCCACATCCAACGACCCCATCTTCTCATCTTATCCCTGAACCCCAGGTCCTTCCATAACAGAAGTTTATTTATAAATGTGTGTTATAAAAATAAATAAATAGGTGGATGAACAGATGGTTGGCTGAAAAGATAGGTAAATCTCTTGCCCCCTAATACCTGCAGTTTCCCCAGAAAAGGCAAGGCTTCTTGTGATTGCTGTATTTTGCTTTAAATAGTTATAGTTATCATATATATATATCATATATATCATATATATATATAGTTACATATATAACTATATATAGTTATATATATAGTTATATACGTATCATATGATATATGATACATATGATACATATCATATATATATATGATACGTATATAACATATCATATATATATATGATACGTATATAACTATATATATATATATGTATCATATGTATCATATATATATATGATATATGATACATATGATACATATCATATATATATATGATACGTATATAACTATATATATAGTTATATACGTATCATATATATATATATATATGATACGTATATAACTATAGTTATATATATGATATATAACTATAGTTATATACGTATCATATATATATATGATACATATGATACATATCATATATAGTTATATACGTATCATATATATATATGATACGTATATAACTATATATGTATCATATATATGTGATACATATATATATATATGATATATATATAACTTTACATAAAAATTTTATATAGGAAATAAACATATTTCCCACACAAATACATCTTCTAAATGGAAGTACTTTTTCCACTGATCTAACTTAACCTCTAGACTTTTGGTTTTACTTTCTTGTGATGATGACAGGTTGTCACTAATCCATCCACCATCTCTTTCTTATTCTCCTTTATGAGAGGTTTATAGAAGATGTATTTTATGATTGTGGACAAGACTGATCCTAAGAAGTTCCTTTTCAGTTTTACTTTAGTTCACAAATACATATTTTCATCTCCACCCACTTTTTTTTAAAGCAAAATACAGCAATCACAAGAAGCCTTGCCTTTTCTGGGGAAACTGCAGGTATTAGGGGGCAAGAGATTTACCTATCTTTTCATCCAACCATCTGTTCATCCACCTATTTATTTATTTTTATAACACACATTTATAAATAAACTTCTGTTATGGAAGGACCTGGGGTTCAGGGATAAGATGAGAAGATGGGGTCGTTGGATGTGGAATGATTCACTGCATCATACACAGAGCCTGGCATGGGATACAAGCATAATAGTGCAATATAATCAAGTATTACAGAATGCTAATTAGTTGAATGTTAGAAGGATTTTTCCCTTTCAAAGTCCTCACTAGCTACTCTAGCATTATACATTTATTGTGGATGACTTTCTCTACAGGGCTTCTGAACAGTGACTCAAGTCCAAGTAGAGTACAAGGGATGGGGGTAGAGTGAGGGAAAAGATATTCTCTCCAGAGTGGGGAGCATGCCAAGATTTACGGAGAGTTAACTTCTCTGCTGAGTCTTACCAGCTGGGTGATAGTACACTTCGTCTGGGCTGGGGAGGCAAGGACTGAGTTCAGGCAGAAGGAGCAACATTTGCCACGGCTTGGAACATAGTGGGACTTTGCATTGCTCTGTGTCATTTACTTGGGAGTGGCCCAAACTTTGACACAGAATTCTCCTCTGCACAAGGGGAAACAACCTGGTGTGAAAGGTAAACTCATACATGGTTTCATTAGCAGAGACTCAAATCAGCTGAGCTGTCTGATTTATCAGTAAGTATCTCTCACTACAAGTGTGGTTTACAGGTAGAACCATGTGATCTGATACACCATTTGATCCATCCACATTGTTGCAAATGCAAGATTTCATTCTTTTATGGCTGAGTAATATTCCACTGTGTATGTGTATATATATCTATACCTATATAGATATAGATACATATATCTCGAATTTTTATCTGTTCATCAGTAGATGGACATTTGGGTTCTTTCTGTAATTTGGTTATTGTTGATAGTGCTGCTATAAACATCAGGGTGCATGTTTCCCTTGAATCAGTATTTTTGTATCCTTTGGGTAAATACCTAGTAATGCAATTGCTGGGTAGTTCTATTTTTTAACTTTTTGAGGAGCCTCCATGCTATTTTCCAGAGTGGCTACACCATTTTGCATTCCCACCAACAGTATAAGACCGTTCCCCTTTCTCTGGATCCTCATCAACACTTGTTTCCTTGTTGTTAATTTTAGCCATTCTGACAGGTATGAGGTGATATCTCACTATAGTTTTGATTTGTATTTCCCTGAAGATAAGTGACACTGAGCATCTTTTCATGAGTCCATTGGTCATCGGAATGTCTTCTTTGGAAAAATGTCTATTCATATCTTCTGCCCATTTTTAACTAAATTATTTGTTTTTTGGGTGTTGAGTTTTATAAGTTATTTATATATTTTGGATACTAACCCTTTATCAGATATGTCATTTGCAAATATCTCCTCCATTCTGTAGGTTGCCTTTTAGTTTTATTGATTGTTTCCTTCACAGTGCAGAAGCTTTTTGTCTTGATGAAGTCCCAATAGTTCATTTTTGCTTTTGTTTTCCTTGCCTCAGAAAACATATCTAGTAGGAATTTGCTATGGCTGATGTCATAAGGGTTTCTGCTTGTGTTCTTTAGGATTTTGATGGTTTCCTCTCTCACAATTGTGTCTTTCATCCATTTTGAATTTATTTTTGTATATGGTATAAGAAAGTGGTCCAGTTTCACTCTTTCACACATAGCTATCCTTTTTTTCCCAACACCATTTGTTGAAGAGCCTGTCTTTTTCCCACTGGATATGCTTTCCTGCTTTGTTGAAGATTAGTTGGCCATATAGTTGTGGGTTCATATCTGAGTTTTCTATTCTGTTTCATTGATCTATGTGTCTATTTTTGTGCAAGTACCACACCATCTTGATCACTACAGCTTTGTAATATAACTTGAAGTCCAGAATTGTGATGTCTCCAGCTTTGCTTATCTTTTCCAAGATTGCTTGGCTATCTGGAGTCTTTTGTTGTTCTATACATATTTTAGCATTGTTTGTTCTAGCTCTGTGAAAAATGCTGGTGGTCTTTTGATAGGAATTGCACTGAGTAGTAGAAACATTTTAACAATATTTGTTCTTCCAACACATGAATGACTAACACACATGAAAAAATGTTCAACATCTTTAGTCATCAGGAAAATTAAAATCAAAACCACATTGAGATACCACCTTACACCGTTAGAATGGCAAAAATTAACGCAGCAGGAAACAACAAATGTTGGAGAGGATGTGGAGAAAGGGGGAACCCTCTTACACTGTTGGTTGGAGTGCAAGTTGGTACAGCCACTTTGGAAAACACTATGGAGGTTCCTCAAAAAGCTAAAAATATATGGACATTGGGGAGGGTATGTGTTATGGTGAGTGCTGTGAAATGTGTAAGCCTGATGAGTCACAGACCCGTACCCCTGGGGCAAATAATACATTATATATTAATAAAAATGATTACTAAAAAAAAGTTAAAAATAGAGTTACCCTATGACCCAGCAATTGTACTAGTGGGTATTTACCCTAAAGATACCGATATAGTGAAAAAAAGGGACACATGAGCTCCAATGTTCATAGCAGCAATGTCTGCACTAGCCAAACTGTGGAAGGAGCTGATATGTCCTTCAACAATCAAATGGATAAAGAAGATATGGTCCATATACACAATGGAATATTACTCAGCCATCAGAAAGGATGAATACCCACAATTTGCATCAACATGGATGGGCCTGGAGGGGATTATGCTAAGTGAAATAAGTCAAGCAGAGAAAGAAAGGTAACATGTGGTTTCACTTATAAGTGGAACATAAGGAATAATACGAAAGACATTAGGAGAAGGAGAAAATGAAGGGTGGGAAATCAGAGGGGAAGACAAACCATGAGAGATTATGGATGCCAGGAATCAAACTGAAGGTTTCACAGGGGAAGTAGTTTTAGAGGGGGTGAGGGCATGGGTTAGCCTGGTGATGGGCATTAAGGAGGGCATGTATTGCAATGAGCACTGGGTGTTATAAGCAAACAATGAATTATGGAACACAGCATGAAAACTAATGAAGTACTGTTTGGTAATTAACATAATAAATTTTTTTTTCCAATCCATGAGCATGGATTCCATTGCTTTGTGTCATCTTTAATTTCTTTCATCAGTATTTTATAGTTTTCAGAGTATGATCTTTTACCTCTTTGGATAGGCTTATTCATAGGTATCTTTTTGTTTTTGGTGCAATTTTAAATGGTACTAATTCCTTGATTTCTCTTTGTGCTGCTTCATTAGTGGTGTATAGAAATGCAACAGATTTCTGAACATTGATTTTGTATCCTGAATTCATATCAGTTCTAGCAATTTTTTGGTGAAGTCTTTTGGGTTTCCGATATAGAGTATCATGTCATCTGCAAATAGTGAAAGTTTGACTTCTTCCTTGCTGATCTGGTTGCCTTTTATTTCTTTGTGTTGTCTCACTGCTGAGGCTAAGACTTCCAGTACTATGTTTAATAATGGTGGTGAGGATGGACATCCCTTTCTTGTTCCTGACAAGAGAGGAAAAGCTTTCAGTTTTTGCCCAATGAGGATGATAGTAGTGATCTGTTTCTCCTCCCAACTATGCTCTTCCTACCTTCCTTGAAATGGACTTTTGTCTCCTTCTAATTGTGTAATTTGTTTAGTCCTTATGTCAATTTCTTGGGTACTCAGGATTATTTCATAGTTACCTAGCTGTGTTCAAGAGGCGAGGCAAGGCTAGGGTCCTCCCATGGCATGGCCATCTTGGCTCCGCCCTGATGTTCTTTTTCCACTGAAACCAGAGTCCTGTGCTTCTGGTGCTGTGGCTGTTCTCTTTTGAGACTCAAGATGACCTTAATGTGCATCGTAGATCCTTTTACTTGTGTGTTCCTAAACAACCTCAAATACAAGGTTGCTTTCTGTAGGGCAGTACGGTTAAAAACTACAATGTGGGCGTTTAAGGTAACTTTCTTCTTTAAAACGCCTTACGGAACCCAGTTTTGATCATTTCCTGTGGCTGTCTTTCTCTCCAGGGCCCCTGCCTGCCACTTCTCTGTCTTTCCTCTCCATTCTCCTTCCATATCTGTCTCACGTCCTCTCCTCCGAGGAGCACTGCAAATTTCAAGTCTCTACTTGAGTACGTCTAGAAAAGCACATCATCAGTCAATGCACATGTGAACACATATGAGTAGATCAAGAGAATTCCCCCCTCCTCCAAGTTCTACATAGGTTCCCATCCTTGCCAAGAACCTGCCAAGACCTGCTATTGCCCTCTCCTTCCCCCTGCTTCAGTAGTTTATGTATGCAAAATGGAGAAGTACAGGCAAAGTACAGGAACTTTCCTTGCCGGGAAAGCATACAACTCATACTTCCCCCACAGAGAGTGGAAGAGGCACTCATCAGTCTGGGTTTAAGAAGTGCCTTGACGTCCCACCCCTGGCTGAATAACACCAATGTGCTGTCACTAGAAGGAAGGAGAACCAAGATTAGCCTGTTAACTCTGCAGTTTGACGAGTCTACTTGTCTGCCAATCAGTAACAATGCAAAGATTTCGTGAAAATAATATTTGAGCACTTCAAAATCAGGCAGGCAGAAACAAATCTATATTCTGAACAAATAAATATAAATACAAACTTAAAAATAGATAGCCAGTCAGAAAGAGGAAGACAGAAAAATCCATTATGATTCAGAAGAACCAGAGGTGCAAAGCTGATTAAAACTTGGTAATTAAGAATTAAAACATAACAAAGTATATTGTGTAAAGTGCTATTTTTAAAACTATGGCTAGGGTAATGAAGTAATTCCACACCTGATATCTAATGATCTGTTTTTTTTTTTTTAATTGTAAGATTATGGGTTCTTTTTCTTTTCTGTTACTGAGATTAATATAGCATGGCTCTATACATTGTGTAGCTTGAAAAACAGTTTTGCACACAGTAGTCTGACAGTTTCAATTTCTAATTTGCTTTCATATGCAGCAGAAATTGTCTGATTTAAAATAGTCCTGTAAGGCACAGGTTCATATATAACTATCTCTATCCCTCTAGTTATCACATTATAGTATAATTATGTTAGGGTGGTTGTTTTTTATGAGGCCATAAGTCCCTCAGGGTTGGAACCGGTTTGAATTCATCTCTGTGTCCCTGATGTGAAACACAATTTCTAGAATATAGGTGATGTTCAATAAAATGTTTGTTAAATGAATTAGTGGACAGATGACTGGCAGTTAAAAAAAAATCAAGATGAGTCTATGAAAATTTAGTGGAGTAGCCCAATAAAAGCCAGACAACCTTCAGAAAGAAACTATTCTGGTAACCACTTAAGAGAATGGGTTTGTACTTGTTTTAGATTAATTATTAGGTTTGTCTCATCCAATCTACTTATAGTTTCATTAATTTAGGTGAAAGAAACTTCTCTGGTTCTTCTTTTATTGATAAATCCAGATAAATGAAGAATGCCTGTATCATAAATTGATAGAAGTCCCAGAGACATTGTTATATGTACTATTTTGATCTCTTAAAAATAAGAATATTGTTTTCCTCCATTCTCTATTTCCTCCAGTGGTAATTAACAGGCCAGCAAAGAAAAGGAGTAAAAAACATTGCCTACCTCTTCCAGGGCCAGAGAAGCTTAGATCTTGAACTATAAAATGCTGGTCAGGTTCTGAGTGTGAAGAGATTTCTGGAGTATAGTTAAAAGTGAGTTTATGAACACATGGATTACTTTCTAGATGCTCATCTCTTCACACGTCCATATCCGCAATCTGAATTTGATATTTTATCTCTTTGCACTCACCCATTCCAAACTGCTCAGATTAAAATGTCATTAGATATGAGGATGGCATAGGTTAGAAAATGTTTGAACCAATGAAGACATTTTAACCATATTTAAAATAATATATCTTTTAACATCGAAATGTTGGTATGCTGTGCTCAGCGTCTAGGAACTAGGTTGACAATGACCAGTCTAAGGAGTCGCTGAGGTAGGTGTCTGAAAACTGAACACTTACATCAGAGGCAGAACTCCAAAAGGAAAGAGGAGCTCTGGCAGGGTGGTGTTTCCGTCTTCACTGCAGGAGAGACTGTGCGTCAGCTCCACCCAGGACAATGGGACTGGTCAGCAACTAGCCCCAGAGCACAACACCAGTCAAAAGCACTTTAAAAAACACCCATCTTTTTTCAGGTATAAAGCAAAGCAGTTCAGAAATCATTTCTCTCTACATACTACCTGGTTAAAATTATCAAGCATACTATCATTAACTAAGGAAGGAAAATGTATGTTGTGATGGTTAGGAACACTGTGCGATTAGACTTCTAGGTTTACACTGTGGCTCATTCTGATGTCAGCCTGGGCAAGTTATTTAACCTCTCTGTGCTTCCATTTTCCTGTCTGTAAAATGGAATATCTTGATTATAGTGTTTGGATTGGATACAAATGAGGTAATATTTGCGTAGCATTTAACATCATGCCTGGTGCAAATATTCAACAAATGTGTGTATGTATGAATGATAGAAAGATACATAGATGGATAAATGGATATATAGATACTTAGTTAAAATTTGATACAAAGGCTCTCAAACTACCAATTTGAACACAAGTTTCTTCAGTATGAAGTTAGCCAATTTGCTATTACATGAGCTATTTCTCCAAGTCATAGAGTGAAGTTATAGCCAGTGGATATAAAGGTGCTTCCTTATATGAATGTAAGAAAGTCTGTTCTGGGTCCACCATTTACAATTTTGTAAGAATTTGAACAAGTTATTAGACTCTTCAGAATTTCATATTCTTTATCAATTAAATGCAGACCGTAATGCCTACCTCACAAGGTTGGGAAGTTTAACAAAATGCAATTATAAATCGTTAAGTGCTGAGCACGTGTGAAGGTTATTATAAATATTTATTTGATGAATGTGTTTTGCATTGAATGCAAAAGGGTAGATAAAAATATCACATACAGCCTTTAGCTTTCAAATTAATTTGTTGCAGCTTAGCAGACACACCTTGACAAGATTTACAGAGAACAATATATTTTACCTGGCTCAAAGAGGCAGTTTCTGATTCTCTTTCATAAATCTTCAGAGAGCTTACTAGAGTTTTTCTGATATCTAAATATATTAATTCATCCTACAAATATTTATTGACTACCTACTATGCTCCAGGCATGGTTTTAAGGAGCCCGAGATACACTTATGGAGCGATCTCTCTTGGAGCTCACATTCTGTCTGGGAGAGAGATGCAACACAGTACAAACATAAGAAAATAGTCAATTACCTTGCCTTTAGAAGGTATAAATATATGTGGAAAAAAGAAAAAATGGAACACTGTGAGGGAGAAGAGAGTATGGGACTAAGGTTACAATTTTAGCTAAGTGGTCATTGCAGACCTCATTGAGAATCTGAGATATGAACAAAAATTTGAAGCAAGAGAGGGAATCAAATGAGGAAATATCTGGGATAAGAGTGTCCTACTCAGAGGCAAAAGAGCAAAGGTCCTGTGGCAGGGTGATTCCAGGGAGTTCCAGGAAAAGTCAAGAAGTTTAGAAAGAAAAGAGAGAGAAGAGAGACAGAGAGAGAGAGAGAGACAGAGAGAGAGAGAAGAAAGATTATAGACACATGAAGAACGAGATCATCAAGCACCTGGTGTATCATTGCAAGGACTTTGATTTTTCTCCTAGTGAAATGAGGTCCATTGGAGGGTTTGGAGCACTGGGATGACCTGATCTGACATACTTTTTATAAAGATCACTCCGAATGCTGTGCTGAGAACAGTTTATAGGTGGTTAAAGGGGAGAAGCAGTCAGACTAGTTAGGAGCTACTGCAGACATCCAGGGAAGAGACGATGACAGCTTGGGCCAGTTGGTGGCCGTGGAAGTAGTTAGCAGGGTGGAGATTCCATCCTTCTAAAGCTAGTGCCTCTACTGTGCTGGATTCTTTCTCTTCTTTTCTATCCAAACACATTGCTCCAGAAATTCTCCCATTACTTTTCTTTCTTTTTCTGTTTTTCATATTCTGATACTGAAAGGTTTTATTTTTATTTATTTTTCCTATTATGTTCAGTTTACCAGCATATTGTACATCATCAGTTTTTGCTGTAGTGTTCAATGATTCATTAGTTGTGTACAACACCCAGTGCTCATGCCGAGAAAGACAATTACCATACGGTTTCACTCATACGTGGAACTCAAGGAATAGAGCAGAGGACCACAGGGGAATGGGTGGGTACTGAAGGGGAAGAAATCAGAGAGGGAGACAAAGCACGAGACACTCTGGATTCCCCTTACTTTCCAGCTTCAACTGCACCTTCTCTACTGGATCATTCCCGTTAGCATCTGAACACATTTTTATTCTTCCAACTTAAAAAACAAAGCAAATAACAAAACTTCCCTTCTATAAAGAAAAAAGAACCCTCAAGCACTTTCAGTGGGAAAGCAAATTTGGTGAAGTCACTGTGGAAAATATAATGAAGGCTCCTCAAAATATTAAAAATGGACATACCACATGATCCACAAATTCCACTACTGGGTATTTACCCAAGGGAAACAAAAACGTTAATTCAAAAAGAGATGCAATCTCATATTTACTATAGCATTATTTACAATAGCCAAGCTATGGAAGCAACCTAAGAGTCTATCAGTAGATGAAGGGATAAAGGAGTGGTAAAAATAAATAAATAAATAAATAAATAAATAATGTTTAATTTATATGTCTATTTATAGTATATACTTATATTTATAAGTATAATGTGCATATCTATACTCCATATATTTACACACACACACACACACACACACATATATAATTTTACTCAGCCATAAAAAGGAATTGGCTCTTGCCATTTGCAACAACACGGGTGGATCTAGAGAGCAGCATGTTAAGTGAAGTGAGCAGGCAGAGAAAGATAAATACCATATGATTTCACTTACCTGTGGAATATAAAACAAAACAAAACAAAACAAACAAAAACAGGAACAGACCCATAATTACAGAGAACAAACTAATGGTGGCCAGAGAGGAGGAAGGAAATGGGCAAAATGACTGAAGGAGAATGAGAGATATAGGTTTCCATTATGAAATGAATAAATCATGGGGATGAAAGATACAGCACAAGGAATATAGTTAATGGTATGATATAATGTTGTGTGGTAGCAGATGGTAGCTACACCTGTGGCGAGAACAGCATAAGGTATAGACTTGTCAAATCACTATGTTGTACACCTGTAACTGATGTAACATTGTGTCAACTATACCCAAATAAAAAACTAATATTTATTTTAAAAACTTCCCTTGGCCTCTCTTATCACCCAGCTAATAAGGCATTTCTCTGCTTCTCTCTGCAGTAAAACTTCTCAAAATATTTAACCCTTCCAACTGATCTCTCATAAACTTACACCAAAAAATTTCTTGTCTATCAAATTTGCTCTTGCCATGATTATCATTGCAGGATCCAATGATTAATTTTCTGTCTTTATCTAACTTGATTATAATTTCTTTATCTAACTTGATTATAACTTGATTATAATTTCTTGATTATATCTAACTTTATCTAACTTTATAATTTCTTGCCGAGCCATGCTATTGTTAACTCAGTTAAGATCATCTGGCTTCCTCTCCTAGAATTATCTTCGCTGCTAGGTTCCATCCAGGTTAGAGTTCAACAAAACAGGTAGACAGTGGTTATTTTCTTCAGAAAGCTGTCCTTTTTTTTTTTTTTTTAAAGATTTATTTATTTATTTGACAGAGAGAGACAGCAAGAGAGCAAACACAAGCTGGGGGAGTAGGAGAAGGACAAGCAGGCTTCCCACCGAGCAGGGAGCCTGACGTGGGGCTCAATCCCAGGATCCGGAGATCTTGACCTGAGTTGAAGGCAGACGCTTAAGAACTGAGCCACCCAGGCACCCCAAAAGTTGTTGTTCTGAGATGTGGTGATTGACCAGCGTAGCTCGCTTTTGCTCCCCTCTACAACATGTCTAGCTTGTCTTCTTGACTGTTGGCCCTGCTATCCAACAGTGGCAGCAGGTGGCTCTGCTGTCCAACAGTAGCAGCTAGGCACAGACTAGCCACCAGATATTGGCTATGGACCCTACATAGGGCCAATAGCTTTTCATAGTCTTCTCCAGAACCTCTTCTTTCTTGATCACATTTTGGCTGCCAGGCCCATGTCAGATTAATGGTCATGAACTAAAGGGAGAATTTGTCCCCATAATAACAAAACTAGATTGTGAACATCTTTCATCAAATGCCCAGCCACCATCCACTTTTCTCTGGGACACCAATGTAGGGTGATTGGACTCTTGTGAAAGCCTTGCAGAAATGATGATTATTTACTTCAGGAAAAGTACACAGTACCCCTGTTTCAGATTTCTAAATGTCTGAACTATTCCAGTTCTTGTGACTACTCACTCCTGTGCTGGGATCTGAACCTGACAAGTGTTTGGAGGTGGGAAGCTTACAGAAAATGACCCCTGCCCTGGGCTGGCTCCCAGCTTGGGAGATTATCATGTGTGACTGTGGGGGTCATTCTAGCCCCCAACTTCCTCCTGGGGCTGCAAGCTGCTCTGGGAAGAATCACTGCATCATTATGTCCTCAGACCAAAGGCTTTTTAGGAACCTCTTTCAGACCTTGGGGTTGATTTAGGGGAGGAGCTTATCAGCACTGGAGGGGGGCCTCCCAGGGAAAGCAAATACTGTACCAGCCCTAGAGCCTCTGGTGGGAGTCCCTGTAAACTACGTTTCTAAATACCAGCAATCCAGAGTGGGAAATTTGGCCTATGTTCCTGACTATCTCCTGAAACATCACACCTGCTATCTATCTCCCCTAATTTGCAGTAATAAGTTGTCCAAAAAAGCACTTTGGAAGTATCCAAGAGAACACGGCCTCATCCATAAATTGAGGGAGTCTGGAAACGAAAGGTTTAGAATCCCATTAAGAATCCCCTGAGTCACCCATCTTCCTCCCTTCTTTTCGTCTGCGCTATGCAACTTTAGCTCAGTGGGTTTTCTAAATTGTTCTGTTAATTTTAGCTGTTTCTAGATAGATAGCCATATTCTAGGTGAATCATCAGGAAAATTGAGGATAAGAGCACACTGCACCATTGTGAACCACTTAATCAGCTCTTTGCAGAAGTTCAGGCAGGGTATCTCCAGTATATGGGTGTTTCTGGATAATACAGAATATATGTGTAGTGTATAAACACATACACACACAGTGTATGTGCCGTAGTGACTGATGATGAAAAAACTAACTTTTCTTTGTTCATACCTAGCTTTTCTGTGTCTCTGTATTTTCTCAGCCAAATGCAGTCAAAGTACACCTATATTTGTTCAGATAGGGATTTATTGCACAATTCTGATGTTATTTTCTCTTCTTGATTCAAATCACTGCCATTTCGGGTGCAAAGGAGGAGGATCTTTGTATTTTCAGAGTGTCAATGTGACTAACAGCAGACAAGAAAGGGTTAGCTGTTTGATGTATCCTACGATTACAATGCAATTAAATATTGCCTTATTTGTACATGATCTGAAGTATCAGCTTGCCCTTATTCAAGAGATTTTATCGTTTTAGATTAAGAAATCTATTTTGTAACCTATTATTAAGCCAAGCATTTCCCCCACATTATGATTACAAAGGGTCGTATTTTCCTGTCCTTCTCACCCCCACAAAGTTCTGCCTTTAATGCAATTTGAACAATAGGACTGCATTTTTATCTTCTGGAGAATTCAGAGCCAGACTTCTACCATGCAAAATGGCATTCAACGGGAGAAAGAGGAAACTGAAAAGATGAGCAGAATGCACAAAATGTCTCTAGGTCTCATCACCCAGAGGAATGTTTTGATGGGTCACTCGTCCTTTTCAGAAAGTCAAATAATCCTCCAGGCAGATGTAAGGTAGGTTCTTAAAATCAGATGTGAATTAGAGACCAGATAGCCTATTTTATGTCTTCGTATCCCCCCATCATGTCTTAACAGTGGATTTGGGGGAAATGGAAATAAATGAATGGTCAGAAAAACCAGTGGAGTTAAACTTATAAAAGTGACGTGTGGAGACAAAGGAAAAAGAAAATGTGAAGAAGGGAATAAACTCTTTCACTAGTTTTTTTTTTTTTTAAAGATTTTATTTATTCATTTGACAGACAGAAATCACAAGTAGGGAGAGAGGCAGGCAGAGAGAAAGATGAGGAAGCAGGCTCCCGGCTGAGCAGAGCCCGATGCGGGGCTCGATCCCAGGACACTGGGATCATGACCTGAGCCAAAGGCAGAAGCTTTAACCCACTTAGCCAACCAGGCACCCCTCATTAGTTTGAGCTATTTTCTACCTCAGCGCTACTGACAATTTGGGCAGGAAAATTTTTAGGGTGTGGGGGTGGGATATGCTACCCTGTATATTGTAGGATGTTTAGTAGTGTCCCTGGCCTCTATCCACCAGATGCCACTAATAACAACCAAATACATTTCCAAACATTGCCAGATGTCTCTAAGTGGCAGATTTCAGGGGAACGTTGTGGGGCAGAGAGTAGGACAAAATCACCTCTGGTCTAGAACTACTGATCCAAAGATTCAATTTCCTTTAACCATAGGAACTGGGAATAATTAGAATTCTTTTAATATATTTGAGGCAGTATATACATATAGAGTCATATTACAGATAACATTAATATTAAGAAATTTTAGCTCTAAAAATTATTTTACATATGTCAAATTACAGATTCCAGATTGTTTGAAAGTATATCATTATCAACTTCAATATGCTTCCTACAACTATTCTTCTAATTAAAGTCAGGTATATAAGAAACACCACAGCAGGTATGTGCTGTGAACTTTGTAGACTGATGATTCACACACCTGTATCCTTGAAGCAAATGATACATTATAAGTTAATAAAAATAATTGTAAGGAAAGAAAGAAAGAGAAAGAAAGAAGAAAAGAAACACCATAACAAATTTGGGATAGACATCCAGTAGATCACTATGCAAACATTTGTATTTATCATTGTATTCAAGCCATTCTCACTCTCCCAACAGCAATATAGGTAGAATAGAATGTGAACTCAGTGAGAGAAGGGAACATGTCTCTTTTTTTATAACATGAGTGCAAACTCAGTTGATGGGAAATGGTACTGGGCACAAGAGAGGCACTGAACAAATGCTAAATGTATGAGTGGATGGAGGAAGGAAGGAAGGAATACAGCTTCTCTTTCCCAAACTTACTGCTGAGGATTCTCTTACGTGTTGATCGAGTGCAGATATTAAGACTGAATCTGATCTGTATTATTGAAAATTATTATAAGGTACAATATGAACCTTTTGTAGGACTTTAATTTTCCAACTATGTACAAAATTTATAATATTTCAAGTTCCTTCTGCAGTTGTTTGTACAATAATTACTTTAAGCAATCTTTTATAAGAGAAGAAGCAAGAGCAATTGGGTAATCTCTCCTCCTTCCAATGGTGGTCTGCCTGGTCAGTCACCAGGACATTAAAACACATGAGCAAGTTCATTTAATAAAAAAATAGGATCACAGTTTAAAAACTACTCTCCTGCAAGAATTGAAATCCCAAGAAATAAGCATATATATATAAAGATATAGCTATATATCTATATGCCAAACTATGCAACATTCTTCCTGATAAATTATTTAGTTGTAATACATGAAATCATTTTTGTAGTTCAAAAATTGCCAAATATGGCAACTTCATATGATTCAACTTAACAGATACAAAAATCACATGTACAGGGAGAGAAAAAAAAAAACAACATATCTACCTTTGGAGGAGATGAGATAACAGCAAATGTTAGCACTAAAGGAGCTGGGACCAAATATTTTTAGGTAGTTTTCTCTGCGTTACTTAAGAACTCACCGACAGGGAAGAGCATGCCTGCATCTAAAGATAGCCCAGATGCCTCGGTATAAAATTCACATTGGAACTTCTGAGGAAGATGATGGAGTAGGAAGACCCTAAGCTCACCTCATCCCACAGGTACAACTAGATAACAGCGACATGGGTGTAAATAATCTAGAAAACGACCCGAAGACTGACCAAAAAGACTCTCCACAGCTCAATGTAGAAATGAGGCTGGACCAGAGAGGGTAGAAAGGGTGGAGACGCAGTCAGATGCAGTCAGAAGCTAAACGGACCCAGGGGACTGTCTGCAAGAGGGAGGGACGCCGCAGGTGCGGAGCGGGGTGAGAGACAGATTCTCACACCAAGATAAATTTGCACAAGGATTGGCTTTAAAAACCAGAGGGACTGAATTTCATTATTGTTACAATCAACAGGGCTTAACACCTGGAACTTAAAAAATCCACATGCTCTTAGGAAAGCCAGGAGGGCAAGAGGGAGCTGAGTACCTGCCCTTAAAGAGACAGCCCCTTGGTGATACGGAATAGAAGCAGCAGTTTGAAAAATGCCTGGGGTGTATGGAAGGGAGATTTGTTTACTAACATCAGAACACATACTGAAGGGGCTGGAATCTTAGGGAGACTTTCCAGTTGGTGGGCACCATTTCCCTTTCCTAAATACATGAACATGGGTGGACACCTGCCCGTGCCAACATTTGCTACCCAGATTGCTAACAGTGCAGCCTGTCCCTCATCCCTGTATTCTCCTGTGGGTATTTGCCCAAAGAATATGAGAACACGAATTCAAAGATCTACGTCCCCCCATGTTTACTGAAGCATTAGTTGTAATAGCCAAATTAGAAATGGATACACTGGAATATTACTCAGCCATTAAAAAAAAAAGAATGAAATCTTGCCATTTGCAAGAACATGGATGGATCTCGAGAATATAATGCTAAGTGAAATAGGTCATATAGAGAAAGACAAATACCATATGATTTCACTCATATGTGGAACCCAAGAAACAAACATAGAGGAAAGAGACAAACCAAAACCAAACTCTTCATTATGGAGAACATTTATGGGAGGGGAGGTGGATGGGGTGATGGATAAAATACAGGAAACAGGTGAAAGGGATTAAGATGAGCACTGAGTACTAGAGAGTTGCTGTACCACTGTTTTGTACACTTGACATTAACATAACATAACAATACTGGAATTAAAATAAATTCATAAATAAATTCATAAATAAGGCAAAAAGAAAAATAAATAAAATTCACAACAGGATACATGTATTCCTTCTTTTCCATGCTTCTCCCCTGATTTATACACAACTCATCAACTATTCACATTAACAAATAGAAATATTGGAGAGAAAATTCACTGTATAACTCAGCAGAAAATACTTCTTTTTCTTACACTACACGTAAAATGTATCTACGACACTTTTTTTTTTTAGAGATTTTATTTATTTATTTGACAGAGAGAGAGCTCACAAGTAGGTGAAGAGTCAGACATAGAGAGAGAGAGAGAAGCAGGCTCCCGCTGAGCAAAGAGCCCGATGCGGGGCTCGATACCAGGACCCTGAGATCATGACCCAAGCTGAAAGCAGCAGCTTAACCCTCTGAGCCACCCAGGTGCCCCACTACGACACATTTTGATTTGGTTTGTTTTTCATTTTTGGGTTTTGGCAGAACCATAGGCATTTGCCTGTCTCCACAGCATGCTGTTTCTGAAAAGAATTCTTTTAGAAGTATGAAGGACAAGTAAAGTTAATTCTTTGCAGACATATTTGATAGTAATTTGATAAATTACTTTATATTGAAGTTGATTATTGGTTATTTATTCCATATGGGATTTATTGATTTTCTACGTCTCAGGGATTTACTTTCTACTTATCATTTTATGAACAACCTTAATAGTAAACTTATTTATAAAACCACAAGCAAATCAAACAAAACAACAAAAAATGTCAACTACCAACTAAGAAAGGTGATTACATATAATTTTCTGCCAAAATTAGGAACAAGGCATTCTTAACTGGTAACAATGGATGAATCTGAGTACTGAAACCTGTAAATGTTACAAAAGACATCTTAGTGACTGCCCTTTAGCTAAAAATCTGTTACTGCTAGTGACTGATTAATAATTGATTAGAATGTCATGTTCAACTTTTCTCATGATCCTATATTGAGCCCAATAAAATTTAGTCCTACTCACCAATACCTCAATTCTTTTACGCTTTCTATCTCCAAAGATAGAAATACAAATTTCCCATTGCAAAATAAATAAGTCATGAGAAATGTAATGTAAAGCATGGAAAACATAGCCAATAATATTGCATTAACTTTGTATAGTGACAGATGGTGACTAGACTTATTGTGGTGATCATTCATCACTGTATACAAATCACTATGTTGTGCACCTGAAGCTAATATAATACTGTATGTCAATTACACCTCAATAATAATAATAATGATAAAAGACAGCCAGATCATGTAGTTTTATAGCCCCTAGAAAATTAGGATAACACTGGGGAACTCAGTAGCACTGATACTGAATCTGTAATCACTTGGACTTATGTCTTCTACTCTAGGTGGTGTGGCTGTAGCTAATGCTGCACAGCTTTCAGAAATTGAGGACATATTCGCCAATTTCATCACACCTCATTTTGCTAGGTTGTGAGATATTTGGGGCAGTTGTATACAGCTGTGGTTCTCCAAGTACGGTCCCCAACCAGCAGCATCACCACCACTTGGTAATTTCTTAGAAATGCAATGTCTTGGGCCCTGCTGCAGTCTTACTGAATAAAAATCTACAGGTGGGATGCCCAGGTGGTTCAGTCAGTTAAACACCTGCCTTCAGTTCAGGTTATAATCCCAGGTTCCTAGCTTTGGGCTCCCCGCTTAGCAGGGGAGTCTGCTTCTCCCATTCCCTCTCCCTGTCCCTGCTCCTGTGCACATGCACACATACTCTCTCTCTCTCAAATAAATAAAATCTTAAAAAAAAAAAAAACAACAACAACTGGAGGTGGCACACAGCAATCTGTATTTTGATAACCCCTCTGGATGATTCTAAGGTTTACTAGTATTTGAGGATCACTGTATTTTTGGAGAAAAAGCTTTTCTTATCCTCTTGAACCAAAATTTTAAATTTATCAATGAGTCAGGATTTTCTTATTCTTTTGTCTTATTCGATAAAACACCCATTTCATTAGAGTAACTGGATGGGAAGACAGAAGTCTGTGTGGAAGCCCATCATGTTCAACAATGTAGGTTTGATTCAATGAGTAGATTCCTCATTCATATAATTAGGGAAATTTTATAGTTTTAAAAAACTCTAAAAAAGCACGCAGTCTTACTCTAAATCACATTGGTGACTTGTGACTTGTTTCTAAACTGGCTGTCTTTATCATTATTATTACTACTGAGGTGCTATTGACAATAGGTGCTAAGACTGTAGCATCTGCCTTGCTGAGTCTTTCTCTTTCCCCTGCTGTCTTTGAAGAAGAAAGCTGCCCTGTTGGAAGCTGCCTGTGTTGGGAGACCCTTGTGGCAGAAAACCCAAAAAAACAAAAAACAAAAAAACTGAGAGGTTCTAGATCTTGAGGGTGGCCTCCAACGGAAAGCCCACAAGTAATTGAGTCCTCAGTGCTGCAGCTGAAAGGAAACTGAATTCTGCTAACAACCTAAGCAAATCCTTCCCCAGGAAAGCCTCAGATGAAACCAGAGCCCTGGCCAACCATGACTGCAGTCAGTGAGACTCTTAAGCAGAGAACCCCACAAAGTCACGCTGGTACTCCTGTCCCACAGATATTGTGAGATAATAAATGTGTATTATTTTAAGCCACTAAATTTGTGGCAAGTTGCCCCACAACAATAGATAGCTAATACTTGAACCATCAGTGAAGTTTGCTACACTTGACCTGAATACGGGGAATGTGAAAATGAAGACAAAACAATTGAATTTGAATCTGACCAAGTCTAAAGATTTAACTACCACATAGTTAAATAGGGAAACACATTTGAAACACATTTGAAAAAATACCACAGGGATGCAATCAGCAAAACTCAGACCACAGAAGACTGGAGCAAAACAAACACTCGAAATAAAAAATAATTCCTTGCACAAACAATATGAACACAAGAAATAAGATAGAAGGCTGAAGGTTTTAAAAAATATTTAAGAGCCTCACAACCAATTAAAATGCATCCACTTTATTTTCACTTTTGATGCCAACACAGTTAAAAATACATAAGACAATTTTAAACATTTGAGGACAGACTGGGTATTTTAGAATGTTAAGAAATTGCTATTAATTTTTGTGGATGTGATAGTGGCACTATGTGGGTTAAAACAGTCTTTAACTCTTAGATGTGTGAAATAAAATATTTTAAGTTAAATTACATGGTTTGGCTCAAAATGACATACTGAAATGGGGTAAGAAGGAATTGCACAGATGGACAACTTTGACCACTCTTTGACAATTCGTTAAGCTGGATGATGGGTCAATGGAAGTTCATTATAATATTCTCTTTACATTTGCATATCCTTGATATACTATATAATAAAACATGATTCTGACTTTCTTTTTAAATTGAAGAATCCATGGAAGCATGCAAAAGTCAGATTTACTTGAGAGTGGTGGAGTTGTACAAACACACCCAGGACTGAACATGATGAGGCCAGCCTCCTTCCCCCCACCAGCAGCTTCCAAGAGGGATGTACAAATTAACAAGTCAGGAAACGACAGATGTTGGCGAGGATGCAGAGAAAGGGGAACCTTCCTACACTGTTGGTGGGAATGCAAGCTGGTGCAACCACTCTGGAAAACAGCATGGAGGCTCCTCAAAAAGTTGAAAATAGAGCTACCTTAGGACCCAGCAATTGCACTACTGGGTACTTACCCTAAAGATACAAATGTAGTGATCCGAAGGGGCACGTGCACCCAAATGTTTATAGCAGCAATGTTCATAATAGCCAAACTATGGAAAGAGCCTAGATGTCCATCAACAGATGAATGGATAAATAAGATGTGGCACATATATACAATGGAATACTATGCAGCTTTCAAAAACCAAAATCTTGCCATTTGCAATGACATGGATGGAACTAGAGGGTATTATGTTAAGTGAAATAAGTCAATCAGAGAAAGATAATTACCATATGATCTCTCTGATATGAGGAATTTGAGAGGCATGGCAGGGGTCATGGGGGATAGGAAGGGAGGGGATAGGAAGGAAGGAATCTTCTCCTTCTGGGGAGGGAGACAAACTATAAGAGACTCCTAATCTCGGGAAATAAACTGTGGGTTCCTGGGGGGGGGTGGCGGGGAGGGATGGGCTGGCTGGGTTATGGACATTGGGGCGGGTGTGTGCTATGGTGAGTGCTGTGAATTGTGTAAGACTGATGATTCACAGACCTGCACCCCTGAAACAAAGAATACATTATATGTTAATAAAAACTAAAAAGAGGAAAGTGCAAGATGAACTTCTGGGGTATGAAAAGAAATGATTAGAATTTCCATTCGTACTAGAAGACCTCAGTTCTTTCCTGCTATGTATGTTCTCTACTATTCACACAGAACATGCCACTTCTGACATTTCTAGTCGCCAAATGCGTGGGGATTTCCCCCTCACTAAGCAATTCTCTGTGACACCAGCTGGGTGTCCTGTAATTTAACTAAATTCTGGTACCATCTATGTGGAGATAGTGTTAGATCCCATATAGTGGGGCTCAGTACATAAGATGGCCTCTGCTTCAGATGGGAGTCACATGTCCAGGTTACACCTGTGCTTCTATCCAAGTGGCTATAAATTTGAGGTACACCTTCCCAGGTTTGATTATATTCCTAGAGAGGCTCACAGAACTTAGAAAACTGTTGACTTACTGTTGACCAGTTTATGATATAAGATCTGAATAAGGATACAAATGAAGAGATGCAATAAATGCATAGGGTAAGGGCTATGGGAAGGGGCCGGGGCTTATATGCCATCTCTGATCACACCACTCTCTCCCCACTTCACCTGTTTTCCAACCTGGAAGCTCTCCATCTCATATTTTGTGACTTTTGTGGAGGCTTCCTCAGACAGGACCAATTATTATTATTTTTTAAAGATTTTATTTATTTATTTGACAGAGAGAAATCACAAGTAGATGGAGAGGCAGGCAGAGAGAGAGAGAGGGAAGCAGGCTCTCCGCTGAGCAGAGAGCCCGATGCGGGACTCGATCCCAGGACTCTGAGATCATGACCTGAGCTGAAGGCAGCGGCTTAACCCACTGAGCCACCCAGGCGCCCAGGACCAATTATTAATACCATTTTCTAGCCCCTCTTCTCCCTCTGGAGGACAGCAGGTGGAGTGGAAATTTCTGAGCTTCTATCACATTTTGGCCCTTCTGGTGACCAGCTCCCATCCAGGAGCCATGAAGGAACCCACCCAGGGTCACCTTACTAGAAAAAAAGATGTTCCTAATGCTGTAATCACCTAGGAATTTATAAGGGCATTAAGAGCCCTATATCAGGGGACAGGGTCAAAAACAAATATGAGAAGAGGTGCTCCTAGTACTCTTATCAGTGAAAAAATTACAAGGGTTTTGGGAGCTCTGTGCCAGGAACTTGGAGCAGAGAGACAGACAGACATACACTCACATATATTCTATTACCTCATACCATTTGTTTGTGATCTCAGCCACTTAAAAGTTGCATTTGTGTTTATGTAATTTATAACTAAATTATTATGCATACCTTGTGGATGTGGGGGCTCCAGATTTCGTTTGTTCTTACTGGTGGGAAGCACACACACACCAGTGCAAGGTGATTCTTTTTTTTTTTTTTTTAAGATTTTATTTATTTATTTGACAGAGGGAGATCACAAGTAGGCAGAGAGGCAGGCAGAGAGAGAGAGAGAGGAGGAAGCAGGCTCCCTGCTGAGCAGAGAGCCCAATGCGGGACTCGATCCCAGGACCCTGAGATCATGACCTGAGCCGAAGGCAGCGGCTTAACCCACTGAGCCACCCAGGTGCCCGCAAGGTGATTCTTGACCAGAGCATGGGGAGTCCTCTATCTGGGTTACTCATCCTGGGATGTTCTTAATTCTGAAGGAGGACCCATTCACATCTTTAAACGAGTCTAGGTTGACCCAGAAACATATCTTCACCATGGAGCTAAGATGCAATAGCTATGACCTGGCCGATTCTTAAAGCATGGTTGTCTCGGGTAGTTAGTCTTCTCGGTGGCAGCTAACTTCTTCCAAATGAGAATTCCAAGAAAACCAGGCACAACTTACCAGCTCAAAATGCCAGTGTAACAGTGTAACTCCTCTGACTTCTATTGGTCATATCTATAGGTCATAGCCATACCCCTGATTCAAAGGGGTAGAAGAACTGACTCCACCTCTTGCTGGCAGAATGGTATCCCCAGACAAGAAGGGAAGGGACCAGAGGCAGCCATCGTGGAGGCAAGCTACCACACACCTGCAGCAGATTCGCCTGCTGTCAGTATTTCTTGGGTCATGTCAGGAGCTCTACATTTTGAGCAAACACCCCTAGAAATTCTTAATGGTACTCGATTTTGGAAATCGCTCTAGTAAATATTTGGTAGTGGCTGGATTTCTCACTTAAAATTTTTGACTATGCATTTTAAAAAAAAGAGGATACTCCACTTACAGGTTTGGATCCAAATGCCATTACAATAGGTAGTACAGATGGGTATTATTGAAGAGTAAGTATAACTACTCTCTATTAAATAACAGACTTCTGGGACTATTTACTGTAAGGTCACACTGATTAGAGACCTGACAGAGGCTTAAAATTTTCTGCCAGCCAAGCTTAAAAAACATACGAAAGAAGGGGGCATATTTTTCAGAGAGTTGCATGGCAAAGCAAAGTCTCGCAGGGAGACCCTTTTCAGGTAAGAGAGAGATGAGGCAAGATAGGATGTCAGTGGAGAGTCCACTCACAACTCCAAGCTTGGGGCAGGATGGTCTACCACCACCAGTGAGACTACTTCCAGAAAATATCCTAAGTCCTGAGAGGTAGCCACAGTTGCGTGCCTATCATTGAATGCAAGTTTACTGCTACTCTTCCTTAACACCAGAGAGTGAGTATTACAGCCGTCTCTCTCCTGCTCCCTGGGAGGATGCAAGTCAAGCTAGGTTTACCGTTTACTCCTCAGTATCTGGGGCCCAGGTCCTTAAAAGAGAGATCTGCCAGTGATACAATTATATAAACTAGCAAATAAAATGATGTAGCTAAAAATTAATCTCAAGGTTTAAATGCAGTAAAGCAACAGTGTTCAACCAGGGCACAGAATGAAGCAGCAGCAAATAAACTACTTGTAAAATGAAATAATAAAAGAACATGACTTATACCTTCCATTATCTGGGCTGATGTCAGTGGCCCCGTCTGCACACTCTTGAAGGTAAAACAATTTTAAGCCATGTAAATTTGGATGCAAAGTGAATTATAATAACCCATTCTCTTCCTGATACATAACACCAGAATTCAAACACAGAAGACATCTCGGTTATTGTAAACATAGAGTCTGTCTATGGCTTTGGGAGTTGTAATATATTATGACTTAGAATCTTGATAAATTCTGACAGTTCTTACTCTGAGAAATACTGCAGAAAAAAGGTAATGTGCATATGCAATGCATGGAAGCAGAAACATTGTTTCATCCTGCTATTGTTAATATAGTTACTGAAATGTGAATAATGGGACATCAGTAAAGAAAGATATATCAGTCCTACCTTACAAGGTGATTTTTTATTGCTCCAAATTTAACGATCAGCTTGTTTTTTCAAGAAGAATCCTTTGAGGGGCATCTGGGTGGCTTAGTCAGTTAAGCAACTGCTTTCGGCTCAGGTCAGATCCCAGAGTCCTGGGATCGAGCCCCATATCGAGCTCCCTGCTTGGCGGGAAGCCCGTTTCTCCTTCTCCCATTCCCATTCCTCTTGCTTGTGTTCCCTCTCACTGACTCTCTCTCTCTGTGTCAAGTAAATAAATAAAATCTTAAAAAGAGGAAAAAAAAGAATCCTTTGAGAATGCTATGTGGCTAGGTAGTAATGTGAATTAATCAAGACCTGAACTGCCTTCTCAGGTCAGGAAGGGTCATCTCTTTAATCTTTCTGTTTATCTTTATGGTCCTCGAGTGTTTTTCCATTCAATATTACTTAATCTTCAGGACATCCCAATAAGGTAAGTCAATATTATTAGACTGAGGTACAAAAAGATTGAGTGATTTGCCCCAAGTTCCAAGGAAAACGAAGCCAAGGGGCAGGATTAAAATGCAGAAGTTTAATCTAATGGACTATGTTCTCTCTCTAGACACAGGTGACTCTATTTTTCATGATCGGTTCATAAAGAATTTTGGAAGTTGATAATCACAATTTGAAGGTATCCTTGCCTTTTAAAAGAATAAACTAATGAAAGATTGATAGAAGATGTTTGTGCAAGCTGTTGCTCCCTCAAAGAAGGGAAATGACCAGGAAGTTCATGTTAAGGCCTAGAATATCTTTAAGGCAGCCAGAAACAAGAAGATATGACAGTATCCTTTTCCTAAAGTGGTGACAGGTAGTTAGCCAGGGATGGAGTAGTGTAAATAGCAAGGGGACTGACTACACTGTGGTCAGAAAGGTGAGCTGATATTACCTGAGTCCCATGAGATTATAAAATGAGAGAGAAACAGATTATGAGATGAAATGGTTTCCAAGGCTGTGCTGGTTTCCTAGGGCTGCTAACACAGTACCATAAACTGACAGTTAAAACAAAAGAAATGTGCTGCCTCACAGTTCTGGAGGCTGGATGTCCAAAATCAAGGTGTCTGTGGGGTTAACTCCTTTTGAGGGAGTAGATGCATCATTCCAATCTCTGCCCATCCTGTCCCATGGCATCTTCCCTTCCTTCTTTTTATAAGGACACCAGTTATAATGGAGTAGGTCTCATCCTAATGACTCATCTTTACCTGATTAAATATGTAAAGACCCTACGTCCAAATAAGGTCACATTCACAGATACTGTGAGTTAGGGCCTCAGCATACCTTCTAGAGGGACACAATTCAACTCATAACAAAGACCAAGAGAGTAGAACAGAATCTCTGAGTAAACCTTTCATTGAAAGCCTGCAATTTAGATTGGTCTCATCATAACAGTTGATTTTAGACAGGGCAAAATAAAACAGAGTCATGGGCTATAGATTAGTTACTAAGCGAAGTACCCAGAATATGTTCCCCCCGTTCCTGCTGAGGACATTAATCATGGTCATTGCAGGTCATGAGTCTCTTAAGTGAACATTTCTGTCTACAAGAGTCACCAAACTATGTCCATTCCTGGGCCATTTAACTTGTTGCAGAAAATAACTCTTCTGGCCCCATAAAGATTATAAAGTATGTGTAGTTAATATGAATTTCTCTCTCTGATTGAGAAGGGTCATTCTTGCTTACGAACTCCCTCATACACCAAGTACTCCCTACATCCTGACCTCAATATTCACACATAGTTCAGAATGCTGCTCCTTTTGGGAATCTGTCACAGATAAATTCTTAACATTCAAATGAGTAAACAATTTATTCTTAGTGAGAAAAAAAAAATTGTGAGAACAACTTCTTTCCAAAGGAGTGGAAATCCCTACTTGTCAGGAAGAATTGTTCTTAAACAAATTACCCTGAATCAAAATTATTTCTTATGCAAACTACATTGCTAGCTTAATAGTGTTCTTTCTGTTTTGGTAATGGTACCCTGTTTTGGTAATGGTACCTGGTACATTGTTTTTATGATCATTTATTTTCAAGGGTTTTTGGCTTTTCAGGACTAGGGGATCACTGACTTAACATATAAGTTTATGTAAAAAGGCAACATTGACTTCTTTTTCCAGTACACTATAAAAATATAGTGTAAAAATACAGTGCCTCTTTGAGGCAGTTGCGTGTGTCTGTCAATAGAGAGGGAAATTTTAAGAAAAATAGGAAAGAAAAGCAGAAAGATCAGTATTTTAAGATAATATCTTGTAGTCTTTATTCATAAACAAATGGGAATACATTGGGATGTATTTCACAGTTTGTATTTCAAGAAAAGCAGCAACTTTTTAAAGATTTTCTTCTAGGAAGTTTGCCTTTCAAAATGAACATGAATGGGGCACCTGGGTGGCTCATTGGGTTAAGCCTCTGGTTTCAGCTTAGGTCATGATCTCAGGGTCCTGGGATCAAGCCCTGCATCAGGCTCTCTGCTCAGCAGGGAGCCTGCTTCTCCCTCTCTCTCTCTCTGCCTGCCTCTCTCTGCCTACTTGTGATCTCTGTATGTCAAATAAAAAAAATAAATAAACAAAATCTTAAAAAAAAATGAACATGAATTGTTTTAGTCCTGTAAAATGGAAATATTAGAAAAATCTTTACTAGGTCTATTTTGGGTACAGATTAAGAAAAGAAAGGTGATTGGAATTATTGGATTTAGGACGAGGAATCAAAGAGCTTTAGGACTACAAAAGATAAGGACTTAGAAGTAAAAATGGTGTTATTCTTAAAGTAACTAAGAGGACTGCTTACTTCAGAAATATACTTTGCTCTGTGCAAAAGTGTCAGGATTATACTGGAAAGGACTCATACCACTAAAGCCTCCTGGGCAGGAGTGTGGGGGTGAGGGTAGAAACCCAACTAGTTACCCAGAGGAAGAAATAATAATGTTAATGTCAAGGAAAATCATTACTTGGACCTTCCTTGGCTGGTCTCCTGCTGGAAACTTTAATTGATTGCTGAAAAAAGATTAGGCATGTCCAATTTGCTGTAGGTCACAGTCTCATTAAAACGAGAACTTACTGTTTACTTTCCTTGAGAATTATGAACTTTCCCACTCAATAATAGTGATGGCCATGATCTTATTTAAAATACTTTGAGATCCATCCTAGAAAGTATAAATGATGTATTTTTTTAAAAAGAGTAAACAAGCAATTTGGAAAAGAACAAAATGTAATAGAACCAGGAACAGTACTAATGGTGCTATTCTCACATTTTTGTACAATCTTTTCTTCAAGCATTTAACAAATTAGATACAAGAAACAACTTGTTCTAGGGAATCAGCACTACATAGCAGGGATAGTACAGAGCTGCACTTAGTACCCAACAACTTCCTGCTTAACGTTTGGCCACTTCTTTTATAACCGTCTTCCTCATTGTGATTATGTGATTATCATCATCTCCATCAGCATGACCATCATGATGTCAAATGTCCCTCTGTAGAAGGTCTTCCCTTACCTAACTCTCTGTCCTTGTCACTAGTATTTTATCGTCCCATATTTTTTACCCTGATATCATGTCTTAAGTTTCTTGATGATAAATTTAAAGATCAAAAATTGTATTTTCTATTTAGTTGTTCAGTGTAGCTGCATAAGGATAGGATTTCTTTTTTAAAGATTTTATTTATTTATCTGAGAGAGAATGAGTAAGTGAGAAAGAGCACAAGCTTGGGGGAGAGACAGGGAAAAGGAAAAGCAGACTCCCCACTGAGCAAGGGAGCCTGAGGCAGGGCTCGATCCCAGTGACCTGAGCTGAAGGCAGACACTTAACTGACTGAGTCACCCAGGCGCCCGAAGGACAGGATTTCTTTTGTATGGGTTTTCCATTGTGTGTTGAGTGCCTAAAAGTGTTTCTGACATGTATTTGGTCCTGAGTCAATATCAGTTAAATGAATAAAGTATTATTTATTAAACATTTCTACTGTTATCTTCATTCCTACATTTAACACTTATTTTTTTTTTTTTTTGAGTGTTGACAATGTGCCAGGTACTTTTCTATAAAGAGGGAATAAGCGGGAACAAAAGAGGCAAGTGCTGCCCTTGAAGGATTCACATTCTAGTGGAAGAGAATGATGATAAGCAAGGTATAAAAGTAAATTACGTAGTATATTAAATAGTGATCAGTGCTTAGGAGAAAAATAAAGTAGGGAGGTAAGTAGGGTAGTGTGAATGGAGTGACATTTGGATCAATATTGTTAGTAAGTGAGAGAAAGAATCATGTGAATTTGGTAGGGTGGAACATTCCAGGCAGACAGAATAGAACATAATGAGTGAAGCGAGAGAATCCTGGAAGGAGGCCAGTATGGCTGAAACAGAGTTAGGGAGTGGTAGGAGATAAGACAGAGAGAGACAATGGAAGCCTTTCATTCTGAGTGTGTTGGGAAGCCACTGACCCCTTTGAGAAGAAGAGTGACAGATGCCACATAGCTGTAAATGGCTGTTGTGTTGAGAACACGTAATGGGGCAAAGGCCACAGAAAGGAAACCGGTTTGTTATCTTGTTGGCAAACAACTCAGAAAAGGAGTTGAGAAAGAAAGAAATGTTAAAATGATAGCACCTAGTGGCTCAAAGGAGAAGAGAGTAAGATAAATTCAAGACTTCACATAAAAAGTAAAAGGGGGGTGCCTGAGTGGCTCAGTTATTAAGCATTTGCCTTCGGTTCAGATCATGATCTCCGGGTCCTGGGATCAAGCCCCACCTCAGCCTTCCTGTTGGAGTGTGGTGCTGGTGGGGAGACTGCTTTTCCTTTTCCCACTCCCCCTGCTTATATTTCCTCTCTTTCTGTCTCTCTTTGTCAAATAAATAAATAAAATCTTCTAAAAAAAACCCGAGAAAAATCAATAAAAGAGATGAGGTATTCATTCTTCTGTTCTTTTTACTGTAGGGTGAGAGAAACTAGAAGGGAAAGCAGGCTTCACTAGTTGGTAAAAGAAATGGGAGATGAGGAGGGGCGCCTGGGTGGCTCAGTGGGTTAAGCCTTTGCCTTTGGCTCAGGTCCTGATCTCAGGGTCCTGGGATCGAGCCCCACGTCAGGCTCTCTGCTCAGCAGGGAGCTTGCTTCCCCCCTTCTCTCTGCCTGCCTTGCTGCCTACTTGTGATCTCTGTCAAATAAACAAATAAAATCTTAAAAAAAAAGAAAATGGGAGATGAGGAGCTAAAAAGGAATATGGAATTTTTAAAAATACATTTGACTATGAAGTAAAACAGAAAGAGGATGACAACTTGGAAAGCTCTTGAAGTTTTTAGGAAATAGAGGGAATATATTTATCCTTATTGTTCTCTGATCATGAAAGTCATACTTGTATATTGAAAGATACAAAGATACAGGAATATATGATGAACAAAGTGATATTCCCCCAATCTTCAACACCAAGAAAGCAATTATTAAGAGTTAATATAAATTCCTTCAGTTCTGTTTTATGTACATAATTATTCAGATATGCCTAACTGTGATGCTCCTTGAAAAAAAACTGAAGTAGTAGGGTATAGGTAAAACTGGATGTTCCTATAGTAAACTAGATATCTGAAAAACATGTAATTCAAATATAGGGATAGCCAATAGGACACGTGGACTGACTTGATTTTCTAGGGGCCTCTATGCCTATGTACAAAGGCATCCATATTTTTTGTCTCCGTCTAGCCAATGTTTCCTACCTGGAAATGGTCTGGTGGGTGGGATAAGAGAATAGAAGCAGACCTTCTTATATGAGTCCATGATACTTTTTACTATTTGGAACACTTGCGACTGGGTATTATGATTTTATATTCTCTGTGTGAGCTTTTTGAGGGTAATAACTATATCTTGCTTAATACTGTCTCTATGGAACATAGATCTATGCCTGACACAGCGATGTGGACCTCGCTTGTTTTGCTCATTGAATTAATGAATGAGTAGTATATAGTCTTAAACATGTATGTACCATAGCAAGGATGTACATGTGAGTAAGCATGTATGCATGTGTGTATGATTTTGTGTTTGATCTTGGCTTATAGTTCTATATTTTATCTAATGGTTCCAATTCCAGATAAATTCGATTGGAAGTAAATTGTTACTTCCTAAGTGAGTCAGATCTAACAGTCAAAAGTGACTCAAAATTTTAAATGATCACTTCAACCTTTAATTTTTGCATATGTACCATTAGCTTAATTGAAGCAGTAAATAGGGCTTGTGATATACGAATGACACCAGTATCCATATGCCTATATTCCTTGATTATCAGTGATGAGTTAATTTATTAGAGACAGCAGATACTATGTGAAAATACACTTCATTCCTTTCCGAATTCCAATTCAAATGAATTGCAAAATTCAAGTTTTCTATGAACAAAAAAGGCCACTGGAAAGGCCAATATAATTAAAATGCAATTAATAGCCTACCTTTTCTTTTGAGGCTGCATAAAAACCATTCATTTTTCTTTGGCAATGAGTGCATTCCAATTTGTCATGAAATTTGCCACTTCCTTTGTTCTTCAGTTTCAAAATTGAGTGGCAGTCTGATTATATCCATTTCTTTCTTGGTTGAACGCAATGTACATTTTTCATTCATAGTTTTCGTGAAATTCTCTAGTATTTATTTACTAAGGCTTTTGAAGTATGAACATTTATAGGTCAATTCCATCAGAAAAATAATTGGGTTCTTTGACAGCATCAGAACACAGTAAATGATTATAACTCAGCCTTTTGAAAAAGCAGACAATTAAGATAAAATGTCTATTATCAAAAAGGGGGGTTGCATTTATTTTTAGACTCCCCTCCCAAAATCCAAGACTTTGCTTTCAGTTCATTTAGAGTCTTGGAATAGACCATGGGCATTGATTTGGTTTTCTAGTGATTTAGGTTAGAATGACAACATGTAAATGAATTATTCTTTTTAGGGTAAATCAAGCAATACAAATACATTTATAATAAATAAATGTCTATATTGCTTACTCTGTACTAATTACATATATTGTTTCATTTAATATTTAGAATTAATTTGTGAGAGAGACATACTTTTTTTAAAGATTATATTTATTTATTTGACAGAGTGAGATCATAAGTACACAGAGAGGCAGGCAGAGAGAGAGAGAGAGGAGGAAGCAGGCTCCCTGCCAAGCAGAGAGCCCAATGCAGGACTTGATCCCAGGACCCTGAGATCATGACCTGAGCTGAAAGCAGAGGCTTAACCCACTGAGCCACCCAGGCGCCACTGTGAGAGATATATTATTGTTCTAATTTTTCAAGTAAAGAAACTAAGGCTTAGAGACATTAAGTAACTTGTCTAAAGTCAAAACAAGATTCTTTTCCTGAGCAATACACATAAGAGTTATAAAATTACATACTTTTCACCTACTTATTGAATGCTATCTCCATTCAATAGCTTTGTTCTATATGCAGTTGTTCAAATTACCTAAGGCTGGAGAATCCTAAAGAAAACTGAGATCAGGGACACCTGGGTGGCTCAGTGGTTTAAGCCTCTGCCTTCAGTTCAGGTCATGGTCTCAGGGTCTTGGAATCGAGCCCTGCATTGGGCTCTCTGCTCGCGGGGAGCCTGCTTCCCCCTCTTTCTCTGCCTGCCTCTCTGCCTACTTGTGACCTCTCTCTCTCTCTCTCTGTCAAATAAATAAATAATCTTTAAAAAAAAAAAGAAAAATAAAAGAAAACTGAAATCAGATAACATAGTTACCAACTCAGTGTCAGATGAATTAACACTAAACATTTAACCAATTAGGCCTCACATTTCCTAATAGCAATTTCACATTTTAATTGTACTATCATATTGACTAAATTTTAGTTATTTTCCTCTAAAATAAACATGTATCTGAGAGTGAATCTGTAGACTTTGGGTAGAAAACCTCCTTGGGGCCATGGCTTGCATATCAGATATTAAAAAGAATGGCATGTTTGCTAGAGCTGAATTAATCAAAGTCCCTCAGACCATTCATGAATCTAGAAATGCCATCTAATATCTATGGCACAGAGAGTAAACTGAGATTTCTGAAAACTGGAACCATTTTGTCAGTCTTTTAAACAAGCTTAATTCCTACTGCCCAACCTCAAGGTGCCCAGGAAACCTGTGTTTTCCTAGTCTGTGTGCTTCCTCATTCTCCATTATGAATATCTGAAAATTTTGCCACTTTTCCTAAACTTCTGTAGCAATTACTACTTACTCTCAGCCTCTTACTTCATGGAGAAAACAGGACCATTAGGTGGTATGGCAGGCAGACCATGGTGAGATGGGTCCCCATAATCACCACCTCTTGCTGTTTCCACACTACCGTGTGGAAAGTATCTTAACAGGCTGTATTGCTTTCTTGGCTACCACACTGTGATGAATCAAAATGCCTGTAGTTGGCAGAATTTCTAAACTGGCCCACCCAAAGTCGCTGTGCTCTAGTCTCCAGAACCTAGGAATCCAGGATGATATAATTCTCATGATTATGTTATGTAATATGGCACACTTGGCCTCAAAATACGGAAATTATCTGGGTGGATATAATCTAGTCATGTAAGACCTTAAAAACAATAAACTTTCTCTGACTGGCTGCAAAAAGGGAAGTAAGAGAAATCTGAAGCATAAGAAGGATTCATCATCCCACTGTTGGCTTTGCAGTCAGAAGGAAATACATGATGAGGAATCCAGGCAGCTTCTAAGAGCAAAGAGTAGCTTTCAAGTGATGGCCCACAAGAGAACATGTACTTCGGTCCTACAACCATGAGTAACTAGATTCTTTCAAAAATCTGAGTTAGCTTAAAAGTGGATTTTTCCCAGATTTTCCAGATTAGAGCCCACCATGGCTGACACCTTGACTTTAACCTGTGAGACCCTAAGCAAAGAACCCAGTTAAGCCCTTCTGAATTCTGATCTATGGAATTGGGAGAAAATACGTGGGTATTATGTTGGGTTTCTAAATTTGTAGTAATTTGTTATACAAAATGTATAACTAATGTATTACCGTATTTGAGAGACCCATATGGCAAGTAACTGATGGCAGGCTCTGGCCAATAGCCAGCTAGGACTGAGACCATTGGGCCAATAGTCTTGGAGGAACTGAATTCTGCCAATGACCACATGTACCTGGAAGAAATTCCCTTCCAGTCCAACATTCAGACGGGAGCCCACCCAAGGCTGACACCTTAATTGCTGACTTCTGAGAAGCACTAAATCTCAAGACACGACTAAGCTGTGCCCAAACCCCTGACTATAGATACTGTCAAATAATCAAAGTGTACTGTTTTAAGCTGCTACGTTTGGGGATCGTTTGTTATACATCAATAAATAATGAATACAGATGGAAATTCCCTCAATTCTCCTCCACCAAACGCATAGGTGATCACCAAGAAAATGCAACCTGCTATAGCCTGGCTTGTTCAACACCAAAGGTGCCAGTAAGCTTTATGCTAAATCCAATGGCCACTTGGTATCTTAGAAATTTTTGCTGTTGCTGCTCATTCTCTTCCTCTGGCTTCCACTACATCCTGACTGCCCAGTTTTCTTCATAGATTGCTCAGATAACTTTTAAGAGAACTCAAGACCATCTTCTCCTGTGAGTTTTGGTCATCATGGGAAATATACACTTCATCCTTGCTCTTGGTGTGGAAGTCACTCCTTATTAGTATTTTAATTTCCCTTTGCTTTGCTTCCAGAGTAGTTGGCCAGGCCCTTCCCCTTAGACATTTTCAGATGTTCATCAGGTACCTCCAAATATTAATGGGCATATGCTTCTGGTGCTTTCACAGCTCCTTTCTCTTGGAGTAAGTACCCATTTCTACTCATTGGCAGCAAGGGAGGGGAACACAACTCAGTGACAACCCTTATCAAAGAAATCTTCTGGTGCTTTCGATTTCCTTCCTTTGGGTATTACGGAGATGGATGATCTACCAACACTGACAAAACCAGTATCACAGTTTCTAAGCATGACTGCAAAGCCATACTAAGTCTTGTGATTTTTCTTAGCCTCAGGACCTCTGCTAAAATCAGGCCATCGCAAAAAGCATCACTTAACATCCTGCATTTTTAAGGATGCATTTTTGTCCTATAAGGATGAAGTAGATAATACAATACATTCAAATTTAACTTTGGATAAATTTCTTGGCATTAGAGACAGTCCAGCATGTGGTAGGATCTGTAAATATAGCAGGAACATTGCATTAAATATGTTTTATAGTTCTGTAATCAATAATATTAGAATATGTAAAATATTTCTCTATTCTCAATAGACTCTAATGTCCAGACACTATGCACACAATCAAATAGTACATTGCATTAGCATTAACTGTAATATGCTTACAATACATTGACTACATGTGGATACTGTATTTGGTTCCCTAATATTCATTCCACCCAGGTGACTGGCCTAAGCAAGTCATGGCATGTCCATTCTTCTTGCCAGTGAATGGCTCAAGAATGGGCATATGGCCAATGAGATATGAGGGGAGGTCTGCAGGGACTTCTAGAAAACATCTTCCTGGCTCCAAAGAGAGACCCCTGCCCCCCCAAAAAAGGATGGTCTTTTTTTTTTTGTAGATAATGAGTCAGAATGAGATGACTAGAATTGCCACAGCTATATTGCCATTAACCTAAAGATAGAACCAAAGCTGGCATGGCTGAGAAGAGATGGGAAGAAGCTGGATCCATGCTGACATCACCATTGGAATACAAATTTTTATTACTCACAGCAAAAACTATTCTAGTAATAACATGTTTTGAGCACCAATGACATATTGAGGTCAAAAAGGACTGTTTATAGTTAAATTTACACAGGCATGACTAGAAAGAAAATCAGGAGTTTAAGACGAGTATATGAGCAAATTTGGAATGAAGAACAGGAACTACTTTTAGATTTGGTTTTACGAAAAGACTAATCTGGTACTGAAATCAAGGGATTTGTTGAGCCATGAGAGAGAGTCCAAAAATACAAATGGAGCCAGAACTTGGAGAGGGGAGTTATTTTTTGCATCCCAAAGGATGACCTTAAGCCACACTAAAACCCTTACCAAGACAGATGTGAAAGCCTCAAGTCATTACAAAAAAATTGTTAATGCAAGGCCTGGTATGTTCTGCCCTCTTATATGAAGAACAAAGGCTATTGTCCACCTTCTTGATCGTTAAGTAACTTAAAAGATAGGAGAAGTTAATAATCAGAGGGCTTCTTTACTTGGGGGGTGGAGGGCGGGTTGTTATCCTCTGGCTTAGAATAAAACTGAAACAGCAACAAGATCCAGCCATACACTGAGAACTATAGGACATTCTGTTAGTTCACCATTAAGCCATTTTACATAGTGGAGGTTTCAATATACTTAATGAGGGTAAAAAAGTACAGGGTAAAAGCCAGATTTTATCATTGAAATACCAATTCATCCTCATTGTTGCTATTGAATTGTGAGTCTCACCTCCACCAAAACATAACTGCATATATAAGCAAACCAAATTTAATTATTAATGTGATGTCAGTTGTACATGATCTTGTACATTACAGAAAATTTTCTCATCACTCCGATCCTTTCCTCCAAAACCAGAGCTAGAGAAAGAGAGTCTGCTGCCTATGTCAAGAATAGATTAAATCTCACAAATCTAGAAGTAGCAATTTATTATTTTTTAAAGATTTTATTTATTTATTTGACAGAGAGAAATCACAAGTAGGCAGAGAGGCAGGCAGAGAGAGAGAGAGGAGGAAGCAGGCAGAGAGGCAGGCAGAGAGAGAGAGAGGAGGAAGCAGGCTCCCTGCCGAGCAGAGAGCCCGATGCGGGACTCGATCCCAGGACCCTGAGATCATGACCTGAGCCGAAGGCAGCGGCTTAACCACTGAGCCACCCAGGCGCCCTAGAAGTAGCAATTTAAAATCAGACCAACCATGGCTCAACACCCAGGACGGACAAATTTCTAGCTATGTGATCTTTGATATGTGAGTTAATCCCACTAATCTGTTTTCTCCGGAGGGAAATGGAGTTAATACTGTCTTCCTAAGAAGTTTGTCATAGGCCTAAAGGAGAGAATATATGGAGATTGCTTATCAGACAACACTAATGTAACACAGACCAAACGATGTCAATTTTCTTCCCACTTTGCCTAATAAGGACTTACATCGGAAAAGGGAAAATCATCGAGGGAGTGAGCAAATGTTTTTGGCCGATGAAGATATGTTATTTTGCTAGGGGGTACTCACATTTAAAAATACAGTACCAGTGAGTCTATGAACCAGTCTCCCTAAGAGACGTTTATCACAGCAAGGCAGAGTAAGTCAGAAAATTTTTGCTTGGATGAGAATTCTGTTACAGATACTAAAACATAGCACTATATTTAGCTGAGAGTGTACTTAAGTATGTGAAAAATAATTGCCTGGATCGTGTTTTTGAATTCTTAGGATAAAGGAAGAGAAGTTTTGTTTAAATGTCAGTATTTGTTTAAATGCCTGTAAGTCCCTCTTATTTTTAGCTCCTACTAGCTGACGGTCCTAGCTCTGGGGGATGACTAGGAGAGTTGTGTTCCAGTATTTACCAACAAAGTGTCTGATAGGAAACTGCATTCACAGAAGTCAAGCCACAGAAATCTGGCTTATGAGAGAAGTGATAACAGCTCAGAGAAGAGGCAAGGGCCATGTTGCTCTCCTTTCCGTTAGATTCTATACAAACACTGTTAAAGGGAGCTAGGAAGCCAGTCTCCTGGATACACAAGGAGCACAGGATGCTGACCGCCCTGAAGGGCTCTTCAGCAGAAGCCTTGATGCAGGAGGGGAGTGGAGGAGGGATTAGAAGCCAAAGGATGCTGAAGGAGAAGAGGAAGAGGAGGAGGAAGAGGAGAAGCAGGGTCCACAAGGGATCTGTGGCGCTCTTCTTTTTTTGCTTTTTTAAATTTTAAATATTTAATTTTTTATAAACATATAATGTATTTTTATCCCCAGGGGTACAGGTCTCTGAATTGCCAGGTTTACACACTTCACAGCACTCACCATAGCAGATAGCCTCCCCAATGTCTATAATCCTACCCCCTCTCCCCCCAGCAACCCTCAGTTTGTTTTGTGAGATTAAGAGTCACTTATGGTTTGTCTCCCTCCCAATCCCATCTTGTTTCATTTATTCTTCTCCTACCCCCTTAACCCCCAATGTTGCATCTCTACTTCCTCATATCAGGGAGATCATATGATAGTTGTCTTTCTCTGCTTGACTTATTTCGCTAAGCATGATACGCTCTAGTTCCATCCATGCTGTCGCAAATGGCAAGATTTCATTTCTTTTGATGGCTGCATAGTATTCCATTGTGTATATATACCACATCTTCTTTATCCATTCATCTGTTGATGGACATCTAGGTTCTTTCCATAGTTTGGCTATTGTAGATATTGCTGCTATAAACATTCAGGTGCACGTGCCCCTTTGGATCACTACGTTTGTATCTTTAGGGTAAATACCCAGTAGTACGATTGCTGGGTCATAGTGTAGTTCTATTTTCAACTTTTTAAGAAACCTCCATGCTGTTTTCCAGAGCAGTTGCATCAGCTTGCATTCCCACCAACTGTGTAGGAGGGTTCCCTTTCCTCTGCATCCTCGCCAGCATCTGTCATTGTTAGCCATTCTGACTGGTGTGAGGTGATATCTCATTGTCGTTTTGATATGTATTTCCCTGATGCCGAGTGATGTGGAGTACTTTTTCATGTGTCTGTTGGCCATCTGGATGTCTTCTTTGAGAAATTTCTGTTCATATCTTCTGCCCATTTCTTGATTGGATTATTTGTTCTTTGGGTGTTGAGTTTGCTAAGTTCTTTATAGATTTTGGACACTAGTCCTTTATCTGATATGTCGTTTACAAATATCTTCTCCCATTCTGTCAGTTGTCTTTTGGTTTTGTTAACTGTTTCCTTTGCTGTGCAAAGCTTTTGATCTTGATGAAATCCCAATAGTTCATTTTTGCCCTTGCTTCCCTTGCCTTTGGCGATGTTCCTAGGAAGACATTGCTGCGGCTGAGGTCAAAGAGGTTGCTGCCTGTGTTCTCCTCAAGGATTTTGATGGATTTTTTTCTCACATTGAGGTCCTTCATCCATTTTGAGTCTATTTTCATGTGTGGTATAAGGAAATGGTCCAATTTCATTTTTCTGCCTGTGGCTGTCCAATTTTCCCAATACCATTTATCGAAGAGGCTGTCTTTTTTCCATTGGACATCCTTTCCTGCTTTGTCGAAGATTAGTTGACCATAGAGTGGAGGGTCTATTTCCGGGCTCTCTATTCTGTTCCATTGATCTATGTGTCTGCTTTTTTGCCAGTACCACGCTGTCTTGATGATGACAGCTTTGTAATAGAGCTTGAAGTCCGGAATTGTGATGCCACCAACTTTGGCTTTCTTTTTCAATATTCCTTTGTCTATGAGGTCTTTTCCGTTTCCATATAAACTTTAGGGTTATTTGTTCCATTTCTTTGGAAAAAAAATGGATGGTATTTTGATATGAATTGCATTAAATGTGTAGATTGTTTTAGGTAGCATAGACATTTTCACAATATTTGTTCTTCCAATCCATGAGCATGGGACATTTTTCCATTTCTTTGTGTCTTCCTCAATTTCTTTCATGAGTACTTTATAGTTTTCTGAGTATAGACTCTTAACCTCTTTGGGTAGGTTTATTCCTAGGTATCTTATAGTTTTGGGTGCAACTGTAAATGGGACTGACTCCTTAATTTCTCTTTATTCTGTCTGGTTGTTGGTGTAGAGAAATGCAACTGATTTCTGTGCATTGATTTTATATCCTGACACTTTACTGAATTCCTGTATAAGTTCTAGCAGTTTTGGAGTGGAGTCTTTTGGGTTTTCCACATATAGTATCATATCATCTGGGAAGAGTGATAGTTTGACTTCTTCTTTGCCAATTTAGATGCCTTTAATTTCCTTTTGTTGTCTGATTGCTGAGACTAGGGCTTCTAGTACTACGTTGAATAGCAGTGGTGATAATGGACATCCCTGCCGTGTTCCTGACCTTAGCGGAAAAGCTTTCAGTTTTTCTCCATTGAGAACGATATTTGCAGTGGGTTTTTCATAGATGGCTTTGATAATGTTGAGGTATGTGCCCTCTATCCCTGCACTTTGAAGAGTTTTGATCAGGAAGGGATGCTGTACATTGTCAAATGTTTTTTCAGCATCTATTGAGAGTATCATATGGTTCTTGTTCTTTCTTTTATTAATGTATTGTATCACATTGATTGATTTGTGGATGTTGAACCAACCTTGCAGCCCTGGAATAAATCCCACTTGGTCCTGGTGAATAATCCTTTTAATGTACTGTTGAATCCTACTGGCTAGTATTTTGGTGAGAATTTTTGCATCTGTGTTCATCAAGGATATTGGTCTGTAGTTCTCTTTTTTGATGGGATCCTTTTCTGGTTTTGGGATCAAGGTGATACTGGCCTCATAAATTGAGTTTGGAAGTGTTCCTTCCATTTCTATTTTTTGGAACAGTTTCAGGAGAATAGGAATTAGTTCTTCTTTAAGTGTTCAGTAGAATTCCCCTGGGAAGCCATCTGGCCTTGGGCTTTTGTTTGTTTGGATATTTTTGATGACTGTTTCAATCTCCTTACTGGTTATGGGTCTGTTCAGTTTTTCTATTTCTTCCTGGTTGTGGTAGTCTATATGTCTCTAGGAATGCATCCATTTTTCCAGATTGTCAAATTTGTTGGCATAGATTTGCTTATAGTATGTTCTTATAATTGTCTGTATTTCTTTGGTGTTAGTTGTGATCTCTCCTCTTTCATTCATGATTTTATTTATTTGGGTCCTTTCTCTTTTCTTTTTGATAAGTCTGGCCAGGGGTTTATCAATCTTATTAATTCTTTCAAAGAACCAGCTCCTAGTTTCGTTGTTTTGTTCTATTGTTTTTTTTTTTTGTTTGTTTGTTTGTTTCTATTTCATTGATTTCTGCTCTGATCTTTATGATTTCTCTTCTCCTGCTGGGTTTAGGATTTCTTTCTTATTCTTTCTCCAGCTCCTTTAGGTGTAGGGTTAGGTTGTGTACTTGAGACCTTTCTTGTTTCTTGAGAAAGGCTTGTACCACTATATATTTTCCTCTCAAGACTGCCTTTGCTGTGTCCCACAGATTTTGAACCGTTGTGTTTCATTATCATTTGTTTCCATGAATTTTTTCAATTCTTCTTTAATTTCCTGATTGACCCATTCATTCTTTAGAAAGATGCTGTTTAGTCTCCATGTATTTGGTTTCTTTCCAAATTTCCTCTTGTGATTGGGTTCTAGCTTCAGAGCATTGTGGTCTGAAAATATGCAGGGAATGATCCCCATCTTTTGATACCGGTTGAGACCTGGTTTAGGACCCAGGATTTGATCTATTCTGGCGAATGTTCCATGTGCACTAGAGAAGAATGTGTATTCTGTTGCTTTGGGATGGAATGATCTGAATATATCTGTGATGTCCATCTGGTTCAGTGTGTCATTTAAGGCCTTCATTTCCTTGTGGATCTTTTACTTGGATGATCTGTCCATTCAGTGAGGGGAGTGTTAAAGTCCCCTACTATTATTATATTATTGTCGATGTGTTTCTTTGATTTTGTTATTAATTGGTTAATATAGTTGGCTGCTCCCAAGTTGGGGGCATAGATATTTAAAATTGTTAAATCTTCTTGTTGGACAGACCCTTTGAGTATGATATAGTATCCTTCCTCATCTCTTATTATACTCTTTGGCTTAAAATCTAATTGATCTGATATAAGGATTGCCACTCCTGCTTTCTTCTGATGTCCATTAGCATGGTAAATTCTTTTCCACCCCCTCACTTTAAATCTGGAGGTGTCTTCAGGCTTAAAATGAGTTTCTTGGAGGCAACATATAGATGGGTTTTGTTTTTTTATCCATTCTGATACCTTGTGTCTTTTGATTGGGGCATTTAGCCCATTAACATTCAGAATAACTATTGAGAGATATGAATTTACGCTGTGGCACTCTTCTTAATGATCCTTTCAGGATGACAGGCAGCCCACTCACACAACTCTAAAGAAAGATCACGATGGGGATGGCAAGGCAGAAACACATCTGCTCCCAGCTCAAACCTGTGCTGTTTTCTGAATGAGTAAATAGATCATGTCTTCCATACACTTAGAATATTTTCTTTGAATCTCCCTTTTTTTTTGCTTCAATTTTAACAGGAGCTAGAAGACTTCTAATTCAATATTTTCTCTGGTGAGTACCATGTTCTGCTATTTCACCTTGTAGGCCAATGAGAGATTCGTATGTTTTTGTGGTTTAGGTAAGCAAGTGGCAAAACACCTCAGTGGTGTCTTTTTGAAAACTCTGGAGACCTGTCCCTTGCTAGAATTTATTGCCCTTTTCCTCTTCTGCCACTGCAGTTTGTATATGTGTTTAGGTATTCCTAGAGTGTTCTAAAATTATTTGTTTTCAAATCTCTACTCTATTCGAGTGTTAATTCTCTGAGAGCCATAACCTGCCAGTCATATTTAAACTCTCAGCTCCTAACAGGTGTTGGATAATGGTAAATCCTCAATACTTTCATTGACTGAGTCAATAAATGTTGACATTCCTTTATAACAATTGCAAAGATGGCAAGCCAGATATAACTGCAAGGGAATTTTACCTAATTTACATATCTTTATAAAACTGACTATATCCTTAGTTTGTTTCTGTTCAATAAGTATTTATTGAATATGTACAGGTACCAACCAAAGTTTTGGGTAGAGGGAGTACCAAAGTAATTATGACATTATTCCTACTCAAAAGCAGTTTGAAATGAATTATTATTTTATTTTTAAATATTTTATTTATTTATTTGAGAGAGAGAGAGCACGCGTGCACGTAGGGGGGAGCCCGTGCAGAGGCAGGAGAGGGACAAGCAGACTCTTTGCTGAGCAGGGAGCCCGATGCAGAGCTCAATCCCAAGACCCCGAAATCACAACTTGAGCTGAAGTCAGGTGCTTAATTGACTGAGTCACTGAGGCACTCCCACAACAATTATTATTTTAAAATCTGTTCTAGAAGAAGGAAATACCTTGACATCTCTGTAGTTTATTGAATGTCAGATGGTAACTAATCCATTTGTGATACCACTTAAACGGTTTTCTTATTCTAACTTAAGAAACCCGAATCAGGGGCACCTGGGTGGCTCAGTGAGTTAAGCCTCTGCCTTCAGCTCAGGTCATGATCTCAGGGTCCTGGGAAAGAGCCCCACATTGTGCTCTCTGCTCAGTGGGGAGTCTGCTTCCCTCTCTCTCTCTCTCTCTGCCTGCCTCTCTGCCTACTTGTGATCTCTGTCAAATAAATAAATAAAAATAAGATCTTATAAAAGATACCATAATCAATATTGTCAATAAAACATAAAACAAAACCTAATATTTGGCTTTAATTGCTCATTTCTATATACTACATAATTCCACGAGAGTATGCACTTTTGCCATGGGCAATGTAACTAGATTATTGTGGTTCAGTAGTTACCTCTTCATCTGTTGTCCTGTAAACGAGATTTTCAACAGTAAAGCTGTTGCTTTTTTCCCAAAACTCCTTTGGTTTTTTGAAACATTGCTGCCACCCAGTGAGAGAATATGGTATTTCACAGAATAAAAAGAAGACTGTTCTCCCAAATAACTAAATATTGCCATTATAATCAAATTTTTACAAGAACAAATCACCCCAAATTAAATCCTTTATCATAATGAATTATAACAAAAACTAAGTCCTTTAAAACAGTAACTATTCCAACAATCTTTGTGGATACGTACAGATATTATAACTGATGGGCCATGCTTGCGTTGCTCTGCTTGTAGCTACTTAGTGTATTTCTTTTATGTTCTCCCACACGTCTTCCAGTTAGGTGATTATTCTTACCTGGTAATTCTATGCGATCAGTTTTTCTCTGTTTCCAATTTTTCTTCTGTTTTTCAAGGTTCTGTAGGGAAGAACCTTGCGGTTCAGGCAGGTCCTGCTGCTCAGCCGATCTCCTCTAATATCTCATTAGTCTTTCCATTATGATTTTCCAGAAATTTGAATCCAAGGTTCAACCATTGTTATAGTTCTTAAAACTCCACTTAGATAAATAAATGCTCGGTGCCTATGCAATGTATGTAAATATTTTTTGGCACTGCTTAAGTTTGAACTAGCTGATGTGCTATAGAAACTTGAGCTTGATTTTAAGAAGATGAGACAAATAAATATTCCCAAACGCATATGGTTTCTATGGCCCATCCCCTAATACAGGGCACCTGACAGGGTCAACATTTACACATGAACCCAATCATGTTTATCTGATCATTGCATACTCAGAGTGTGCTGACCAGTATGACTAGAAATCCACCTGCGGGTTTTACAGTCTTCGCAGTAATCCCGTCAGAGGGACAATCTCAATATCCCTTCTATGAATTCTTGACAGCACTTCTCAGTTTATGATGGTTCCTTCCAGCAGGTCACAGGTCAAACTCTGCTTCCAAATCCCTGCCTCCTTTGTGGATGATGTGAGAGAGAACCTCTCCCTTGACTGCACCAGAGCAAGTAGTTTATTAAGTAAACAGCCTGTACTGTCATTCCTTTCAGGGTGAGTTTACTTGTCTCTTTTAGAAAGAACAACTTGAAAAAAAAACTTGCCTTTTGGGGAATTTTGGAAACTCTTTTAAAATCCATCTCTAAAAAATCACTTTCCTGGTGATTTCAGAATTATTTTCCCTAAGGTACGTCTTATTATTTTTCTACTCATATTAAAATGGTTAGTGGTGAAACTTTCAGTGTTCCCTTAGGGAGAACATAGTCTGAAATTTAAAATGTGGAAGTAGTCATTTTACCTAGATTATCGAACATGGGATGCATGTAAATTAACCAGATAAGTTCAAATATTCTGGCATTATTCTCAGCATGACTTCACTACAACTGCTAATTACTGTGTTATTTTCTTTATGCTTGCTCTCTACGTAATTTTTTCTGGTGATTTTCATTTCTTCCTTTAATCAATAGGTTCCTGCTCACAAATATTTTTGTTTCCTGATCTCTAATTTGTTACAGTACTAGCAAAAGACTCTCTTGACATTCATCAGACATTTCAGGTTGATAAAAGTTAACTTTCACATTAAATTCTTCAACCTAATAGATCTTTCAAATTTGTTTGCAGTGTGTTTTTCTCTCTAAACTGTAAAAACAGAAAATACCCACCTGCTTAAGTTGATGATTCCACTAAGTCAAATTTAGTGAGGGGCACAGGCTTCCATTGGTCCCCACACCCACGTAATGAAGCTTAGACACGTGACAGGTTTACTTTGGAGAACTTGGAAATTGCATATTACATAGAATGCCAAGTCAAGATTAATGGAAGTAGTCAAGGAAATTAAAAAAGAGGAAAGAGATAAGTTTGCCTCATAAACTGTTAGAAAACAGAACAATCTGCTTTATATTTTTCTCCAGGAGAGTCATGTGAATGAGCCCACACGCTGGCAAGTAAACTCTGTCCCTCCAAATGAGATCGGAACATTAGTGTAAACATCTAAGTGTTTGGGTAACTGGGGCAAACCAGGAGAGGGAGGGCAGGGTGCCTTCTCAGCAAACACACAAACAAAACTCACCAACATCTCCAGGCACAGAACGAGGAGAATTACTCAAAACAGTATAAATCTTGGCAGGCAAATCAAATGCACACGGATGTTTGATTGATTACATTTTCTAAGGCATTGACAAGTGTAATTCTTATTATTACTTAAGTAAAGAGCAATTACTGCCATCAAAAAGCATTACTGCGCACTTACTGCATGCCAGCAGATGCTGAAGATACAAAGACGACTGAGATTAGTGTCTACTCCCCCAAGAAAACAGCCGTAAAGATAGTGATGCCAAAGCAGAGTGGCAAAGGCAGAACAAAAATAACTTTTAGTTGACGCACAACTTCGTGGGGCTTCTTTCTCCCCCTTTTCAATTCTGACTTACAATCAATAAAAGTCAATGAAATACCATGCAACTGGAAGAGACATAGTTATGATTTATTCTCTTATATTTCAATAAACTTGAATTAGCATAAAGAAGAAAAGACGTATTTTTGATTCCTCTTAAGTATAGGAAATAAGAAGAAACACAGCACTGATTCCTGTATCTCAGGTGTTAATTTCTCAATATTCGACAACTGGAATGCCTTTACAGTAAACATCACCTAAAATGTTTTGGAATTCAAAAATGTATGTGATGTCTAGAAATATCCAAGTGGGAAAAAAAGAACTTGATTTAAGTAATTCCGACGTTAGAAATATATATATATATATATTTTCTTTTCTTTTCTTTTTTTTTTTTAAGATAGAAAGTGAGGGTGTGGAAGGAGAGTGAGAATCCCAAGAAGACTCTGAGCTGAGCATGGAGCCCAACACGGGGCTCAACCTCAGGCCCCTGAGATCATTACCTGAGCCAAAAGTAAGAATTGGACGCTCAACCCACTGAGCCACCTAGGCACCCCGATAAGCAAGACAGATGATACATTCTTAAATAAAACAACCTCATCAAGCAAAATTAATTCTTTGTTAGAAAACACAGCTCAGAGATGTGGTGACACACACTGTGATCTCAATGGAAAGGTGTATATGAGGGCACCCGTGGTGACAACAGGCTCTGAACTGAGCCATATTCTCTACCAAATGTGAATGCATGACAGAAGGTACTTTTTTGCAAATTGATATTGAAATGCTATTCAGCTTATCTTGGTTGTGTTGACCTCTGTTTATACATTTGAATGAAAGCCAAGATTGGTAAGATCCTTGAGGTAAGTGTCTAATAGTAGTGCCACCAGAATCAAACCATCCATAATCATTCTCTGAGGAAATATTTGACCAATGGCACCTGTGATATAGTCTGTTGACATGGTGTTTATCAATGTGTCATTGATAGAAAACATAGATAATCTGTGTGCAGTAGCCATGGTTTTCCAGAGAAACAGAATCAATAGGATGTGTTTGTTTGTTTGTTTGTTTGTGTATATATGTATGTGTTAAAATTGCCTCTCAGGATGATTATGGATCTGCACTCAACAACCTAAGACCCAGGAGAGTCCACAGTGTAGTTCTAGTCTGAAGGCTGGCAAGTTTGAGACCCAGAAAGAGCCAATATTTAAGTTCAGGTCCAAGGCAGGAATACACAGATACCCTGGCTTGAAGGCAGTTAGGCAGGAAGAATTCCCTCTTATTTGGGGGAGGGTCAGCTTCCACTGATTGAATGAGGCCCACCCACATTAAGCCACCCTCACAGAAACAGCTAGAATAATGTTTGACCAACTATCTAGACTAACTCTGTGGCCCAGTCAAATTGAGAGGAAATTAACCATCATACTCTATCTTGATTAAGACATATAATGCTGAAAATGTATGCTAAAACTAAAATTGCAGAAATAAAAATATGAATTACATACAATAACAAAAATATACAAACCATCGCATTGATTTACTGTGTCCAGAGACTCACTGTGTGCTGCGTCCTCGTTGTTCTTGACATAGGAAATAAGGCAGTGAACAAAGACCATTTTCCTGGCCTCTTGGAGTTTATAGTTAGTAAAAGTTAGATAGTAAAAAATAAGATTATATAGGGGCGCCTGGGCGGCTCAGTGGGTTAAAGCCTCTGCTTTCGGCTCAGGTCATGATCCCAGGGTCCTGGGATCGAGCCCCGCATCAGGCTCTCTGCTCAGCAGGGAGCCTGCCTCCCCCTCTCTCTCTGCCTGCCTCTCTGCCTACTTGTGATCTCTGTCTGTCGAATAAGTAAATAAAAAATATTAAAAAAAATAAGATTATATATACCAAGGATGATTTCAGGGAGAGATAAAGGCTGGAAAGAAAAGTAAAGCAGGCCCAGTGGTTGGAGAGGAAGCAGGTGAGTCATCGACCTGGGACAGGGTGAATAGGGAGTCTCTGAAAAGTGAACATCTGAGCAAAGATTGCAATGATGTGAAGGAATGACGCAGGCGAAGATCTGAGGGAAGAACATTCAGCACATGGATAGGTCCCCACATGGGAAAAGACTTAGCATGTTTGAAGACCAGTGAGAAGGCCAGTATGGCTGCAGCAAGGACACAAAAGATGAAGAAGTAGGCAGTGGCCAACTCAGGGAGCTACATGTTAGCATTTACTGATTAATACACATCTCTGCATCAACATTTTGCCTGCAATTTCCTTATTTATGTATTCAGTAATGGGAGGCATATTAAAAACCACAGCACAAAAAAGGGAACAAAGGAATGAACACAGATCTGAAAGGGTCCTTGAACGTTGTGATGATATGCAACATGCCTTAATGAGGATACCAGTTTCCAGTTAAATAAGTAAATAATTACCTTGACAACTAATACTTCTCAGCACAGGCTGATTTTACTTTGTAGCTAATTATTTAAGTACAGAATTTGGTATATTTCATATTACTAGAGTTTCTGGATTATAGATTGTTTTGCATTATTTCTCACTGGAAGTATCTGTTGGCACTGTGATCGTTTGCAGATGTTAAATTTTGGTTGTACGCATAGTCTTCAAAAGAACACATGCAGGTAAAATACAATATTTTTGTGTATTTCCAAAATATTGAGAGATACGGAAAGGACTTTCAGAGAAGTGTTTAAGTCTGCTGTGCCCCAAAGTGCATCCATCAGGTTTGAATGTATTTTAGTCTTGCTCAAGTCAGGAAGACACAAACCCTTTGAGTTCTCTAAAACAAACGATATAATATAGGGAGCAATGTACAAAGTAGTCAGGAGGCTTGCAGAGCACAAAGGAGAAGGAGGGGATGCTGGTGGGGTTATGAAAGGGGGGAGGTGATAGTAAGAGATCAGAAGGCCGCTGACACGCTAGGGCTGGACCTGTGTGTTGAGCTTGTTGCTGTGCTGTGGGCTACTCAGCAGCTGTCAATACTAGACATGCTGATAAGCTGTTCTTTCCGCCAGGGTTGGAATCTTATAAAGGGTCACCGAGGTAGTAGTTGGAACTGCCCAGAAAGGTGGTGCTTTCCTTGAGATTGGGGAGTCACAGCAGCCTGCCTCTTCCTGCCCTCTACCCAACACTAGTACCTGTCAGTACAGTCAGAGCCAGCACCATGAAGTTTTTATCTTCTGGTCTCCTCCCATGTCTCTCATGGGCAGAACCAAATAGGAAACCAGCTGGCAAAGGCATCTGGGATATGTAGTTTTCAGATTCCCTAACCCAGTAGTACAGAGCAAAGAAGAAACCTTGGGGGCTGAGACATATCAGAAAAACAACCAGCCCTTTGGCTATTCAGTATTCAGGCACACCCAACTATCCACATTTAAGCTTCCATACAACAGTAACAACCACTTTTTCCCACTTTTAAAAAATTAGTTTCAGAGGTAGAATTTAGTGATTCGTCAATTGCTTTTAACACCCAGTACTCATTATATCACATTATATCATTATATCACATGCCCTCCTTAATGCCCATCACCCTGTTATCTCTTCCCCCATCCACCTTCCCTCCAGCATCAGCGACAACCATTTTATACTTCCACCTACTACAGTGTAACTATTCTTTGAAGATGAGTACTTTTCCTCAATAGTACCTCAACAATATAAATGAAGATGGCCTTGAGATACAAAATCCATCAATCATTTTATCTATCTCTGGATGATGGTTATTTCTTTTTTTAGTTCAGTCGCCATCTCACTTGATTATTCTGTACCTGAGAGTCTAAATTTCTCCATAACAAATTTCCTCAAGTGTAAGAGCTTAAAACAACTGACATTTATTACCTCAGTTAAATCAGTTTCTGAGAATCAAGAAAACAGAAGTGGCTTACCTGGGTGGTTCTGGCTCAGGGGCTTCTCATGATCTGTAGTCAAGATGTTGGCTAAGGCTGTAGGCATCTAAAGCTCAACTGTAAATGGACAGCTCAACGCTAAGCTTACATACATGGTTGTTGCCAGGTAGTTTTCTCCACAGGACTGTTCATGATGACGTGGTGGCTGGTTTCTGCCAGAGCAAGGGATTGGAAAAAGAGACCAAGATGTAAGTTTCAGTGCCTTTCTATTACCTAGTCTTAAAACTGGCATACCACATATTATGCTGAGCAAAGTAAGTCAATGAGAGAAAGGCAATTATCATATGATCTCTCTGATATGAGGAATTTGAGAGGTAAAGTGGGGTGTTTCAGGGGTAGGGAAGGAAAAAATGAAACAAGATGGGATCAGGAGGGAAACAAACCATGAGAGACTCTTAATCTCACAAAACAAACTGAGCGTTGCCAGAAGGAGGGGGGTAGGGAGAGTGTGATTGGGTTATGGACATTGCGGAGGATATGTGCTATGGTGAGTGCTGTGAAATGTGTAAGCCTGATGATTCATATACCTGTGCCCCCGGGGTTAAAAATACATTCTATGTTAATAAAAATAAAATTTTTTAAAAAGTTGGCATACCATAATTTCTGCTATATCCTACTGGACTCACAGATCAGCCCTGGTGTGATGTGGGAGGGGATTACACAAGGGTGGGAATACCAAGAGGCAGGAATCGTTCAGGGCCATCTTGGAAGCTGACCACTATGAAAAGCATGGGAAAAAAATACATGGCCACTCTAATCATCTCTGCAACAAGTCATTAGGCTTTAGTTCATGTTGTAACTTCCCTTTTCCACCATTCTTTGTGTTCTCTCTGCATCCTGGGAACACTTCAGCTGATTAGGATATTTTACCTAAAATACCCCAAACTTTTACCCCTAAAGGATCTAAGTTCTCAGCGATTCTACCTTATTTGTATGAGTTGTTATGTCTTTTAATTTGAAGACAAGTTGTTATTGTCTTTTAATTTGTTATTGTCTTCTTAAATTTTTTTTTATTTTGTAAAGATTTTATTTATTTGACACAGAGAGAGAGATCACAACTAGGCAGAGAGAAGGGGGAGAAGCAGATTCCCTGCTGAGCAGAGAGTCTGATGTGGGGTTCCATCCCAGGACCCTGAGACCATGACCTGAGCTGAAGGCAGAGGCTCAACTCACTGAGTCACTCAGGCATCCCTTGTTATTGTCTTCTAATACAAGTTGTTATTGTCTTTCTCTCTTTTTTAAAAAGATTTTATTTATTTATTTAACAGAGAGAGATCACAAGTAGGCAGAGAGGCAGGCAGAGAGAGAGAGAGAGGGAAGCAAGCTTCCTGCTGAGCAGAGAGCCCGATGCGGGACTCAATCCCAGGACCCTGAGATCATGACCTGAGCCGAAGGCAATGGTTTAACCCACTGAGCCACCCAGGCACCCTTGTCTTCTCTTAATTTTACTAACTGACATAGAAATACCAGGGGGTATCCCATAGAATCCTGTAGGCTGTAGGCATACTCCTCCCTTTTCATGTCTATGTGTAGCAGTAAGTAACGAAATTCTGTCTTGCTAATGCTGTTGATCCCAATTAGCAAGTACACTCATCTCCTTCTTTTTCTTTTCATTCTACAGATGATGAGATTCAAACAACAAGTGGCAGGCCCAGTTTCCAACTGGCAAACAATTGTGTCTCCTGGGAACACACCATATTTCAAAGATACAAAGATGGAGGGAATCCGGTGGCTTAGTTAGTTAAGTGTCTGACTCTTGATTTGGGTGCAGGTCATGATCTCAGGGTTGTGAGATCCAGCCCTGCATTGGGTGCATGAAGCCTGCTTATGAATGTCTCTTTCCAGGGCGCCTGGGTGGCTCAATGGGTTAAAGCCTCTGCTTTCAGCTCAGGTCATGATCTCAGGGTCCTGGGATCAAGCCCCGCATTGGGCTCTCTGCTCAGTGGGGACCTGCTTCCTCCTCTCTCTCTGCCTGCCTCTCTCTGCCTACTTGTGATCTCTGTCTATCAGATAAATAAATAAAATCTTTAAAAAAAATAAAAGAATGTCTCTTTCCCTCTCCCTTTGTACCTCCCCACTTGCTCTCTCTTAAAAAAAATTTAAAAAGATATATATGGGAAGTAAAAACCTTGTGAATAAATATGAGGTGTGTGTGTATGTGTGCATGCGCATGTGTGTGCATATATATATGAAACTTTGCAGAGAATTAGCTCCATAGTTCAGTTTTCAATAGGTCAGATCTATCAGGTAAATGACAAGAACAATGAAATTTGGCTGTGGTACCACTGTTTCTCTTTTCTTTCTATAAAATGAGTTTCTTTGTTATATGGGAAAATGTGAAAGCAAATATGGTACCATGTATGAAGGTGCTAGGAGAGGTAGAGTGGGCAAAAAGGCAAATCTATACCAATATGGATTTATTTCAGTGAAAACATGTTAATTATTTCCTGTGAGGTAAAAGGGGTCCATTGTAATCAGCTTCCAGGTAGCAGGTGCCATGCAGGGGCTCGGTGCTGGTCTCTGCTCTTAGCAAGCTAGGAAGTCAACAATGGTGGCATCCAGATCAGCTTTAGTGAAGGGAATCCATGTTGATGAGCTTCTGCATAACCTCCTCTGCCCTGGTAAGTACCTGTAAATGGTACTACTAAGTTCCATTGGAATGACTAGAATAAGAGTTTAGCTGATATCTGAAGAATGAATGAGTTTGCCCACCTGTTTATTGATAGCCTCTTTTGAAAGCTAGGGCCACTGGTTGCCATTCACAAGGGACCCAAATATCCTCATACACTGGTCTCAGTTCAAGAACTTCTTCCACATTGCTTTTCCCAGAACCTCCAATCAATTCTCTAATCTTATTTTTTTGTGATATTTAACCTTAATTATTATGTTCAATTAGTCAACATATAGCATCATTAGTTTTTAATGTAGTTCCCAATGATTCATTAGTTGCATATAACACCAAATACTCATCACATCACATGCCCTCCTTTATACCCATCACCCGGTTACTTCATTCCCCCCACCCCTCTGTAACTCTCAGTTTGTTTCCCAGAGTTCAGAGTCTTTCATGGTTTGTCTCCTTCCCTAATTTCTTCCCATGCAGTTTCCCTCCCTTCCCCTGTGGTCTGCCATGCTATTCTTTATGTTCCACGTATGAGTGAAACTATATGATAATTGTCTTTCTCTGCTTGGCTTATTTCACTTAGCACAATCCCCTCCAGCTCCATCTGTGTCAGTGCAAATGGTAGGTATCCATCCATTGCAATCTTATTTTTTTCTGAATTCTGATCATATGGACATTCTTTTTTTTTTTTTTTAAAGATTTTATTTATTTATTTGACAGAGAGAAATCACAAGTAGATGGAGAGGCAGGCAGAGAGAGAGAGAAGGAAGCAGGCTCCCTGCCGAGCAGAGAGCCCGATGCGGGACTCGATCCCAGGACCCTGAGATCATGACCTGAGCCGAAGGCAGCGGCTTAACCCACTGAGCCACCCAGGCGCCCTCATATGGACATTCTTAATTAGCTCAAGCTGCTATATCAAAATGCCATAGGCCGAGTGGCTTCAATACCACAAATTTATTTCTCACAATTCTGGACATTGAGGAAGTCGCAGATCATGTTGCTGGCAGAATCAGTATCTGGTAAGGACCCCCCTCCCTTTTTTTTTGGCTGCAGATAGCTGCTTTCTTGCTGTATCTTCACAGCAGAGAAAGAGCGCTTTCTTTGGTCTCTTTCTTTTCTTATAAGGCCACTAATTTCAACCTGGGGGCTCCATCAAAAAATGTTGGGGATGGATAGTACAAATGTAGTTTTGGAATGTGTTCAAACTTAAGTACCTATCAAATTAAAATAGACTGATATATACATAGGATGATGTATGTGAACCTTACCTTTGTGTAACCACAAAGCAAAAACAACAAATACACAAAAGAAATGAGAAAGGAATCCAAACTAACATTAAAGAAAAATCATCAAAAAGGGAAGAAAAAGAAGGAAGGAAGAAAAAAGAACCAAATAACCAAAACACAATTTACAAAATACTAATAAGGACATACCTGCTAATAATCACTTTAAATATAAATGGACTACATTCTCTAATCAAAAATCACATAGTGGCTGAATGGATTAAAAAAGACACATATATGCATTGCCTACAAGAGAATAATTTCAGAAGTAATCACACACATAGATTCAACATGGAGCATCCTCATGACCTCATGTAATCCTAATTACCTCCCAAATGCCCACCTCCAAACACTATCACACTGAAAGGGCTTCAACATATGAGTTTGAAGGAGTACAAACATTCAGTCCATAGCATAGACAACCCATTAGCACCTGGCTGTGAATTAGTTCACACCTTCTCTCCTGGCCATTTTTTCATCTAGGCAAAGTGGACATTTGGATGAACTGCTAGACATGCTTGGTGGGAAACTTTCCCTTCCCCCTGTCCTGCTCTGAATGGCATTACTGTGCTGTGACATCCATTTCTGGCTGACACTGGATGCCCTGCATATCCATCTGTCAACAAGGGTCAAGCTGTTTTTTATTTTTTAATCAATTCTTGGTAGGCAGGGAGGGACTATGATATGGTAAGTCAGGTACCTAGGGCACAAAATTTAAGGAGGCATTCATGACTAGGATGCATGCTCTAACTTCAGTGAAAGAAAATAAGAAATAATAAAATTTGTGTCCATCTACTTATTTTGGCAAAAAAAGAAACATAGAAAGGATGAAGACTAAATTAATGAACTTGGTTGCCTACAGAGATGTAGAAATGGGGGTGGAAGTGATGTAGTGACCTTTGTGTAGTTCTGACATTTGGAACCATATTAATGTTTTTCATACTGAAAAATATCAAAATAAAAGCACTGAACATGAAGAAGGGAACTAAAATGTAATATAAACAGGAGAAAATGTATCTAATTGTATTTTGGGTGAATACTACAACTGCACTGAGGGGAGAAATAGAAAGTAATTTTGAACAGAATGTTTTGCCTATATATCTGCAGATTAAAGACAAAGGAGCTGTTAATGATTATTAAACAAATATTAACCTAGTAGGGTTGTTTTCCTTGTGGTGTGGGTTAGCAATTTTGAAACTGCTTTTACGTTTCTTACAATTGAGCAAATAAGCAAATGCATTGATGGAAGAGGAAAGCAGATTTCTCAATGTTGAAGAAGGGAGTTAAAATATAGAAAGGTAGATGGCTAGAAATGAACCTTCTAGTGTCAGAATTGGGATTGGTGGTATTAGTATAAACCCAGAGTTTTGGATATGGACATAGAAGTATATATTTATGCGCACACATTTATTTACTAGCTGATTCTTTGAAAGGGTTTAGAAGCAATGATACTCCAATAGCAATATTCACACATAAAGTCTGCATCTTGGCTTCTTAAAACCATTCTTCATTAAAAAAGACTTCAGACTAGAGCAGGGAAGGGATAAGATGAACCTGTAATTTCTCCCTGAACCTGAAATTAAGAATGGTCTCAAAAAAATGATGAGAACAAAACAAAACAAAACAAAAAAACAGAGGAGCCAAGTTGAAAGAGGTCACACTGGCCAAATCTGGGAAAAGTGAGCTTCAAACTAAGTAATGAAAGTAAAGGGCAAATCCACTTGTGGTCAGCCTCCAAGATGGTCCACAATGATGTCCACCTCCTATTATCCAAGCCCTTATATACTCACTGCCCATAGTGAATCCGGGCTGGTCTGGGTCACCCACAGAATGCAGCGGAGGCAGCAGTGTATGACTTCCAAGGTCAAGCCAAAGGCATTGCAGTTTTCCCCTTAGTCTCTGGATCCCTCACTGTGTGAGAACCCAGAAGCCACACTGAGAAGACACTCACACAGCCCCGTGGAGAGGTTCCTATCACTAGCCAGTGTCACCTGCCAGCTGTGAGTGAGCCACTCTGAGGTGGCCCCTCTAGTCCCACTTAACCTTGCCAAGGATTACGGACAGGAAGATAACCACCACAACTCCATCAGAGGCCTCAGCCAGAACTACCCACCCGATCACCCTAAATCTGCAACCCTCAGAATGCACGAGAGACAATAAATGGTTATTGTTTCAAATCACTAAGTTTTGGCATGATTTGCTATGTGGCATTGGATTCAAAATCCACCCTCCAATAAAATGAGAATGCATGAGTTGCTCTCATGGAATATAAGTAAGTAAATAAATAAATAAATAATGAGAGAAAGGGCTCCTCTTTGCAATAGATTGCCAAATAAAAAATGTAAAAAGATGATGGAGTTAGAAAATCGCCATTTTGTAGGCACTGTAGTAATAATCAATTTGCTACAAAAAATTGCAAAATAGTTGCTAAAATTATTATGTGAAAGCTTAATGAGGAAGAGGATATCATATTGTCTCAAAGCATCTCCCTACAAGGTGTTTATTAATTTGGAAGGCAAAACTAGTAATCTTATAATAGAAAGACATGGCAGATGCCACCCTAACTGAGAAACCAAAGTTAATCTCACCTGTAACGGGAGACACACACACCATGAGCCCCTTGATACAATGCCCTGAACACAACAACACAACTCTCTTCTTGGCATTCTTGTCAAAAACGCATAAGCTGAACCAACTGATAATAAACCAATATCAGATAAAGCTCAAGTTGAAAAGTATTTTACAAAACAATTAAGTCAAAGAAAGACTAGAACATTCCAGATTAAAGTAGTCAAAGAGACAGGATGACTGTATGCAACACATGGGCACTTAGGTGAGGCTTATTTGCAGGTAAAATAGCCTCAAAGAATGTAGTGACTTCTGTGTTGTTTTCAAATGAACAGAAAATATAATATGTGGTTGGTAACTCAGGGACTTGTGTGGGTGCCAGGCTTGTGTGTACAAAGTAGATCTGCCTTATGCACAAAGCTTTACATAAACCAAATTACATTTGTTTTAGTCAGATAATCTCCGGACTATTTGCCTGTCCTATTCTTTTTATTCATCTCTAGGTTCCAGTACATGAAAGGCTGTAAGTTTGTTCTAATTTTATCTTACCTTCCTCTATACATCTATATCCTTCCTACTGTGAGGTATAAATGGAACTCAATTTTAGGCGCTGAAAATTTTATCATTGAAAATACATATGGAAATCTTAGCTGCTACACAGATAGGGTTAAAAATGTATACTGACCTTTTTGAAACAGATTTTAACAATGTGTTTAGATTGGTAAAAATTCTTGCTAAATGTTATGAAGAAATCCACGGCATATGTCAATATATTTCAGTGGAACATAAAAAATATTTGCATACATGAATCTTTCCCCAAAGTGTGGATATTCTAAGCAGAATGCTAAATGTCTTTGTGGGTGATGGCACATAGGTTTGAAGTAGAAGTTGGGACAGAGGAATTGCTTTGCATTATAACTTCCTGAGAACTGAGAAGAGGGGAAGAGAGAATGCAAGGTAGGCTGGTGTCCATGGGGCAGGAGGTGAGCTGAGATGCAGAGTGCATGTGTGAGCTAGAAAGTCAGGGATTGGAAAGAGAGAGGTCTGAGAGGAGTTTTAGGGCAATGTGCTCTGCAGTGTGACTTACAAGTCTCATAATTCTTAGTTTGCTTGGAGTTGTGTATATGGGCTGACACGGGGCTGAAATCATCCACCTTTGGCCAAGGGCACTGCAGACAACGGAACTGTATAAGCAAATGTGGGCAACAGATGACTTGAAAAAGACCACCCTGGGAAAACGTTTCTACCTGGGCCTTAGTCTGGTGGGTGTATGTTTCCCTATACTATAAAGACTGGTCAACAGTGATTTCCTGTACTTTTTTTCACTAACCCCCCCCCCTTTTTTAAATGGAACAATTTAATATATTTGGTAAATTTCTTAGGCTAGTTCACAGGGAAACAAACTCACAAGAGGATGGGTAACAGTCTGTTCACTGGTTTTCTCTAAATAGATGCAATGAGTCATCTCTTTCCCTTAGTTTACCATCTGCTATGATTTAGAAATCAGCCCTAATTTAAACAAGAATTTACTTTATTCTGTTTTTTTCCTTCCTTGATATTCTTGCCGAAGGTCTGTCCTAGGACTCACACATTTATTTTTCGTTGTGCATGACAAGCCATATTTTCTGAAAGCCTCATTCTCTTGTCGTAAGCCAGGTAACCCAGCAAGATGTAACAGCTCTTTCAGATGGAACAGGTGAAGTCTAGTGCTGAGTGTTTCTGGAAGCCTCAAGATTTTTTGCTGGTTAGGCAAAAGGTCTTAAGGGCTTTAGGTTATTGAGAGCCATCTGGATCTACCAGATCAGGAGAGTCAGGTGTTGTACTCAGGCCACAGGCATTGCCAACATAGAGACCTACTGGGTTGATAGCTAAGCGTGCACGCAAACCAAGCAGCAGAGCCCTCTCTCTAGTTCTGTGCTGTTCACTGCCCTCAAGCCATTTAGCGGGTATGTGAACATTGTAAATAAATACGGTCATGCTGAGACAATGAACTTGTTCATTGCCAGATCAAGGTTCCTCCTGATTAGAAATTGACCACGTCTCCACTGATGAAAAAAATCGGCCAGTGGTGACCAAGGAAATGTATTTACATCTTTTCATAGTAATCTCTGCTAATGTTCTTCAAAAAAGGCCAGCATCTCTGTGACTTGTGCCTAATTTAACTATTTGGAGAAGGTCCAGTGATGGTACATACATTTAAGGAGCATTGCTCAGTGGTTCAAAGAGCTATTCAGTGAAGAGGTCTCCACTCTTATTGGATGTTAACAGGGCTGGTCTGTTATGCTGTCATCTTGGGGGAGAATGTTTGAATGGAAGAAGTTTGTAGCTTTAGTCAAACTCAAAGGCTCAGGGCTCAAAGAGAGACGGAGAGGTATAAACCCTGGTTCTTTGCTGATTTTTTTGAAAAAGTATATAACCTAGTAATCCTAAAATGTGTATCTATAGTAGGGAGTGCGAAGAGATACAGAACTTGAAATGACATGGTCTTTCTTAAGAGTTGCATTAGGAGCTTTATTTATCTTATGCTCTGGTGCACTTTTACACAATATTTGGTTCTTTGGATATTTTAAGGGTAGGAACTTCAGCAGTTGTCCCTGGACAAGGGAATGGGGTTAGAAAGGCCAGAACAGAAACTAAATAAAAGTGTTTAACTTTTCTAAGTGTCCTTCTTTATGGACTGTGGTTGAAATAACTAACTCCTGAAAACATGGTCTCACTGAAGTGTCACAATGATCCCAGGAGGTGGTATTATCAGATTTGGCTTGATTGCAAGCACCAAAGACAGCGGCAGAGCCAGTCCTGGCAGACAGGGCTCTGTAAAAACAGAGGTCACCTTCCGTGCCTCTGTGTTGCAGGTGCAGAAAGGAAACGCAAGTCACAGCCTGGACAGAGCCCAACTGTACTATTACCAGAGACCAGCCTCTTGGGGTTTTTGCCTTGGTCCCTGCATGTATGTGAGAGCAGTGTGTGCTGTGCCCGGCACAGGAAAGAACTCATGTTTGTTCCTTTTCTCTTCAGCGCATCTGAAATACTGACGCTTGAGTGGTCTTCCTCAAACATTCCTTTTGTCACGTTAATATGATAAATATGATATAATATGTTAATTTATGTTATATGTTATAATATGTTAATTTTAGTTAATATGATAGATAAATCATCATATTTTATTCCCCTGCTAAAAATCGGAGCCTTGGGATCAAGGTCAAAATCATAGGAAATAGAATGGATCAACAAACCACGGGCCATTTGTACAAGGATACGTGAAACGGCAAAGGACATGCTGGAACGGCGGCTACGTGCCAGTGCATGGGGAGTCCTGTGGTAATGTCAGCAAAAGAGGCGAGACTTGAAGCATTTTTAAAGTACAGAAGTATTGCTTTCTAAAAATGGTAAAACAGGAGGAACAAACGATATTTCACAATAATGCAAATGGAGGTGTGAGATATAAATGAAAGCACGTAAACTGCTACCATAGAAGAGAGGTGAGCTGTTTCCTGTTACATGATGGAGGGAGGGAAGAGCTTGTGACCCAGAAGGGATCCGCTGGAGGTGGCTGAGATTCTAGAGACATTTCTGTGTACTGGCCTGGGTGGTAGTTACCTAGGAACGGGCTCTTTAGCCATTCATTACTTTAGGATGGCAACAGAGTCCAGCCCGTGTCTGCTGTCTTGAACAGAGGTTCTGTTCTTGCTCAGGTTTTGCTCTTGTGGGGTAAATTGCATGGGCATGCTAATGAAAATGTACATAGACATTTTAGGCATTTTTCTCGGTGCGTATTATATTTCACAGTAAAACATTTTTAAAAGATTTTATTCATTTGACAGGGAGTGAGTGCATAAGCAGGTGGATGGACTGGGAGAGGGAGAAGCAGGCTCTCCGCTGAGCAGGGAGCCCCATGTGGGACTTAATCCCAGGATCCTGGGACCATGACCTGAGCTGAAGGCAGATGCTTCACCGACTGAGCCACGAAGGCACCCCAGTAAAACATTTTTAAATTAAAAAAATTGATATGGAGAGTATGTCAACACTTATTTTCTAATGCAGCATTTGAATCAATGAATAATATCAGAACTAATACAATGATAATTACATAATACTGAAAAATCACTATGTAACTGGATGGTCCAATGATCACAAAACAGATTTATATAAAGCTGCACTTTTCTGTGTATCATGGAACAGAATGGATGTCATCTGACTTCCTAGTGGTCTCTGGGGAGAGTGCAGCATTGCTTAAAAATTTATTTCCCCAAACACCTTAGTAAGTATGTAAATGTCTTCAATCTTAACTAACAACTTGTAACATATCGTAGATAGACACTTAGAGCACTTTGAAAAATACATGTCCACAGGATCCTTGTTGGCATCTCAAATTCTTGGCCTCCAACTCTTTTGGAGTTGTACTCCAAACTTTTCCTTCTACTCTCCTGCACAAACCCTCTGATTATATTCTTCTTCCCGTGAAATAACCACTCCATTTTCCCTTCCTTACACTCAACTCCTTCGTGTCACATGGTCTAAGCCCCACATCTTATATGAAACCCCTGAACCAACCCCATAGTGATCTTCCCCCTTCAAAGGTCCTATGGCCATCATTACTGGGACTAGGGGTAGGTAGGAAACAGGGATTTACCCTGTGGATTCGGGACAACTGCTGAGACAAGGAGGGCAGATGGTGGTTGGGTATGCAAGGGTGCACACCAAGGCCAAGGTCGCATTAGGTGCTCTGTGTTTAGGATGAGCTGTGGCTACAACTAGAAGAGTAGCCTGGCCACTGGATGGATACAGGTGTTATGCCAGAAACCTGTGCCTGGTGGGCCAGGAAGACAGTGAAGGTCCCAGAAAGCATATATAGAACATCTGGAGGCAGCTAAGTCAGAGTTCAAATACAGCAGAGGGAACCTTGACAGCAAGAAACTGGTACTTCCCAAGAGCAGCATTTAGAGCCAAAGCACCTGCAAAACGCAGGTCTTTGCAGGTGGGTGTTAACGGAGGTCACTAGTTAAAGTGGAAACAGGAGTGGAAAGAACGTCTCTTGGCAGATTCCTGGTACCAGTTCTCCATGCTCCTTTGGAATATGTCATAAGTCGCCTTGCATTTGATATTTATCTGTGTGAATCTAGAACTCCAGTTCAATTATACGGCCTTAAAGGACAAGAATCAAGTGTTTTCCTGAGCTCCTGGAACAACCGAGCCCTGTCTAGACTTCTCTGGCCTCACTCCTGCCGCTCTTGCCCTCCAGTTCCTTCAATCTGGCAAATTCTTCCTATCTCCGAGTATTCACAACAGATTCACCTGTTACCTGGGCATTTTCCTCCCACCCTGAGCCTCCTTCACTTTTGCCAGCTAATAATTCTGCTTCCTTGAGGTCACTGTTTAAACATCACAGTCTAGTCTGTGACATTTCTTGACCATGTAATGCACTCCTCTGGTATTTTGCATTTGGATTCCAGAACACTCAGTAAAAGTAATAAAACTAACAACTCATGGGGCACCTGGGTGGCTCCGTGGGTTAAGCCTCTGCCTTCAGCTCAGGTCATGATCCCAAGGTCCTGGGATCGAGCCCTGCATCGGGCTCTCTGCTCAGCGGGAAGCCAGCTTCCCTTCCTCTCTCTCTCTCTCTCTCTGCCTACCTTTCTGCCTACTTGTGATCTCTCTCTGTCAAATAAATAAATAAAATCTTTAACAATAACAGCAAACTAACAACTCACTTGCCATGAGGCAGGTACCTTGTTACATTGCATCATTAGACTCTTTTTAAATCCTGACAGCAGCCCGGAGGGGGTGAGTATTATTACTAGTATCACCATTTACAAATAGAGGAAAAGGGAAGCATGAGAATTTGAATAATTCTTCAGGATAAATGGTCATCTTCTATACCTAGACAATGATTACAGGGCCTAAAACACAGTAAACTCTGGGAAACTAATCTGTTGGTTGTGATCAGTGTATTCCATAAAAGTAGCAAGTGAGTGGTGCCTGGGTGGCTCAGTGGGTTAAAGCCTCTGCCTTCGGCTCAGGTCGTGATCCCAGGGTCCTGGGATCCAGCCCCACATCGGGCTCTCTGCTCAGCAGGGAGCCTGCTTCCTCCTCTCTCTCTCTCTGCCTGCCTCTCTGCCTACTTGTGATCTGTCTGTCAAATAAATAAATAAATAAATAAATCTTAAAAAAAAAAGTAGCAAGTGAGTAAATGTGGACAAAAGGCTGTTCTCATCAGGGGCAATGTCTAAGATCTCAACTGTCCGTTCACTGTACTTTCCATGAAAAGGAAGGAGTGAGGATCAATTGTCTAGTTTAATTGGAACAGAAATGATGAAGTCTTTCCAGGGATTCAATAATTATCACCCATTTTCTTTTCAGGTTTTCAACTGACTTATAATACTATTACTCAGTCTTAACAACCCCATTGCTGGAAAAGATTTCCCCCTTCAAACCCAGGTTGGTTTCAGTGGAAAATTCACATTTGACAGATTCTTAAACTGAAGCTACTCTTGATGCCCTTATGTTTTTTTGCCCTGGGGCGTTGGTTCTCAAATGGTGGTCCCTGGACCAGCACTAGCAGGTGCCCTGGGGACTTCTCTCCTTTCTAGGTCCCAGCCAGACTTATAGAATCAGAAACTCTGGGCTGGAGCCCAACCATCTGTGGATTCACAAGCTTTCCAGGGCATTCTGATGTACCCTACTGCTGGAGAACCACTGCCCGAGAGGATGAGTGAGGAACATACCTCTAGCCTGGGTACCTAATGCCCATACCTCATACTTCAAGAAATGTTAAGTTTTTGAGTCAAAAATTATACAGTTTGGTCTACAAAACTGATACCTGGCTGGCTCAGATGGTAGAACACACAACCCTTGATCTCAGGGTTGTGAGTTCAAGCCCCACACCGGGGATAGGGATTACTTTAATAAATAAATCTTGAAGGAGAAGAAGGAGATAGGAGGAAGGAGGGAGGAGGAGGAGGAGGAGGAGGAGGAGGAGGAGAAGGAGAAGAAGAAGAAGAAGAAGAAGAAGAAGAAGAAGAAGAAGAAGAAGAAACTGCACAGAAACTTGCAGATTAAAAAAATGAAGAAGAAGTTCTCAATGGATCCAGTTTCAATGAGTGGGAGAAGTAGGTCAAATGGTAAGATTTCTATTTTCTTATCTGGGAAAGGAACAATAATTAAGGGATTGTTTGTGCTTTCTGCCTTTCTCTTTTAAAACTTTGTTTTCTAGCTGTAGCAAAGGTATATGAAACCAAGCTAATTTTACTCTCCTAAAAAAGAGGAACTTTGGTGAATACTTATGCTAAGTAACTTGTTCTTCTTGGTCATCAAGTTTCCAAATGAGAAATTAAGAGTGTTGCAAATTCACTGACTGTAACCAGTTTGTCTTATACATATACTACGTTGAAAAGGAATGATTTCATTAGAGTTCTGCTTTGTGGCACTCCAAATTTGTAGAACTATGATAAAAGCTTTGTAGTGTGAGTAATAAGAAAACAAAAAATGTTTCAAATACAATTTTTAAGCAGCCTACTTTTTTTAATAGCAAGGAAAATAGTTTGGAAATTCATTTGATTGTAAATTTTTTGATAATTAACTGAATCAAAACAACCTGTAACTATTTTTTGCATGTGTGTGTGTGTGTGTGTGTGTGTGTGTCTTACTTTGCAGTAACATTTCAAAATGTCAACACTTTCCCCCAAACTTCTCCCAAACTGATGGGTGTAAAGATAGCCACATAGGGACATCAATAAGCAAAGTACTAGCTCACAGTTGTAGTGTAAGCCTAAAATCTGAAACTTTTAAAATTTTTTTTAAGGAATTGAAATAAGCACTTAGATCACTTAAATGTAATGCCCTAGGGTTAACAAAATTTTAACTGTTTTGACTTCTCATCTAGAAGAGACATTCACCATTCTTGATGGTGGGGCTGATCTGTGAATTATGAGAGTGTTTTATGGAACTCTGTGCACAGAACATGGGTCTGGGGTGTGCATAGGCTGTTTGGCACTGAGGGCACAGGGTGAAGAGTGGAGGGAGGACTGGAAGCTTCCAGACTCTGAGCTAGCACCATGACCCATGTGCTGAGCTCAGTCCCGAGTCATGAGGAATCTATCTACTATGAATTACAAACCTGGCAACGTGCAGGTAAGACCAAGGTTAAGTCTTCATAATCAGGCTTTGAACAACATTTATATTTGCAAATTCATTTCCTTTAGGTAGTGTCTTAGATCCTCCCTCACCAGCACTGTTTGGTAGAACTGACACTGAATGTTCATTTCCATATAGGGAATTGGGATGAGCTGCAGGTCACGTGGGGTGATTTTGTAAAAATAACAATCCCATTGACTGGATAAAGAAAATGTGGTTTATATATACAACGGAATACTAAACAGCCATAAAAAACCCCAAATCTTGCCATTTGCAATGATGTGGATGGAACTAGAGGGTATTATACTAAGCAAAATAAGTCAATAGGACAAAGACAGCTATCATATGGTCTCTCTGATACAAGGAATTTGAGGCAGGGAGGGGGTTTGTTGGGGGAGGAAGGGAGGGAAAAAAATGAAAGAAGATGGGACCAGGGAGGAAGACATGAGAGACTCTTAATCTCAAGAAAAAAAAAAAAACTGAGGGTTTCTGGGGGATGGCAGGGGAGGGATAGGGTGGCTGGGTGATGGACATTGGGGAGGGTACGTGCTATGGTGAATGTTGTGAATTGTGTAAGACTGATAATTCACAGACCTGTACCCCTGGGGCAAATAACACATTATATGTTAATAAGACAAAAAGCAAAAATGAAAATGAACCATATTGCTTAATAAATAAAATTAATCAGGAATGTAAAAAAAGAAATCACTCATATGACTGAGAAGTTAGTGTAGACTAACTAAGAAGTTAGTGTAGACTAACTAAGAAGTTAGTGTAGACTAACTTCTCAGTCATATGAGTGATTGAACAGTTTAGATATAGGAAAAGCTTATCTAGAGCAGCTGCATAACTTTTCTTTGCTTAAACTCATCATCCATTTCTCTACACAATTACAACAATGGGAGACCCAGCTCTTACAAATAGTTCATGAGTTTCATTTAAAACTTTGATAAAAATTTTGAGCAATCACTCAAAAAAACCCAGTGATTGCTGGGTGCAATCACTGAATAAGATAAAATCCTTATATTCAAGAAGCTGAGTGAGAATGTCTTGGATCCTCCATCACCAGCACTGTTTGGTAGAACTGACGCTGAACGTTCATTTCCATATATGGAATGGGATGAGCTGCAAGTCACGTGGGGTGAGAAAACCATTACACTTGCAATAATAAAGATATGCAAACAAACTGAGCAGAGTGATTGGTCTAGCCTGGGAACTGAATGAAGGCTTCTTAGAGGAAATGTTACTTGAGTTTCACCGGAATAAGGAGAACTAAGCCAGGAAATGAGGGTAGCAGCAGGGTGGGTGTGATGATGTTTCCAGTGGAAGGAGCAGAATGCATAAAACCTCAGAGATCTGAAATAAGAGAAGGGAATCCCAGAGGTACGTCGAAAATGTTGCAAGAAGCTGACAGCAGGACAGGGCAGACATGAGAACAGAGGGTGGGAGTCATGCTTCAGTCGTTATGCAGAGTAGGCCTTGAAGAGCACTGCAAGACATACAAAGAGGTTTGGACTTGATCTTTAGGTAATGTGGGAGCCACTGGAGGGTGTGGAGAAGATGTATTTAGGAAGACATGGCCACGTGGAAGAAGGATTTAAGCCCGACAAAACAAAATAAGGAAAGCATGGAGAAGGCTTTTGCAGTGGAAGAGAGATGATGAAAGCCTGAATAAGCAGTAACTACAGGGATGGAGAGATTGGAGACCTCTCAGGGGCTCAAATTAATAGAATGTAGTTGTGCATTATACAGGAGGGTGTAAGGGAAGAGCAGTGAGGTAGTGGAGCTTGGTAAGGTTGGCGGTCTACACAAGGAGCAGACTTGGAGGAACCTAAGTTTAATTTTGGGTATTTTATGTTAGAGCTCCCTACTAGGGATTTTCCACAAGGAAGCTGGATACATGCTGAAGGGCACAGCCAAGGTCAGAGTTGCCTTTACAGATTAGGAAGTCGGCAGTGGAGAGATAGGAACTAAAACCATGAAGTCAATAGGATGACTCAGGGAGAATGCAGAGGTCTATGGTCAGAAGCAGCAAATGAACGAGAGGCGCAGAAAAGACCAAAAAGAAAAAAAAATCATTCAGTAAAAAGGAGAAGTAGGAAGGCATGTGTTGGAGGCAGTAGCAGGGGAGTGAGCTTGAGAAAAAAACCAAAGGGACTAGAGAGAATCTGATAGAGTTTGATCAGAACCGGACAATAAACTCCCATTAAAAGTTTAGTTCTAAGACAGCCTTCTCTAAGTGCCCTTAAATTAGTAGAGCAAGTTTTAACCTACAAAATAACATTAACAAGTTTGATATTGGGAGAAAGTTTTGATCTGTTGGCCAAGTCATCTGTACCATCCATCTAGCACTGTATTCTCTGTATGGTAACTACTACCACACACAGCTTACATATATTTAATTCAAAAGAAATAAAATTAAAAATTTGGTTCTTCCTTAGCACTAGGACATCTACTACTAGACTAGTAACACCAGTGTATTTCAAGTGCTCAATAGCCACATGTGGCTAGTAGCTACTGTATTGGACATCACAGATACAATATTGCCACCACAGCAGACTAATTCTACTGGACACAGTCCAATTCTGTTGGGCACTACTAATCTAGAAAATAACTAATATGTGTTACCGCACAAGGAAGGAGCCATGAGCTAAACAAAATACTGTTTTATCGGTAGGAAGATTACAGGTGTGGTCACAGTAACTACAAAGTTCTATATTTGAAATATAATAATCATAGTATTAGAATTAGAATTCTTTGAAGATTGATATTATATGGTGCTAACTACAGCAAAGTAATAATTAGCACTAGGGAATAAGCAGAAGTGAATTCTTTTCCCTGTGGGTTCAGATTCAATAAAATTTGGAGATGCTGCCACCATCTGGATGATTAGGCAAATAGAACTAAATCTAAACTTGGAAGTTTGTATTTATTTTCCCCAAATCTGCCAAGTGACATAAAACAGTAGATGCTTTTTGTGTGTAAGGGATTTTGTACTGTTAGAAAACAACCTTTTACCATTTCTAATTCAAACTGATGATCTAAACTGTTTAAATTGTTCAGTGTTCAAAGTGAGAGATCAGAGGATCCCAAAATCCTGTTTCACTAGGATTTTAAGGAAAGTAAAAAATGTTTCACTAGGAAAGTAAAAATGTCCCTTCAAATTTGTGTTTCTGCATAAATTATTCTTCATATTAGAGAGTAGTAATGTTAGACTTTACTGAGAAGAAAACATTAGTAATAACAATAAGCCATGAAAATGTAATTAATGTCTATCACAGTAATGATTTAGAAGATGAAGGTAGGAATTCACTAAATAGCCCATTTAATATGGTATTGATACTGCTTTTAATAATCATACCATATTTACCCAGAAGATGCTGGCCAAGTGGAGGATGCTGGCCAGACTGGCTGACCCCAGCTTGAGGCCACAAGGTGCACTGCCCACAGATGTGGCTGCCTGCTTAACAGGGAAGTATAAATGACTAACTGTGTTTTTGTGAGTGTGTGTGTGTGTATGTGACCCCAAAGAGTCGGTCTTGTTGCTCAAGAAACTGAAGAAGGAGAGGGCTGATATACACTATTCTAAAGGCATCCAGCAGGTGGCAGCAGTGCGGCAGTTGATGAGCGTGTCCTCTCTGATCTAGCCAAGCGAAATAGACTTAAGTTATGACCAACCTTAACTAACAATGTCTCTTTACGACATCTGGCCAGAACCACAATCTAAATATCTATATACTAAGGGGAAATCCATTTAAATCTTGAAAATGGCCAACTGAAAACATAATTTACAGAGAGCTTACATATAACTTCAAAGGCATGAATATGGCGTGGGGTGGAGATAGGATAAGAACAGTCCAAATGTAAGATAAGAGGATAGACTTTCACTCTGGAAGAAGGACTCCTTGTTTTCTGTGGCCTCATAAAACCCTTACCTCCTCTACTGCATGGGAAACAGACATTTGGAAGCAGTATACCGGACAACTGGAATAAAGGGGTGAGTCCCTTGCTGTTGGTGTCGTCATTCATGTACACACAGGCAGCTTGCCTTAGGCCTGCTTCAAGGTAAGAATGAAGAGCTCCTCACAATTTTGCAGGAAGTTTATAGAGATGAACAATAGATGGGAAGAAGGGTCTGTGGGAAGTCCTACAGACCTTAGAAGTCTGTAGGAAGATCCCAAATCCCCCTGCTGTGGACACACAAAATCTACAGCTTCATATGGATCATATCTTCCAAAAAAGACAGAGCTTTCAAAAACTAGATGAACTGCTCTCCATAACAAAAGATAAAAGGACCACTTCCATGGATAGGAGAGGTAGGCACATAGTCTCACAAAGAAATACACCCCAGTACGGTGATTCACACAATGGGGAAGGATATCACCAGACAGACCCTTCCCCCAGAGAAGTGAGGGGTTGTCCCACATCGAGCACCCCAACCCCTGTAATCTGCATCAGAGAGATGAGTCACAACATCTGGCTTGGAAAACCAATCAGGCTGATGTCCAGAGGTCCCAAAATGCTATGGGAAACTGAGACTTCTTTCTTGGGTGGTTCACATGTTGTCTCACTGGCTTCAACCCAGCACAAAACAGCAGCTTGATAAGTGCCTAGACTGTATGTAAAGAGGATTTCATTTGCTGATCTGGGGGGACTGACTGGAGGGATGGGGACAGTTGAGATGCTCCCCAAAGACAGAGGTGCTGGTGGACACCATCAATGCACTCTCCACATAGCCTGCTGGCCCAGTCTGGCAAGCTCAGTTAACCTCCGCACCCTGCCAATGGCACATGCTGATACTGGAGAGCAGCATTCCCCTGCCACCTGACCGGGGTGGGAAGTGCAAGTGGTTGTGGCATTCTTCTGCACCCAGCTTAGAGCCAGTGCTTGCATGTAGACAAGGCATTCTTCTGTTGCACTGTTGAAGCCTGTAAGCATGCACAGTGGACACATTTTCCCCCTCTTTTCAGAAACTGACATGTACCCCATCCCCAACACTCTCCAGCTGCCATGTAGGCATGTGCAATGCACCCAGGGGACACTCCTTGATCACCTGGTGGCCAAGTTGGGTTGGCATTCTAGAGCTCCACAGTACTATAATAATTGGAAAGGCAGTCCTTGGCAGGCCAACATCCCCAGGACAATGCACAGACAGTAAACTGAAACACCCCAGTCTTCCCAGGGGAAAAAGACCTATTCACTTTTCCTGGAGCTTCAGCCTGGGGGAGAGGATTCTGGTTTCTTATACATTGAGAGGCTATAGAGGCATTCCTGGAGAATGTGAGGAGATACTATCCTGGTACACACCCTGGGCCTTGCTACAGTTGGATGAGACCTCATAGAAAAGAGATTATATACTCATCTAGAGCCCTGATTTTTACAAGTCTCACCCAGGGGACACCTCCAGATCCCCTAGCCTGGAGGTAAACAGGGTCTATGACTGTGGCTTCCCAGGACTTTATATATTTTCATACTGTAAAACTATTGTCTGAGGGTCTGGCTTCAGCCTGAACTAGATGCTAAGTGAGATTCCTTCCCTTGGATCACTGACAGGTCTTGGCACACCTTCAACAATGGAGGTATACCAAGAATAAATCAGGTGGTTTAGACAATCACAAAGGTTTAGGAGACAACCAAGTGCAAGGCTGAACATGAAAGATCACCCCCTAAACAAGGCCACTCCTATAAGACTGAGAGAGGTACCTGTTCTAACGCATAAAAAACAAACACAGAGAACCAAGAAAAATAGGGAAACAGAGAAATATTTTCCAAATGAAATAACAAGAAAAGACCTAAAAGAAAAAAGACCCTAAAAAGACCCAGGAAAAGACCTAAACAATAAAGAGATAAGTAATCTATGGGGGCCTGCATGGCTCAGACGGTTAAATGTCTTACTCTTGACTTTGGCTCAGGTCGTGATCTCAGGGTTGTGAGATTGAGCCTCATCAGGCTCCATGCCCAGCATTGGATTCTCTTTCTCCCTCTTCCTTTTCCCCTTCCCTCATCTCCCTCTCTAAAAGAGAGAGAAACAGAAAGAGAGTGGGAAAGAGATAGATAAGTAATTTACCTGATAAAGAATTCAAAGTAATGATCATAAAAATGTTCACTGAGCTCAGGAAAAGAAAAGATGAATACAGTGAGAACTTCAATAGTGAGATAGAAAACATAAAATACTGAACAGAAGTTACAGTGGTTAAGAATATTATAACTGAACTGAAAAACACACTAAAGGGGTTCAACAGGAGACTGATGAAGCAGAATAAAGCATCAGCAAGCTAGAAGATAAAGTAATGGAACTGACACAGACGCAGCAGCAAAGATAGAAAAAAAAAAGACTTTTAAAAAGTGAAGATAATTTAAGAGACCTCCAGGACAACAGCAAAGGGAATAAAAGTCACACTACAGTGTTCCCAGGAGAAAAAAGGGGCAGAAAATTTATCTGAAGAAATAATGGCTGAAAAATTCCCTAACTTAGGGAAGGAAACAGATACTCAGGTCTAGGAAGGCCAGTGTGTTTCCAATAAGATGAACCCAAAGAGAGCCATATCAAAACACATTATACTTAAAATGTCAAAAGTTAAAGATAAAGAGAGAATCTTAAAATCAGCAAGAGAAAAAGAAGTTGATCTATACAAAGGAAACCCTATTAGGCTATCAGCAGATTTCACAACAGTAAATTTGCAAGCCAGAAAGGGGTGGCATGACACATCAAAATGCTGAAAGGAAAAAACATCCAATAAAGAGAACTCAACCCAGCAAAATTACCTTTCAGAATTGAAGGAGAGATAAAGAGTTTCCAGACGAGCAAAAGCTAAAGGATTTCATCACTACTGAACTGGCTATATAAGAAATAAAAAGGAACTTCTCTAAGCAGAAAGAAAATGGCAGTAATTAATAACAAGAAAACATATGAAAGTAAAAATCTCACTGGGAAAAGTACATTTATTGTTAAGGTAGTGGGTTAATCACTTATAAAGTTACAAAAAAAGTTAAAAGACAAAAATAGTAAATTAACTAAAACTGTAATAATTAGGTAAGGGATACATAAAATAAAAAGATGTAAAAAGTGACATAAAAAATGTTGGGGGTGGATAGTAAAAATGTAGTTTCAGAATGTGTTCAAACTTAAGTACCTATCAAATTAAAATAGACTGTTACATACAGAGGATGATATAAATGAACCTCATAGTAACCACAAAGCAAAAACAAAACAAATACACAAAAGAAATGAGAAAGGAATCTAAACTAACATTAAAGAAAACCATCAAAGAGGGAAGAAAAAGAAGGAAGAGAAAAGAACCAAACAGCTAGAAAACAATTTACAAAATAGTAATAAGGACATATCTGTCAATAATCACTTTAAATATAAATGGACTACATTCTCTAATCAAAAATCATAAAGTGGCTGAATGGATTAAAAAAGACATATTCACAAAACAAACTGAGGGTTGCTGGGGGGAGGGAGGTTGGGAGAAGGGGGTGGGATTATGGACATTAGGGAGGATATGTGCTTTGGTGAGTGCTGTGAAGTGTGTAAACCTGGTGATTCACAGACCTGTACCCCTGGGGATAAAAATATATGTTTATAAAAAATAAAAAATTAAAAATTTAAAAAAAAGACATATATACACTGCCTACAAGAGAGTAATTTCAGAAGTAATCACACACATAGACTCAACATGGATAAATGAAAAAAGATACTCCATGCAAATAGAAATGAAAGGAACATAGTATTGGAATTCTTGGCTACAGCAATTAGGCAAGAAAAAGAAATAAAAGACATCCAAATTGGGAAGGAAGAAGTAAAGCTGTCAGTAAAGACCCTAAAGACTCCACCAAAAAATTTGGAACTAATAAATGAATTCAGTAAATTTGCAGGATAGAAAGCTAATATGCAAAATCCGTTGCATCTCTATACACTAATAACTATCAGAAGAAGAAATCAGGAAAACAATCCAATTTTTTTCACATCAAAAAGAATAAAATACCTACGAATATATTTAACCAAGGAGGTAAAAGACCTGTATGCTGGAAACTATAAAACACTGATAAAAGACATTGAAAAAGACACAAATGAATGGAAAGATGTTTTGTGTTCCTGGAATAGAAGAATTAATATTGTTAAAATGTCTATACTACTAAAAGCAATCTACAGATTCAATGCAATCTTTATCAAAATTCCAATAATATTTTTCAAAAAACTAGAAAAAATAATTCCAAAATTTGTATGGAATCACCAAAGACTCCAAATAGCCAAAACAATCTTGAGAAAGAGAATGAAGCCAGAGGTATCATGCTCCCTGATTTCAAACTATACCAAAAAGCTATAGTAGTAAAATAGTATGGTAGTGACATAAAAAGAGACACAGAGATCACTGGAACAAAACAGAAATAAACCCATGCACCCATGACTAATTTGCAACAAAGAAGGCAAAAATATACAATGGTGAAAGGAGAGTCTCTTCAGTAAATGGTGTTGGGAAAACTGGACAGCTATATGCAAAAGAATGAAAGTAAACCATTACCTTACCATATATACAAAAATAAATTCAAAACATTAAAGAGTTGAATGTAAGATCTGAAACCATGAAACACCCAGAAGAAAACATAGATAGTACTCCTTGGCATTGGCTTCAGCAATGATTTTTTGTTTATTTGTTTGTTTGTTTGTTTATCTGAATCCAAAGGCAAGGGAAATAAGAGCAAAAATGAACAAATGGGACTAATTCAAACTAAAAAGCTTCTGCACAGAAAAGGAAATCAACAGCAAAACAAAAAGGCAACCTACTGAATGGGAGAGGGTATTTGCAAATGATATATATGACAAGGGGTTAATATCCCCAAAATACATAAAGAACTCATACAACCTGATGATGAAAAAACAGTCCCATTAAAAAATGGGCCAAGGACCTGAACAGACATTTTTCCAAAGAACACATACAGATGGCCAACAAGCTCACGAAAAGATGCTCAGTGTCACTAATCCTTAGGGAAATGCAAATGTAAACCATACCTGGTAGAATGGCTTCTATCAGAGACAAGAAATAACAAGTGTTGGCAGGGATGAGGAGAAAAAGGAATCCCTGTATAGCAGGTAAGAATGTGAGCTGGTGCAGCACTATGGGAAACAGTGTGAAGGTTCCTCAAAAAAATTATAAGTAGAGCTACCAGGATCCAGCAATTCCACTACTGAGTATCTACCCAAAGAAAACAATAACATTAATACAAAAACATACATGCACCCCCATGTCTACCGCAGCATTATTTACAATAGCTGAGATATAAAAGCAACCTAAATGTCCAAGATTGATGAATGGTTAAGAAGATGGGTATATATACACCATGGAATACTACTTGGCCATAAAAAAGAATGAGATCTTGCCATTTGCAACAACATGGATAAACCTTGTAAGTATTGTGCTAAATAAATATGACAGAGAACAACAAATATTGCATAATTTTGCTTATATGTGAAACCTAAACAAACAAAACCTAGACTCATTGATGGTTGCCAGAGGGGAGATGGGCTTCTTAGGTGGGTGGGAGGTTGAAAATCTTGCAGGATTTTTTTTTCCTTTGGTGCCCATGGTTCTTGTTCATGCCACTGTAAAGAATGAAGACACAGACCAGATGAACAGTGGTGGGAAGCAAGGCAGTTTATTGAGCCACAGCACAAAGCTCCCAAAGAGGGAGGGGACCCTAGTGGGTTGCCACTGGAGTTTCTAAGTCTAGAGGGTTTTATGGACTTGTTCGTGGAATGTTTTTAATCTGATTAACCCTCCCCGTGCCTGCCACCCAACCAGATTTTTGTCCATGTTTTCATCTACCTATTGGGTAGTTGTTATGTGAGAAAGGGCAGAGGGTTCCTTTTAGGGTGCTGTAAAATCCTTTTAAGGGTTGTTTCCTCTTAGGGTGGTGGCCCTTGTCCCTGCCTGCCTTTCTTTTGACTATCCTTCCTTAAAATGGGTGAAGGGATTAAGAAGTACAAACTTCTAGTTATACAATAAATAAGTTATGGGGATGCACTGTAATGTACTGTGTGTGGCATGTAGTCAATAATATTGTATTAACTTTGTATGATGACAGATGGTAACTAGAGTTATTGTGGGATCATTTCACAATGTATGCAAGTGTTGAATCACTATGTTGTACACATGAAACCAATATAAGATTGTATGTCAATTAAACCTCAATTAAAAAAAAAAGAAAAACAGATGGAATTCAAGGATGCAGATGCTGAGGGAGACTTACTGGAAGTAGAGCCGGTGGTGCTCTGTCAATGTGAGAACAGCATTAGTTCTCAACTCTGACGGCACAACAGGATCACTTGGGTTGTTTTAAAAGAGTCACATCCCAGATTAACAAAAAACAAACAAACAAAAAAAACATATATATATATATATATCTATCTATCTCCAGGGGAAGACCCAAGCATGAGTGTTTTTAAATCACCAGGTAATATCAAAGAGTAGACAAGGTAAAAAAAAAAAAAAAAAAAAAAAAAAACTGTTGAAATCAAGAAAAGGTAGGAGAGAGGGTCCTGGGGCCGCATTGAAAGAGAAATGGAAAGGAACATTTGGGCTGGTCTGGTAATATTTGGGGGAGGTACAATTTTCTAAAAATAAAATAGACCATTCAACTACTGGTTGATTCAATTATATTATGTCCAAGTATTAAGTATTGAGTACAGAGACGTAAATACAACTTGGGCATGACCCTTGAGGGGTCCACAATCCAGGCCTTGCAAATTTGGTAACACCTTGTTGCCCAGAGCCAGGGAACCATCGCTACATTGCTACATGGTGGGGAGGGTGAATGGCTCTTAAGGTTAGGTGCTGAGCATTAGAGAAATGCTAATGTTGACTTTACCTTGGAGTTAAAATTATATAGATGCCACTGAAATGGGCAAGAGGTTGTTTAGGATTTCATGAGTAGCCCTAACCAGGACATTCTCAGCTGGTCATAGGGGACTCAGCTTCCAAGACTGCCCTCTTGAGAAGGACAGACATTACTAGTGTCCAATAAAAGCCTGGTTAACAGGGAAGACTGTGTGGAAAGGGTGCAGTGAAATTGTATCAGACTGGACACCATGGAGTGGAGCCCCAGAGGAAAGAGATCATTATTGATCATCAAATGACTGCGTAGTTTAAGATTATAATTAATACATATGAATAAAAAACAAAAATAATGGCTTAGGCAACAAGGAAGCTAATTTCTCATGAAAAAGAAATTCAGATGTTCTAGCTGTCATATAAAATCCACACTCAGTGCAAAAGGAAAAACAAAAAAGAAATAAGTGAAGGAGACGATGCCCTTCATTATTAAAGAAATCTCCTCAAACCACACACAACACTTGTGTAATTAATTCCATTATCAAAATTTTTGCAACATGGCCGTCCCTTACTACCAGAGAGGCAGGAAATGTCTTTTAATTTTTTTAAAAGACTTTATTTATTTATTTACTTGAGAGAGAGTGTATGAGCAGGGGTGAGAGGTAGAGGGAGAGGGAGAAGCAGACTCCCTGAAGCAGAATCCCCACTGAGCAGGGGGAGCATGATTTGGGGCTCAATCCCAGGAATCTGGGATCATGACATGAGCTGAAAGCAGACACTTAACCGACTGCGCCACCCAGGTGCTCAGGAAATGTGTCTTTTATCTGTGCTCAGTTTATACTGGAGTTTTATTCTTATAAAGCAAGAAGGGGAGGATATATCTGGAAGGCAACTAGCCAAATCCATCATGCCAACCAAGCAACCTGTGAAGGAATAATGGCAGGGTAGCAACCCAGCTGATTGGAGCTGGGAAGGTTTTAAACTGTCAAGTTCTTTTATATTAATTTTTTACTCTTACCTATATTCAATAGCATATAGCTATGTAACGGTTTCAAGTTGTAAGTCAAATTCTTCATAGGACAAAAGGTACTTTAATTCACATGATATCTGTATCAATTTCTCCATTCATATTTTAATTCCACAGTGAAGAGAAACTGAAAGGAAGATTATATTTCAGTAATGAAAAGGCAACCAGATCTGCATAAGTATGGCAACTTTTTCCTTTATACTTAGAAATAAATCCCTCCCTCTCTTTCTTTTTTTCTTTTTTCTTCTTCCTTCCTTCCTTCCTTCCTTCCTTCCTTCCTTCCTTCCTTCCTTCCTTCCTTCCTTCCTTCCTCTTTATCTCTCTTTCTTTATTTCTCTTTCTTTCCTTTCTCTTTCTCTCTCTCTTCCTTCCCTTCTCTCTCTCTCTCTCTTTCTTTCCTTGACCACTATGGACTTCAACTGTGTATGTCAGATTAAGATCGAACCCTTGAACCTGAGCCAGTCCAGGTTTCCATAGGGCTAAATTTGGATTCTATCCAATCCTAGAAAAATCAGTTCTAACTAACCACTCAATGACTTTAAATTGACTTAAAAGAGAAGGATCCTGAAGGTTGATATGAATGAAATCTCCGAGTTCTTTCTACTCTCGGGGGCAGGGGCTTAGAGCTTCATATTTTAGTTTGGATCAGATCAACTCTGAGCTCAGTAGATATCCTGGGAGTAAGCTAGCATGCACTCAAGATGTAGGCAACTCTAGGAAACTCTGAGCCTCCAAAGTGGCAAAAAAGGAATATTAAAAATTTTTCTTCCAGATGCTATCACATTATGTTAAGTCAAAGTACACATTACAGCCCTTAGCTTGGGTGACTGAACAGTATTCCTGACAAGAGGGTGCCATTTGCTTCATTCTTCTGGAAACACCATATTCACACTTCCACACCAATCATATCTGAGCCACCAAATTTCAGGGTCCAGTTTCATACTTAATACAGCCACATCTCCAACAAAACATTACAAGCCAACTTTGGTTACCTGACATTTCAGGACACTAATTAAATATCAGCTTCAGTTTGTAGCAAACAAACTAAGTTCCCAGCAAATGTCAAACCCCATGAAATCCTAAAAATGGACAAAGAGCAAAGGAGGGTGACATTTCTGTATGTGTGCTTGGGCCCGTGTCTAGTTCAGTGGCTCTGTGATCACCAAGCACTCTACATGGTAATCATTCTGGCTTTTTCATGACTCAAGTCTCTCACTCAGTAGGCATGGCAGTAAATTTGACTGGGATTGAAGAAATCTGAATTACAATCCCAATTCTCCCAAACAGAAATACATGTGGACAAGTTCCTTAACAGTCTCATCTGTTTTATATTCTAAAAAATCTGAAGGTTAGATTAGATGGCTTTAAATCTCATTTTCAGTTCAAAATTCTACAATTTGGAGTACTTTCTGAGAACTCTTTCCGTGGATGATACCTAAGAGTAACATATTTCTGCTTTTCCACATCTAAAAGAACCAATCTTGGCTTTAAAGGAAATGGATGTAGCACTGGATGCAACATGGGTTTTGTTAATCCCATTTATAAATCTCCATTAAGTAACAGGTCCTGCTTAATGCCTAAAGTAATAAAGAAGTTTTCAACACACGTTGAAATGCGTCCTCAAGGAAACATTTGCAGAGGATTTCTTAAGCACACAGCTGAAGAAATGTGATGGCGCCTCCAATGGCTCCCTTAATTTTACAAGCCTTAACCCACTTCCTGCTACAACACTGGAAAATTGCTGGAGGCAGAAAGAAAACTACCTCCACCAAGAAAGAACAAGCAGGGCTTTTGTAAAAGTAAATAAAATCTGATGAACTTGGCATAAAGTTGGAAAAATTGCTGGATTGTGTACCAGCTCCATCCCACAAACCCTTTCTTAGATGAGCGGGTCTAGGTAATCACATGCCACATGGCAAGGAGAGTGGGGCATGGTGGTTTCTTTCATGGGAAGTTAGGGGTAAAAATATTAGGTTGAACTTTACAAAAGGTTTTTTAGGTCAAAACTGATTGAATACTGGTAACACGATATGCCCAGACCAAATATTTCTGCTTCTTCCATGTGGGTATCGAGTGCCAATTCTACTAGAATGTTGTACATGAGCATCCAGGATGCGGAAGTATTGTTATCCTTAGTAATAACACTGTGAAGAGTGTTAGGCTGGACCCCCACAGGGGGTCTGACCACAGCAGAACCTCCAAAGGAACGAGAGTCCACGGAAGTGGGGGTGGAGGGTAAGGAGTACGGATGAAGCCACAGTGAGTGCACAGGGAGCATTAGGACACTGCTTAATTTGTATCTTTTGCACTAAAATTAACTGGAACCTCACTAAACATGTTGAGGAGGAGGCAAAAGTACAATTGCAACTCTGCTGAATTTGGAGAATAACACATTTCATACACCACTCAGGAGAATGGAGTACCCAATGCACACATTATTAATTGAGAGGCAGTTAATAGTATCATTCTTCCTCACAAGTGGGTCCTTCCCTCACACTTTCCAGCCATTCCCAGAGTGCTTTTCTTGGCATACAGTCTCAGGCCCTCTGCTTTCATTCCTTCTTGCCCACTTCCAAGAGCTCTTTTTATTTACATAATTTCATCTGATTCCCTACCCACTGGACAACCCTCTCAACTCGCCTTCTCATCAGTCTCATACGTACAGATGCTTCTTTCCAGGTACTACTCCATTTAATATCCCATAAATGTTTATTGAGATCTTTAAATATTTACTCCCTTGTAAATGTTCTTTTTCATTTGGGTGCCTTGTGTAGTTCAATGGGATTATGAACTCTGAAAGTGAAGACTTAATATAAAAGCCTGATATAAAACAGGATTCAGAGGAGAGAGCATGTATGTGGAAGTATGCTTGTTACTACTGATTCCTAGAACAATGCCTCACCCATCCAGGAATCGGGTGTCTGGAAATCTCAAATTTCTGGGGACACCACTAACAGACACAAAATAAGATAACAAAAAGTACTGAGAGAATTTAAGAAATCCAAGTTTCCTACCCAAGTAAGTTTCTTACCCAAATAAGTGTCATAGTATCCAAACACTAATGCCCATGAATATTTCTCACATGTGGCCAAATCTGAACCCATTTCTTACCTTGCTTAGAAATGTAACAAGTTTGAGGGGGAGACAAACCAATTGAAACTATGGACTCCGAGAAACAAACTGAGGGTTTTAGAGGGAAAAGGGGTGGAGGGATGGGTTAGCCTGGTGATGGGTATTAAGGAGGGCATATTTTGCATGGAACATTGGGGTTTAGATGCAATGAATCATGGAACACTACACTAAAAACTAATAATGTACAGTATGGTGACTAACAACATAATTAAAAAAAAAAAAGAAATCTAACAAGTTTGAGTACCTGGTTTCCATAGCAGATTAGAAACTTTGACAAAAAGGATTATTATAAGCAGGTACTAAATAAGAGGGTTAATATGGCTATTATATAAAGACCACACACATCTAAAGAAAGGAAAAAAATCAGAATGCAATATGAGATTTCAAAAGAGAAATATTTGGGTTATTTAGTGTAGTGACAACTGATTCTATGGCAATAGCTATAATAAAATTCAGAATAATATTTTATTTCATACTGATGAACATATTCTCAACAAAAGTTAAAAGTAAATAGCTTTTAAGGTAATAACAAAACATAGATTTTAGTCTGGAGAAAATCAATAATATCCAAAGGTTATTTATTTACTGACTTATTAAAGTTGATGGCTGAAAGTTGTAATGTTCAGTCATCCAGAAATTCTGTTCTTTACATTGATTTATCACCCAAAGATTCTAGATCACTGAATTTCTGTTTAATTATTAACTTGCCCAGTGTGAGCTTAATAAATGCCATTTATTATCAGCTAAATGACTAATGTAAAATAAACTTCCATTATATCTTGCTAGTCTAACCTCTGGGGAAGCATGTAAAATATGAGAAATTTTATTTTTAATTGTGACAGGGTTATAGGTTGCATAGATAAAGGAGAACCCAGTGACATACTTTCACCCGGTTTTTTAAAGTCTCTCAATTTCTCTTTCTACTTGTAGTCATAATGACAAGCTGCAAGTATGATACCCTGAAGAGTGAATGAGAAACTTTAAGCCCGTAGTTCACCAAAGAACATCCACTCAGACCATATAGTTGTGGGGATGAAGTTGTTAAATAATAAACCCCACAGAGGTACGTCCATGATCATGTGCAGGATGCCTGTCCCACTGTGTTTCTGGGCAGTAAAGGAGCCCTTCTAGCTCCATCTGGCAGCTACTGTCCTTGTAGGGCCACTACCCGCCATGACCTTAGGCAGCAGAGTTGAAGCAAATGGGAAGCAAGGCTCTAGCATGGCCCAACCACCCAGAGAAGTCATCTCCACCAATACATAACTGGTGGTGGACCCTCCTTTTCTCAAAGGCAGAGAAGGTTGCTCTTAAAAATCTGGCCTTAGTTCCATCCATGTTGTCGCAAATGGCAAGATTTCATTTCTTTTGATGGCTGCATAGTATTCCATTGTGAATAAAAAAAAATTTAAAAAAATCTGGCCTTAGAATTACCATTTGCAACAGCCTGTGATACAAAGCAGTAACAGCCCCAGGGTGTTTCCACACAAGACAAGAAGAGTTTATGACAGAGAGGCATGGATGGGATCCGGGAAACATAGCCAAGGTGAACAGATGCATTGAAGTATCCCTTGGTTATGGGCTGAACTGTGCCCACCATTCTTCCCCTAAAACTTGTATGTTGACATCCTGACCTCCAGGACCTCAGAATGTGGCCTTATTTGGAAATAGGCTCATTGCAGATATGATTGGTTAAGGTGAGGTCATACTGGAGTAGAGGGGCCCCTAATTCAGTGACTGGTGCCCTGATGAAAAGGGGAAGTTTGGAGCCAGAGGGAGCAGACAGAGATAATGCCATATGATGAGGTAGGCAGAGACGGGGGTGAGACACCTATAACAAGGAACACCGAAGACTGCCAGCAAACCACCAGGACCCAAGAATGAGGCATGGGCCAGATTCTCCCTCACAGCCTTGGGAGGGAGCCAACCCTGCTGACAGCTTGATCGTAGACATCTAGCCTCTACAACTGTGAGGCAATCAATGTTTGTCATTTAAGTCACCCTGTCTGTGGCAGCCCTAGCAAATGACTTCAATCATTTACCAGTTCCTTAGTAAGTGCTAAACACTAATTACTAGAATACCTCTGTATAGAATTAGTAATAATCACATTCATATAACAGATGGAAGAAGCAAAAAGAATTAGAGGAATAGGTTTGGATTAATTCTAGTTGTTTTATTTCTACATTTATATGTCTATCCATCTACCTATTCTCCCTCCATAATTCAGTTAACCACATGGAAAACTGTCTGCCAATCTTTTTTTTTTTAAGATTTTATTTATTTATTTATTTGATACAGAGAGAGAGAGAGAGAGAGAGAGGTCGCAAGTAGGCAGAGAGGCAGGCAGAGAGAGATGGGGGTCAGGAAAGCAGGCTCCCCGCTGAGCAGAGAGCCCAATATGGGGCTTGATCCCAGAACCCTGAGATCATGACCTGAGATGAAGGCAGAGGCTTAACCCACCGAGCCACCCAGGTGCCCCCTGTCCACCGATCTTGTCCCACATAGAGGCGTGAGTCCTTCTCAACTTCCTCTCCCTGCTGCTGTGCATCTAAGCCTGTTAGAGGTAACTGTGCTTCAGATTCTGCTGACCAAGGGGCCAGACCAATTAAATAGTGCCTCTCACCAAGTGGTGCTTCAACAACACTCCTGTTGGGTGTGCCACAGGTCACATCCAGGAAATTAAACTATCTTTTGTGCAACTACTGTGTACAGGGCTCAAGGTGAGGCACTTGGGGGCAAGACATACATTAATAATTAACTATTAAGCTGAACATTAACAAGAATACAGAGGTCATTTTTGCAGCTTTTTATTAATAATACCCTGGACAGAAAAAAATACTGTGGATTGTAGAGATAAATCACAGGACTTCTTTGGGGCACCTGGGTGGCTCAGTGGGTTAAAGCCTCTGCCTTCAGCTCAGGTCATGATCCCAGGGTCCTGGGATAGAGCCCCACATCGGGCTCTCTGCTCAGCAGGGAGCCCGCTTCCTCCTCTCTCTCTCTCTGCCTGCCTCTCTGCCTACTTGTGATCTCTGTCAAATAAATAAAATCTTAAAAAAAATCACAGGACTTCTTTGAATTTATGATCGGTTTTATGCTTCCAAGGTCTAAAAAAGCCTAATTATAGCATTTCCCTCCTCTTTATGAAGAGGTACATTCTCTAAGGATCCCTACTTCCTGGACATTTGCCAAGTGAAGCCCTGTCACCTAGAAACATAATTACCAAAAAGTCATAGATAATTTATTATTGTATGATTATAGTAAATCATTTTGCATATACCTCTTCCATTTTATTTATTTATTTTTTAAGATTTTATTTATTTATTTGACAGAGAGAAAGATCACAAGTAGGCAGAGAGACAGGCAGAGAGAAGGGGAAGCAGGCTCCCCACTGAGCAGAGAGCCCGATGTGGAGCTCGATCCCAGGACCCTGAGATCACGACCCGAGCCGAAGGCAGAGGCTTAACCCACTGAGCCACCCAGGAGCCCCATACCTTTTCCATTTTAAAAGGCAACTTTCTCCTAACCTCTAAGGTGTGTACTACTTACCTTCATGTGAAAAAATATGTAGTTAGGAATAATTTTATCTTGAAATATTCAATACATTTTTTCTACTTATTTGCATCTTTTTTTTTTCAGTGACTTTATGGAAGATGTTTTATGAAATGCTTTGAATCCCCACATCCCCTCTCCTGCGTTCTAGAAGCACATAGGTAATAAAAGCTTCCCGCATAGGCTAATTGGAACTTACTGGATAAAAAGGGACTTAATCTCTGCTCCAGGATGACCCTCTGAAGAGAGGCTTTTTAAACAGCATCATTTAACCACAATCAGAAGTAGTTTCCTGACTTATACACCAGTGAAACTACTTCGGAAAACAATTTGCTTTATTGATGGAATGGGAAGAAATGCCAAATAGCAATCACAGAATCAGTGAGCAAACATTATTAAGCTTGTGATGGAAAGAACATTATTTAATCTGAATCCTTTCATTAGAATCCAGTATTTTGTTATAAATGGGTTACCATAGAATGTTTTCAAATTAACGTGAACCTCTTATTTAGATGTATCTAGAATTAGCTTCTATATATTGAAATCATGACTTGTGACTCCTGTACTTAAAATTCTGCATTTCCTTAACAGGATCAGTCTAGTTTAGTATATATCTATGAAGCATATTTTAAATGAACATGGAGTGGCTCATATAAACACAGTGACCACTCTGGCTTTAGAGAAAGGTAGAGAACCATTTGGAGACATCTGAAACCATGAAAATGAGTAACTCCAATTGGTACATAATAACTAGAATCTTAAAAATCTGCCCCAATCCACTCTCTTCCTATAAAAGGTGTATATACAACTGAACACCAAAAGACCCCCAAACAATCCAATTAAAAATTGGGCAGAAAATGTGAATAGACACTTTCCAAAGATGACATCCAGATGGCCAATAGACATGTGAAAAGATGCTCAACATCACCAACCATCAGAGAAATGCAAACAAAAACCAGAATGAGATATCATCTCAACTGGCCAGAATGGCTAACATAAGAAAGATAAGAAATAACAAATGTTGAAGAGGCTGTGGAGAAAAAGAAACCCTCATCCACTATTGGTGGAAGTGTACATTGGTGCAACCACTGTGGAAAACAGTACGGAAGTTCCTCCAAAAATTAAAAATAGAAATGCCACATGGTCCAGTAATTTCACTACTGGGTATTTACCCAAAGAAAACAAAAACACTAATTCCAAAATATATACACACCTCTATGTTTACTGCAGCATTATTTATAATAGCCAAGATATGGAAGCAACCTAAGTGTCCATCCATTGATAGATGAATGGATAAAGATATTATATATATATTATATATATATATAATATATATATATATATATACATGTATATAAGCCTGTTAGAGGTACACACACACACATACACACACACACACACACACACACACACACATATATATATATATATATACACACACACACACACACACACACACACACACAATGGAGTGTTACTCAGCCCTAAAATGAACGAACTCTTGCCATTTGTGAAAATATGGATGGATCTAAAGGGTATGATGCTAAGTGAAATAAGTCAGAGAAAGACAAATACCATATGATTTCATTTACATGTGTAATCTAAAACAAATGAACAAACAAAAAAAATCCCAAACAGACTTAAGTACAGAAAACAAACAGGAGGTTGCCAGATGGGAGCTGGGGGGATGGGTGAAGCAGTTGAAGGGTATTATGAGGTACAAACTTCTAGTTACAAAATAAATGAGTTACAGGTATTAAAATACAGCATGAAGAATATAATCAATAATACTGTAACAAGGTTCAATGGTGACAGATGGTGACTACATTTACCATGGTGAGCACTGAGTAATGCACAGAATTTTCAAATCAATAAGTCATATACCCAAAATGAATATTTTATTTTATTTTTTAAAAGATTCTCTTATTTGACAGAGAGAGACACAGCAAGAGAGGAAACACAAGCAGGGGGAGTAGGGGAGGGAGAAGCAGGGTTCCCACAGAGCAGGGAGCCAGATGTAGAACTCAATCCCAGGACCCTGGGATCATGACCCAAGCGGAAGGCAAATGCTTAGCCACTGAGCCACCCAGGCGCCCCCCAAAACTAATATTTTTTAAAAAGCATATGTTCTCTCCTCTTTTGAAAAGCCTTCTCTTGCTGTTCTTTAATCTATACATGTCTTAATTCTTTCCAGAAACATTGATTTCTCAATTAGCATGGATTCAAAGTCAAATGCTCATAGTAGCCAGGAAATCATACACTGGGGAGAGGTGGTGAGCAAGTTAAAGCAATGTGGCAAGTGACAGTAAGTGTTGGGAGCAACAGGGAGAAGAGGCAACTGTAGTGAATGGAGATTCTCTAAAGCTGCCTTTGGCTCTCTGGGTCATTCCAAGCAGGAATGTGGGCTCAGGTGAATATCCTAATTTTAATGTCAGATTTTTAACACACTTGTGGAAGTTGAACAAAACACTTCTGTGTTTTCCACAATGAGATTATTTCTTGCCCTCAAGGATGTTAAAATCATTGAATAAAGTGTGATAACAGAGGTAGACATGATTCTGTGGAAAAAGATTCTTCATCTATTCTGAACAGGCTCGGAGGGCAGTGGGGGATGGGTGGAGGTAGCTTGGTAAAAGAATGCTTCTGGAGGATGATCAGCCTTATCTTGAATGATGACTGGGGGTGGCCGGATGTGAAAGCAGGCATAGAGACACTCTAGGTAGAGGACAGAATAGAAGCCACACAGTTGTGTGAACCAGAGCAGGGAAAAAGCTGCTGAGGTTCTTGTTGCCTGGGGTATAGGTGAGGTGGTGAGAGAAGGAAGCTGTGGGTGAAATTTATGGAATTTGAGTTGAGCTGAAAGATTTAAATATTTCCATTCTAGGTCATTTATTTTTTATTTAAGGTCAAAACAATGATTCTTTAATTTTGGAATTTCATGGACCAGTAATTTGGGACATGTATTTTAAAAAATTAATATTGAAGATAAACTTGATTTATCATAATTATGGTATAACACATCTCTATAGTTTTATCAAGTTTTAAATTGACATAAACCTCACATTTGATTAAAATATGATTAAAAATCATAAACATTATTAACATCTGTGTAAAACTGTCACCTCATTAAAGATAATTAATATCTTCCACAAAAGTGTCCTCATGTGCCTTTGTAATTACTTCTTACTCCACCCTGCCCCACCCTTGTTCACAGTCAACCATTGATCCGTCTCCTATTAATATAGATTAGTTTGTGCTTAATAGAGTATTATATCAATGGAACCATATATGTACCTTTTATCGTCTGGCTTCTAGCATTATTTTGAGATTTGTCAATGATGTCAAAGCATCAAATAGTTCCCAAATCAAGAATATATGAAAGTTTCAGCCTTTAAAAATTTTATCAGTTCTCATGGATGTAGTGGCATATTACTGTGGATTTACTTAGCCTTTGACTAATGACTAATGATGTTGAAGAGCTTTTCACGTGCTTATATGCCGTCCATATATCTTCTTTGGTGGGATAGAACCATTTGCGGTCATAGACCCTTTCAAGCCAAAACCACTTTGTAAGAAAAGAAAGATTCTTTGGCCACAAACTGATTCTGAGTCTAACAACTATAAGCTTAAGATACAGTTAATGGATGAAACTTCAAAGTGGAGCACTGTGACTCTTTGGCACTGATGTATGTTTAAATTATGTGTTGTGATTGATTTTGCACATGCTGTTTTAAAGAATTTGTGTTATTTTTACATGGATTGTTCCAGACCTTAATTGTCTGGTCTCCTTTTGTTATTGTTGGGTAGCCCTTCCCTAAAACCTGGTCCTACCCTTGGAGGCCTGGCACTGCCAGTAGGAGGCAGGGCAGTGGCCTGGCAGGTCTACAGAAAGGCCACTTTCTGTCTAGAGAAAGGTGGGCCACTCACCACAATGGCAGGAGGCGACAGGACACACGGCCAGCTCATGCTGTCACTGCCCCTGCCAGGAACCTCTATTGGAATTCTGTCCTTCTCCTAGCCAGGTAAAAATAACCAGACCCTCTGAGAACCTATAGTTGTTGGGGAAATCTGCTTCCCTATTCTACCACTATTCTTTCCTCTCAATGCATGAAACAGGCTTAACATCCATTTCTTCCTTTCTCCCTATGGATTCTTCCCCTTCCTATAATTGAGTCTTGGGAGGCTAGAAGCCAAATGAAAGCTTGCCTATCATTTTATACATAAATTGTATCTGTGTAAATTGTATCTCTGTATGGTCATTTGACACACCGCCTGGGGAAAATGAACATGCTGTATTTTAAAATTAGTCTTTCATCAAACCCCTGGTCAGTCAACTAATAGCTTTAGTTTTTAAAAATTTTTCTATGATGGTTTTATACTAGGTAGTACCTTACTCCTCCCAGCTCTAAACTCTCCATATTTGTAAACATCAATTTACGGAGGCATTAAATGTGTCACTCTTCACAAGGCTTAGCTGTTAGTTCTTTCTTCCTCTTCTCCCTTCCTATGTAACAAAAACATCTGGCACAGAAGTTAAACAATATTAGGAGTGTTGATTGATTTTTTTTTTTAATTTGTCAAGACATGATCTGTAATGTATGTTCTTAGATGTTTAATTTTCTCAGGAAATTTCAGTTGGCACTGCCATACTACCACTGTTACATATAGATTATTACATTACTCATATTTTGAATTACTCACATTTACTATTTCCTGTCTTGTCATGTAAAGAAAATTTGCTGTGAGGAGGGACAGAGTACTTCGAAGTCAACTGGATGGCAATATTCATTAGAATTGGTGAACATGTTTTTCTTCTAAAATAAAAAGTAAGAATCACTGTAATTACTGGAAGAGAGCTATCATGTTGGCAGAGATCAACTGTACCATAAATATTCTAATATTTTAAAAACTATTATTTTTTTATCGAAGTTGTACATGTTTTAAACAATCAAATAGCTCTATAACACTTAACAAAAAACTGCACAGGCCACCACCACTTTCAACCCCACAAAGGCAATAATTTTCCACTTTTTATCTAATTATTTTTTTAATCTAATTTTTAAAATCTAATTAATAATTTTGTTATTTATCTCCATATCACAACATAATATGCTTCTGGATTGTGCATATCTTGATTTTTCACTTTTCATCCTTTATTGACTGTTGAAAATGGAAAATGAGGCACAAGCTCTTTTTCAGTTTTTCACAATACCCCACACACTTCCTAAAACTTTAGTTTGTCATAATTCTACCGTAATATCACTGTAAATGCTCTTGAAAGATGCATTTTAAAAGGATACAGTGATTCATTCTCCTTTTCTGTATATTTTATTTTCACTAGAATTAATTGTGCACATTTATTTGCTAACTCTTCTATATATTTATTACTTATTTAACTTCCAACTCTCCTTCAGTTATATACATCTCTCAGCATGTCCAAATGTTTTAGATATTCCAGCGATTTTGTCTTATTGAGCTCATCTCTCTCAGAGCTTTCAGACTTGCTTCAGTCTGGAATGGTTTTTTCTTAGTTCCCTGGCTCAGGGTCATGGCAAGCTCTCCTCTCACCAGCCTCCTGGTGACTACTCTACTCTCCCCTCCCCTTCCCTCCCCTCCCATCCCGTCATCAATCTCCTTTCCTGGATTCCACATCTTCTTTTGCTCTCTACTCCCTTGGTATGATGTGGCGCATTCTCTTTTAGCTTCTTTTAATTTTTTTTTTTTAAGATTTTATTTATTTATCAGAGGGAGAGAGAGCAAGCACAGGCAGACAGAATGGCAGGCAGAGGCAGAGGGAGAAGCAGGCTCCCCACCGAGCAAGACCCCGATGTGGGACTCGATCCCAGGACGCTGGGATCATGACCTGAGCCGAAGGCAGCTGCTTAACCAACTGAGCCACCCAGGCGTCCCTAGCTTCTTTTAATTTTTAAAAAAAATTTTAAAAGATTTTACCTATTTACTTACTTGACAGAGCCCGCGCGAGAGAAATCATAAGTAGGTAGAGAGGCAGCGGGGAGTGGGGGGAGCAAGTTCCCTGCCGAGCAAAGATCCCGATGTAGGGCTCGATCCCAGGACCCTCAGAGGCTTAAAACCCACTGAGCCACCCAGGTGCCCCTCTTTCAGCTTCTTTTAGAAAGCATAGGAGATAACATGTTCAGCTTGCTATTTATTCCACCTGAACACTTAATCAGGGTTTAAAATTTCAGTTTGGAGGTTAACTTTTAAAAAAAATTTGAAAACATGAATTATCTCCAGTCTTCCAGTGTGGCTATTAAGTCTTTTCTCATTCTTTAAAATCTTTTTTCTTTTTTATAAAACCCTTTTTCTTTTCTCTTTGAAAGCTGTAATTTTTTCTGCAGTTTTGCCCCACTTTCATATACTGTGCAGAGCACTTTGTAGTTCCTTCTATCAACAAACTCCAAATTCTCTGTTCTTAGAAATTTTCTTCTATTTCTGTAACTATTTTCCTCCCTGCCCCCCAATCCTAGTTCAATTTTCTTTTTTTCTTTTTTCTAGAAGTCCAAATATCTGAATGTGCTCTAGTTATCTTATTTTCTTGCTATTTTTCATCTGTTTCTCTGATGGCTGACTTCCTATAAATTTTCTTCATCTTATTTTCTAAACTTTCTATTGAATTTTTAAAAATTTCTGAAATGATCTATTACATATTATCCCAGAAATTTTTCTCTCTGAATATTCATGCTTCATGGACATGGTATCTTCCCTTCTTTTATGATATTTATCTTAGTTTTCTTCTTTTTAAAATCCTTTCTCCCCTCTATCTTATCTCTATGCCACACTTACTTGTTTCTATTTGTTCACTTTGGCTTCTAACTTTTTTGTGATTGGAATATTCCATTTTGCATAATGTCTTCAAGGTTCACCCCTGTTATAGCATGTGTCAGGATTCTTCTGCTTTTTAAAGTGGAATAACATTTCATTGCATGCACATGTCACACTTTGTTTATGCATTCATCTGTCGACGGAACCTAGATTGCTTCCACCTTTTGGCTATTATGAATACTGCTGCTGTGAACATGAACATGGGTATACAATACAATCCTTAATGTTGCCTTTGTTCAGACCCTTTCTCAAAGATCTCCAAATTTCTTCCCTTTGGTGTTTCATCAAAATTTTCTTTCTTCTTTGTTCTCTTCTCACAATTTCTCTGTAGCCCTTTACTGAACTTACAGGCTCAAGAAGGATAGTAAAGCCATGAAGGCTCAGTAGGCAGCACAGTATAGCTAAGCCTCAGAGGGACTTGTCTTCAGAGTAACCCAGGCCTCTGACATTAAGGGATCTGGACCATTTAGATAAATTAATACAGTTAATTAATATGGTTAATTATTAATTAATTAATTAATTAATTGGTTAATTAATACAGTTTCGGCTATGGTGATATAGTTTTATATGGCCTATCTTAGAAACTTAACCACAATTTGTATTTAATTTTTTGTATGAATGTACTGAATAAACATTTGGGATATAATTTGTATTGATCTGTATATTATGGCTACAACTTGTAACTGATTTGTAACCTAGTGGTTACTTGTAGAAACAAAATATTTTAGAAATAGTTTTAGCTATATAGAAACAAAATAATATGGATGTGCATAGAATTGAATGCTACCTAAAAGACTACATGCAATTCAAATCCATAAACATTTTAAAATAAGTACATTTTAGGCACTGAATGTAATGAGAGTAGCTACCTATTAATACATGTTTTAAATATTCTGCCATGCTCTATTCAATTAAACTATACGCTCACTAATTCACGTGAGCATGATCACGTGAAGCCCCGTGCTGGAGAGATCTAGACTTAAAGCAATTACATAGCCTACCAAATCACACAGATGGTCTGTATGGTCCATACAGATGTCATACATTGATGTCTGTATGGTCCAACTCATACGTTGGTGCTCTTAATGCTATGGTACAGAAACAGAATGCACGAAAAAGGCAGGACAATTCTAGGTGAAAAAGGAAGGGAAGTCTTGGCATTATAAGATGGACAGGGAACCCTCTCATAAAGTTTTTTTTTTTTTAATTTTAACCTTTGATTACATTAACTAATATTTAAAAAATAACATCTTTCAAAAAGAATCTTAAAATTCTCTATGTGTGTTAGACTCACCACAGTAGAAGTTAGTGGGGTGCATTTTCCAAGGACAACAGAAGACCTTCCTGGTCTGTTTCATATATAATACATCATCCCACAGCTAATAATCATGACAATATGGCCTCTACACAGGAGTAGCATAATATATGAATATGAAAGACCAATGAAATCACAAAATATTTAATTCAGGTTTTGTAAAGATCTTTAATCTTTAAAGCATACACCTATTTCTATCATCATGATATTCTTAAATTCCATGTCCTAAAAAGATAGTTTTAAGTTCTGCCAAAAAAAAAAAAAAACCCTTTTATATTCAATACTCCCAAATAGAACCCATTGTGTGACTGCATGTCTAGATGAGGTGCCTCTCTAAAATTCAATAGAATTGTAACTGAGAAAAACTTAGATTGAGATTTCTGTAAAGTTCACCTGAGATCAAGAAGGTCTTAGAAAATAATCTTTCTAATGGGCTTCATTTCAGGAACTCATTTACCGATTCCCTTGTTACTGGTGCCACTCCCTGAAGAACACAGTGTGAAAGTAATCTGAATCCAAGGAAGAAGGGGGAATGCTCTTGGAAAGCTAATGGGTTTTAAAAGCCTCATGATCTTCATCTCTGAGTACCCTGACGGGCAGCATTAAGCATCTGAAGATGGAAAGTGTTCCATGAGAGCACATTTTTAACATTATTAAGCTTCTCACAGCAAATTGGGGTTTCTTATTCAGAAAAGTGCTGAAGAAAACCTCAACCTTGTTGAGTAGTAATAATGAAGGAATCTGGGACAGCAACCGTAATTGCTGTCAGTAATAATTAGTTTCAAGTGTAAAATTTAGTGATCATCAGTTCCATACAACCCCTGGTGCTCATCACAAGTGCTCTCCTGAATGCCCATCACCTATTTAACCCTTCCACCCCTCCCCCCTCCACCTCTCCTCCGGTAATCATCAATTTGTTCTCTATAGTTAAGAGTCTGTTTCTTAGATTCCTTCTTACTAAAACACTGATTGTCAGAATTCTCTTTGGGAAAGAAGTCATAATAATCAATCTCTATTATTAAAGCTTAAAAGCTTTATGGACTTAACCTTCTACAAAATAGTAAATTGTAAGTAAAATTATAAAGCCAGAAAGTACTTAACCTAGTTGAAATTCGTTATGATACAGGCTTTGGTATGAAATCGTTATTTCTAAGTTTAAATGGATGTGTAGCATAATGAGAAAGATATATTTGGGTTTCTGTCCCTGGTCTCTAATAGAGCTCCCAAAATTCTTATAAATTCCTGAGTGATAGGGACGATAAGAACATCTTTTATTCTAATATTTGGTCTTTCTCCTGATTCCTGACCTAGGCTCTTAATTCCTCTGGAATTTCCTGGGAGAGATCAAAATATCTTTTGTTTCAATGGGGCGACTTTTATAGCCTCCTAAGAAGCTATAGGATAGGAACTAATCACCAGGCAGACCGAGACAGTGTTTCAGTAGTACAAAAGTAGACAAAGTGAACAGAAGGACTAAATAAACATGCCAGAAATAAACCTACCTGTATCTAGATACATACATCATGACAAAATGACCTAGAAGTACAACAGACAAAGACAGCTTTTTAATAATGGTGCTGGATTAATAAGATGTTCATATGAGAGACAAGTGTACTTTGACTCCCACCTCAAACCACATATAAAAATCAATTCTATATAAATTGGAGATCAATTCTGTATAAGTTGTAGACCTCTATGTGACAGATAAAATATCAAAGCTTTTGGAAAGATAAGATATTTCATGACTTGGAGTAGGCAGATTATTTAAAATAATACACAAAGAGGCAAAAGATTTGTATTAACTGATGAGAAACCAGAGTATTGCCATTTGCAACAATGTGGATGGAACTAGAGAGTATTACACTAAGCAAAATAATCAGAGAAAGACAATTATAATATGATCTCCCTCATTTGAGGAATTTGAGAAACAAGGCAGAGGATCATAGCGGAAGGGAGAGAAAAATGAAACAAGACAAAACCAAAGAGGAAGACAAACCTTAAGAGACTCCTGGTCTAAGGAAACAAACTGAGGATTGCTGGAGGGGAAGGAGGGGTAAGGGATGGAGTGGTAGGGTAGTGGACATTGGGGTGGGCATGTGGTATGGTTAGTGCTATGAATTATGTAAGACTGATGAACTACAGACCTGTACCCTTGAAACAAACAATATATTATATGTTAATTTAAAAAATAATACACAAAAAGGACTGAAAGATAAAAGATAAAAAAGCACTAAAGATAAAAGGAAAAATTGGGAAAGTTGACTATGTTAAAATCAAGACGTCTGAATACCAGAAGATACCACTGAAAGAGTCTAAGACCAATTCACAGAGTGGGAGAAGATACCTTCTTACATACATCTTAAAGAGGACTTTTTTCTAGGATATATTAAGAACTCTTACCAATCAGTAAGAAAAACACATATGTCCCAAAGATACTGAAAAAATACTTCAACATATACATCACAAAAGTGGATATTCAAATAGCTAGCGAACCTATAATAAAATGTTCAGTGTCATTATTATCAGGGAATTATACATTTAAACCACGTGATACCACAATACTGCCAGAGATAAAAAATGAAAAAGACGGAAAATATTTGGTGTTGGCAAAGATGTGGATAAGCTGGGTCACTTACCCAACACAAGTATGAAAAGAAATTGGTATAACTGCTTTGGAAAATGGGCATCTATGACAACCCAACAGACTCATACCCTAAGACTCAATAATTCTACATATACACTCAATAAAAACACCAGGAACATACATTTGCCAAAGGACATGAAAGAGAATTTTCACAGGGACACTATTTTTAAAAGCAAAGTTCTGAACATTTTAAATGCCAAATAGAATGGATCAGTAAATAGTGATATAGTGACACACTGGAATGTATGCAACAATGAAAATGAATGATTTACAGCCACATGAAACAATTTCAAAATATCTCAACCTAATATTGAGTGAGAAACCAAGCCATGAAAGAGTGTTTAATTTACATAAATTACATAATCGGACAAAGATAATGATGGTTAAAGTAGAATTATGGTGGTTAAAGTAGAATTATTACTGTCTGAGGTCCTAGTAATATTTTGTTTCTCTTCCTAGGTGCCAGTTACAAAGGTTCAATCTGTGCAATATTCCCTGAACATTATGTATATACACACAAACACACACACATTTAAACTCTATGTTTAAAATGTTCCTCTTTCCTATGGATCTCTATGCTAGAGTTTCCTAGTTTTCTTAATGTTTCTTAATGTTTTTTATACATTCTATTTTTGGAATGATGCATATGAATATATTTGACACAACTGCTTTTTAAAAATTAACATTTGAATGTAAAATTGTAAGAAGGTTCATAAAAATTCAAGTGGCAGAAAATGGAAATTTAGTTTTCTGTAGCAAATTATAGCTTTGTGGATTCAAGTGACACAGTAATACACTGCCATGTTTATCACTGTGGTTTGGATATTTATACAAAGGAATTACAATGATTCTTGAGTACAGGATGTTTAAAGCAATGATACCTTTTATGATGGTAGAAGGAATTTATATTATCTTGACCTAATTTTACTCAACATACCTTGATGTTAGGAGCCTGAGTCACCACTGACTAAGCCCTTGAAATACAATGGTGCTTTCCTAGTAATTTTTCAATTAATTGAAAATTAATTAATTAATTAATTGAAAAATTAATTTTCAATTAATAAACTTTTATGGTAAAAAAGCAGAGGAGTACACTGGCAAAGCTATCAATACTGATTTTGCCCTCACTGTAATTGGCTTCAGCAACAGAACATAAAACTAGCAATAGAACATGGAGAAAACTCCTGCTAGTTTATTTTGTCCCCCCCCCCTTTTTTTTAAGATTTTATTTATTTGTTTGAGAGAGAGAACACAAGTGGGGAGGGAGCTCAGAGAGAGAAGCAGACTTCCCACTGAGCAGGGAGGCTGATGTGGGGGCTCCATCCCAGGATCCTGGAATCCAAGGATCATGACCTGAGCCAAAGGCAGACCCTTAACCAACTGAGCCACCCAGGTGCCCCTAGTTTATTTTGTTCTTGAAAATACGAATAATGGGGTGCCTGGGTGGCTATATTGGTTAAGCATCTGCTTTTGGCTTAAGTCATGATCCCAGAGTCCTGGAACTGAGCCCGGCATGGGGCTCTCTTCTCAGTGAGGAGCCTGCTTCTTTCCCTCTATCTGCCTCTCTGCCTACTTACGCCGTTAAATAAATAAATAAAATCTTTAAAATAAAAAAAAAAGAAAATATGGGTAATAAGTCCTCCTTCCCACAATAAAATATAAAGCCAAAATTTGGGGGGCTAATCTCTGCTTGGTTTTGATTGGTTTCTTCTTCTTTGAGCACCCAAGAGACATCTCCCAAATTTGTGCCACATTTAATAAAGGGAAAAAAGTAATGATAAAGACTTTTTGTTGTTGCTGTTTTGTTCTCAGAATTAGTTACTAATAATTTTTCTGTGTCACCATTGGCATTTCAACGAGAAATTGGGAGAAGCTTTGTATAATTATATGCATTTGAAGGAATGTTTTTAAATACAAGTAAAAGAAAGTCTTTATTGTTTTATTAATAAAAAGTACAAAGAAATAGGTTTCCAGGATTGGTTCTGTAGCTCCATGATTGTGCTGCAGATGTAGAATCTGTTCGTTTTTCCTGTATCACCATTATGTGCCATCTTTCACTCAGGTAGTTTGCCTCATGCAAACATTGAATCCTTACATGACAATGTCCAAAGCTGAAGGGAGGTAAGTAGGAAGAAAAGGGCTTTTCATCCTATGGTTCTCTCCTTTAATCAAGGAGAAAAATTATTCTCACATGGCCACTGCTCCCTAGCCAACCTTCTTACGTCTCAAGTTCAGGGGCGATTACCATAATCAGTTTAGAACAATTATGGCTTAGTCCCTGAAACTCATTGAGCAAAACTCTCAGTATTTTCAAAGAAAAAAGTACAATGGACATCAAGTAGGCAAGGAATATCATCCATTCTAGGCTGTTTGCCATACACTTCTGTGAACAAAAGTCTTCACCTGAGTTTTCCAACATCTCATTCTCTTATGAGATGCCAAATGCAGGCTTTATATGCTGAATATACGTCATTAGAAATCAATATCAAAAGCAAGAAATAAAATAATTTATTTCTTAATATTCTTACTGCACAAACCCAATAGCTATATATATTTTAATAATAGGCTCACAAGTCAGGTCACACTGGAAGGAAAACTGACTCTAGCTAAATGAGTAAATTGGATTGAAGATAATATTTGAACAGATATTTTCAATCCTACAATAACACCACCAAGAGCCAGTAGAAAGAAATGCTAGTAGTGAATGCAATTCATCACCACCACGCAAAAATTATCACAAGCATAGGAACCTCTGATATTTCACCTTTTTACAGCAGATAACCAAGTTATTTCCATGAAATCAAAATAAAAGAACACTGGGAAATGTATCCAAGAACCCCAACAGATATCACAAAGTCCACTGGAGGAAAAATCAACAAATGAAGATGGAGATTATATAGTGGTTACTATTCCAGAACAAACACATCTGAGTTTATCTTCTCCCAAAATATTTATTTTACTTGTTAAGACAGTTTTCCTGATGTTTAAAATTTTTCATATGCCTAAACACCCTTGTGGATAGGCAACCACACTGTAAAGCTATGATGTGGCAACTTTACAGAAAGTCAGGCAACGTTTGGCAATATAAACACATGATGTAACAGAAGATGAACATCTGTGCAGAAGGAAAATTAGCTGTTCAAACGGCATCAAAGTCAGTGGTGTGCAGTGCACCCTTTGTATCTCTGGTTGGCCAACTGGGCCAGTATCTTGTGGGAACATGCTCTATGAGGAGAACAGATTTTCACTGTTTGAACAGATGGATGGAATTGCATCAGATTATTTCCCTGAATGGGATTAGAATCCTTATTAAAGGATGCTCACTCAAGAGAAAAAAAATATTACTCTGGAAGCACAGAGTGCAGGAGGAAAAAGCAGAAGGAAGACAGCACTGGGAAGCAACAGGAGGATGATAAGAAAAGACAGAGAATGATCTCCTTCTTGTGGAGATTCTTGGATGGTTTTAGGGGCTCCTCCTGAGACCAAGCTATGACTTTGTACCACATTCTGTCCTCTAACCCCGTGGAACCACTTGCAGAGGCAATGCATCATACCCACATGGTGGGGTGCAGGTGGCATTCCCGAGGACATCAGTCTTGGCTCTCCTCTCTCTTTATTCTAGATATGGCCCCAAAAGTTTTTGGTTCCACTTGCATAGTCTTTCTTCTTTCCCCACCTGTTTTCGTCCTGCTCAGTTGCCCTGGGAGGTGATTCTTGTCAGCTCCTTTAAGGCTTGGGAATGGGTGTGGACAAAAGACCCCAGCAGAACACTGAAGGACAGCAGGAGAGAGAAGTCAAGTTGTTCTTTTCTGCTTCCTCCCTCTTTCAATGCTATCTCTCTGGCAGTGGCCTTGTTCCTGCCAGCAGGTCCTCCTCTAGCACTCTGGGTCCCAGTGGGCTCTGGAAGCCCTAGTTCTTCTTCTCCTTCTGCCTTAGTAGCCCATCATGCTTCCCAGAGCATTCTTGGTAACTAGTGGAAGCCTCACCAGCCATTGTTGGTTCTCTCCATCCTAACCCACCTCTGTAAGAAGGCCTTTTATTTCTCTACATTTGAATCATCTGGAGTAATTCTGCTTCCATTTAGGACCTTGACCACACAGCTGCTGTCTCCTAAAATTGGGAAATCACCTCTTGAAAAATCAGACTTGACAATACCAGGCCCATATTTTCACATCAAACCAATTATTTAGACAGAAAACAAAACAAAACAAAACAAAACAATTTGACCTTTTAAATCAGTGCTTCCCAGGCTTTAGTGTGCCTGAGTATCATTTGGGACTCTTGTTAAAATGAGTATCTGGCTATAGTAGCTCTGGGGTTGGGCCTGGGATTCTGTATTTCTAACAAGATTTCAGGTAACGTCAATGTTGACAGTCAGTCCATGAACCACATTTTTGAGTTGCAGGACTTTAGACAGGATGTAGTTACCCACATTTGCCACTTTCATTTATGTTACTTTCATAGTACTTTAATTTCCTCCACCAATCCTCACTCATTGATGATACTGGTCTGGCTTATAATCTTTGCTCTCGATTCATTTTCGTTAATTTTCTTACTCTGATGATCTCAATTGTCTTTGAGTTCAGACGTCTCCCTTGATCTTCTGATGAGTGATACCACCCACCACCCAGAAATGGAGTAACCCCAGAAAAAAAAATCCCCTTTCCTCTACCCACATTTAACTGCTTAGAATTTTTGCTGTTTCTTTCTCCCATAAATCTTATCCATCCACTAGCATGTCTATTTGAATTTTTACTGCCCCCAACCAGACTCTTATTATTATCTGCCTGGTAGGACCTCTTAGCGTGCCCCCCTGTCTTTAGGTTTTGTGCCTTCAACCTATTCTTCAGACAGCACCAGACTGATTTTTCTTATCTCTTTTTTTTTTCTTTTAAGATTTTATTTATTTATTTATTTGACAGACAGAGATCACAAGTAGGCAGAGATGCAGGCAGGAGGGGTGGGGGGAGCTGGCTCCCCGCTGAGCAGAGCCCCCAATGTGGGGCTCGATCCCAGGACCCTGGGATCATGACCTGAGCCGAAGGCAGAGGCTTAACCCACTGGCCACCCAGGTGCCCCCAGACTGATTTTTCTAAAAAGCAATCTGAGTGTTGTCTCACTTTTTTTTTCCCCCCTTTGGTGTTTCATACAATCTATAGCATAAGAAAGCCTTAGCAATCCTGTTTCCAGCTTCTGATGCAGCCCCCCACCTATTAATTTTATGTTCTGAGAACATTGAAAAACTTACAGGAGACTTCCAGTCCCTCAAGCTTTGTCCATGCTGTTTCTTCTCCCTGAAATGCCTTTGCCACCACTTCTTGCAAACACATCTATGGGTTTTTGCTCCCAGGAGAAGGCCTTCAGGCCAGAAACCATGTCTCGTCTTCTTTTCCTTTCCCTTTCCCTTTCCCTTTCCGTTCTTTCTTATGTCCAGCATCTAGTCCAGAGTGTCTTCAGTAAATGTTAATAAATGTATCATTTAAAATGGTAGATTAATGTTTGACAATGTATTATAATATTCTATTTCAATTTATACACTAAGATTTATTTTAAATGTGGTTAGATATAAAACAAAACTGTTACTTCTCTTGATGTTCTCAATAGTAGGGAAGCAATTTTTAAAGAATGAGGTTTATAATCTTCACCCTGGTTGTCCATTTGGCCTTTATTAGAGATTAGTTATCTTCCTTGGATCTGCGCTTGGAATCTCCTGATGAGGGTGACAGATGATAGATCCAATGTAGACCCTAATCTGTATTAATTTTGTATCTTACTGAGGAAGTAAGCAATGGTAATTTGTTTCTTTTTCTTTAACCACAACACAGGAAATTTATATCTGGAAGGATTTCCTCTTGGGCAGGCAATCTGCCTGGAAATACTTATTGAGCACAGTCCAGATGAATCAGACTATTGGGTCTCAGTGTTTACAGATAAAAATAACTTACATTTATAGAGCAATAGAGGGGGTATTTGAGACTTGCTGCTGCATAGAGATCATTAAATGTTAGAACTGACAACCAAAGATGCTACAGAATCCCTATCCGTGGCAGTTCTTAAAAGCCACATACACTGACTTAGGAAAGTCACTCCACCATTCCATTCCATGCCCTACTTGCCTTATTTGTAAAATGGACAAAATAAAAGACCTACTTCATAAGTTGTCATGAGAATTCACTGAGGTAATAAATGGGAAGCACTTAAACGAGATAATAAGTATAAACTTGCCTCACTGTGTTCATTAATAAATGTTACTATCAATTTAGTAAACAGTGTGTAGTAATGACTGTGAGTATCTTGGTGACTTTGGAATAAAGAATCAGAAAACATTATTTCCCTTTTATTACAATGGTTCAATTAAAAACTTAGTCTTTAGTCATTGCCCCAAAGGCTCATCTTATTCCCAAGAACCTCAATAAAGCACCTTTGACTTTAGTAAAGTCCAAGATTAAATGTTTTTCCACCTGAAAGTTCCATAAATGCTGTGTCTTATATTGTATTCCTAATGTATTCTCCTGTCACTGATCATCAGCATAATAAATAAGCATTTTGTAATGGTGCTCATAAAACCCAGATGATTATGCTGCACTTTACAGTTTAATCAACATTTTCTCATGCACTAATTTGCTTGTAACAACCCCAGGGAGGCTTGTTGTACTATTTCCATTTTGTGCATAAGAGATGAGAAAATCAGAGAAATTACAAGACCAACCTAAGGTCATGAAATTACCAGATTGCAAGTTGGGACTCAAACATTGGTCCTTTTACTTCACATTTCATGTCATTGCACAAACTTGTGTCTCTTGGCCTGGAGAAGACTGGTTTAGCAGACCATTTGCGGAATCTTCTGTGAGTAGATGGTACTTTGGGTGTGGGTTTGCTAATTTCCTACTGGGATGACAGACCAACATTTGCAGTGGTCCTCTGTATTAGTCCATAGCTGTTTTACATTCTACTATGGAATTATTGAATTTATTTATCCCTGAAGAGTGAGAAAAATAAAACTAAACATAACCAAATGTAAAAGGTAGTTTTTATTTATTTGTTTTTGTAAGAACTCATCATATTATAAGTTTAAAATAAATGCAGGTCATTCACCACTTAAGTTTTTGAGCTTCTCATAGAATATATAGAGAAAAAGTTGCTCCATTTCAGTTTTTATAAGTATGCGATTATATAAACAAATGTATTTTACAGGCCAATTTCCATGTCACTTTTATTTCTTTGAGATTTTGTTATTCTAGATAATGCAGTATTGCATTTTGTTTTTTGTTTTAAGATTTTATTTATTTATTTGACACAGAGAGAGAGAGAGAGATCACAAGTAGGTAGAGAGGCAGGCAGAGAGAGAGAGGGGGAAGCAGGTTCTCTGCAGAGCAGAAAGCCCAATGTGGGGCTCAATCCCAGGACCCTAAGATCATGACCTGAGCCGAAGGCAGAGGTTTTACCTACTGAGCCATCCAGGTGCCCCTGCATTTTCAGTCTTGAGAGATTTTCCATTCTACCAATTACAGTTTTGCTAATTTTTACAAGCTATTTTTTATCCTTCAGAGATCTGGAATTACATTGAAATGTCTGTTATTAAAATGTTTATCTTTTATAATAATAACTAAAGCATATCATTGGGTATAAGGATTTGAAAAAAATAATTTTTGATTCTTCATACCTTGAAATTTTGTTGTTATAAATTCCAGAAGTCATCATTCTTGCTAATAGCATGATCTTATATCATTTTTATACTGAACTTTAAAAAAGATTATTGTAAATTACAATACTTAGCATGATGTTTTAGTAATAATAATATGCATTATCATCATCAAATTTCCCAACAATTTAGGCAGAGATGGAAGTCTTCCATATGGAGACATGCCAGCATTGGAACTCCAGTAATTCTGTATAGAAATAATCTTTTTTATATTCAAAACATAATCATTAATTTTAAAATTCGCCCAATATCATTGTGATAAACATCATAGCCCCTTCCTATCTATAACTGAATCACTTAAACACTAAACTAAGCTGTACCATTTTTTATCCTAACAAATGTGATATTATTTCCAATGCTATTTAAGTGCTTAGTATTAATAAATTTAAATGCTCATACTGCTGTTAGCAAGATCACCGGTGATACTCTGGTTTCCACATTGAAAAACTACCTTTTGGTTCTCATTTTTTTACCAACTGAAGGTTTTACCATATTAAATATTTCTAACATTTTGAAATATCTCATCTCATGGCCTTCTGGATGGCAGGATTTTTTTCTCCCTCTTCTCTGAACACCTCTCACTTTTCCCTTCCTCCCCTCTCCATCTCAAGGAAACCAGAAACCCTGCAGCCATTCTACATTCTACTTTCACTCATCTCACCTTCAGATTGTCCTCCGATGTCTGTAATGTCTATGTCCTAGACATCTAATAAATCCTGCCTCCTCTTTGTTTCCATTGTCATGATTCAGGACTGGACTTCTTCCTTCTCAACTTTATGACCACTATGCCTTCCTTATTGATTTTAGTGACTCTACTCTTACCCTGCTTACTTCATTCCCACAATATTGTTAGAGAGACATGCGAAATATAGAGTTTTATACCCTACAAAGTGGACTACCATATTACAAAACCCATCCATGTCCCTTCATGCTCTGTTTTCCTCCTATTCTTTCACAGGAACCCATGTTCTTGAAACACCTTAATTTTACCATCTTCTCTCACTCCTATGATTTGCACATGGCTCCTTCTTCTACACAATGACCTTGCTCACATACCTCTTCCTTCACCACTCCAGTTTAGCTCCTACTCATCAAATCAGATGGGCTTTTTCTCCTTCACAGAGCCATCTTGAACAACCTCCCACACAAGCTGCAGTCCCAGAGCACGTGCAGAAGGGACTATCAAGAAACACGCTCCTCCTCTTCCTCCTCAGCACCACCTTTCCCAGCCTTCTTTGCTGTTATTACGGTCATGTCACCACAAAGGACCTGGCCCAAAATGCTTCCCCTGGAGTTAATACATGCTTTTTTGTCTTTCATGGCTGGGTACAAATAAACAAGGCATCATGGGAAGCCCTGAGAGGAAGATGGCAGAGTCACTATATGGGCATATCCTTGGTTTCTGAACTATCACTTGAACAAAATTTCTGGCTGATTAGGAATACTTATTTTGGACTCTGTATGATTAAAGTACCAACTTTTATTACCACAATTAGTTTATGCTAATACACTCTGTACACTCTAGCAAAAATGTCTACTTTCTTGTCGAATCAAGCTGGCAGCTCTCTGGGAGATCCCAATACACTAACTATTATAGTGCCTACTCAATCAGTGTTTCTAAATAATAATTAAAAGAGTGAATTAAAAATGTTTTAGGGAAAGAAAACAGAGAATACATCAGATGGGACATCTTTTTTTTATTTTTTGTTTTATTTATTTATTTATTTATTTTAAAATATTTTATTTATTTATTTGACAGAGAGAGAGAGAGATTGCAAGTAGGCAGAGAGGCAGGCAGAGAGAGAGAGAGAGAGGAGGAAGCAGGCTCCCTGCTGAGCAGAGAGCCAGATGCGGGACTTGATCCCAGGACCCTGAGATCATGACCTGAGCCGAAGGCAGCGGCTTACCCCACTGAGCCACCCAGGTGCCCGGGACATCTTTTTTTTTTTTAAGATTTTATTTATTTATTTATTTGTCTGAAAGAGAGAGAGAGAGAGGGCAAGTGCAGGCAGAGGGAGAAACAGGTTACCCACTGAGCAAGAAGCCTGATGAGGGACTCAAGTCCAGGACACTGGGATCATGACTGGGGACAAAGACAGATGCTCAACTGACTGAGCCACCCTGGCATCCCCAGATATTTAATCAAGTTGTCATAGCTGATGTGAAAAGTTAAGTTAATTTTTAAATATTACAGCTTTCATAAGGTAACTTGATAGTTAACCACTTTAGCAATACATTTTTCTTTAAATCATATCCATGATAGACACAGATATATGTTTTTGGCATGAGGCATCTATCATATTTTATTTTAGATAATTCTCCTTGGATAGGCCAGTTTTATCCCCAATATACTGATATATAGTATATTTTAACAAATGATAATGCTATGGTCCTTTATTTACTTTTATTAGTAATCTTTTATTCAGTAGAAAGATGATAATTAGTTCCAAAAAAGCCAGATAATTCTCCTAAGCCTGCCATTGTTAATTATTTTGATTTCTGGTACTGCATTATAAAGGGATCATGGCAGGTGAGATAAACCTGCAAGCAATAATTATATTAGGTGATTTTTTTTCAGTTGCCAATAATCAAATTTTAAAGCTGGCATTATGCAATCTTAGTGTTTACCCATCTTTTATGTAAGATAGTCTAATAAAAAGGTATAATATTGACTCTTAGAATGAACCACTCCTTGTATAATCATATGGAACTATAAAAGTAGATGTAACATATTGACTCTGTCAGGAAAAGAACAGTTCTCTACTTGGACATTTATACTTGTGTAACATCAGAAACAGGATGTCAATTTTTATGAATGAAGGTAAGCATAATTTTTATTACCTTGTAACTTTCACTTTTTAAAAAAGATTTTATTTATTTATTCGACAGACAGAGATCACAAGTAGGCAGAGAAGCAGGCATAGAGAGAGGGAGGGAGAAGCAGGCTTCCCGTTGAGCTGAGAGCCGGATGCGGGGCTCGATCCCAGGACACTGAGATTGTGACCTGAGCTGAAGGCAGAGGCTTAACCCACTGAGCCACCCAGGCACCCCAGTAACTTTTCATATTTTTAAAGGATAATGCATAGATTTAGATGTTAGAAAAGTTTTCTCATATAAGAAATTAGTATAATTTAATACTAATTATATAGCTGAAATGCCATTTTGGGTTTCAACTGAAAAGAATGCAGGCTCTCATTTTACATTTGACATTATTTAGTTTTAACCTGACCTCCTTACCATAATGCATTGGATAAAATAAAAACTTTATTTTACAACTAATTCAATTCAAATTGTTTAAGCTATTGTCCAGAATTCGCTATAAAACTTAAGAATTGGGATCCTAAAAAGTTTTTCTCTTCACAGACTGAGATAAGTTAATATATCCTTGAAACAGTAAACAGTATCTCTAAATACCAAAGACAGATTTTGAACTACAGACATTTATTAGTATGAGCTACTTAGGACAAATTTGATAAAGTGTTTTCATATTTTAAATACTTTAAAATGTTTTAAAATTTAAATAATTTAAAATATCCTTGGACTAAAATCATTCCATATGTAATAAATTTGTTAAGGTAAATAACAGAGGAGCTAAAGAGAAAAGAGCTTTCTTTTGTATTCTCACTGACCCAGTCTAAAATGATCTATGTATAAATTAGTTTAGTATCTATCAAGTAAAGTTGTATCCTACATGCCTTTTATAATCAGTAGGAAGTTTCAATTATACTTTCAAATCCTATAAAGGAGTTCTATTATGAGGAATCTGCCATTATCTCTCATTCACTGGCAGATAGCATGGCAACTTTTAAAATTTTGTCTGTTGCTTCTGGTTAAATAGTTAGACATAAAAATTTACAATGTCAAGATTAATCCCATCATAAAATTTTGCCTATCACTTTAGGTTAAACAGAACAAAAATTCACAACATAAAGACTAATTCTATCATCTGATTAAGTTATATAATAAAAGTTTATAGGAATACGAATCAATTTATTATACCTAGCTTTATTCTAAATTTCAAAATATTATTTAGTATGACATAATTAACTTTTAGGAAGGTTTTCCTTGTCTAGAAAGAAGGCCAACTTAATTAGCTTTCTAAATATCTCACATTTTAAATAATTTTATCAGGTTTGCATTTTTATTAATTTTTCTAATAATTTCCCTAGACTATGGTTGCTAACAGCCCTGAGAATGGTGCTGGTTTGGATCATCTACGTACAGCAATTAGTCCTCTGGGTAGTAAACAGAGCAGAATTTCCTTCAGGTTTCTCTGTAACAAAGTACACTGAGTTGCTCTGACTCCCTGGCAGAAAAGAGCATTTCGTAAGTGCCCACAGTAGCGTGTGTGTATGTGTATGTGTAATTTATCTCACTATTTATCAAGATGAAGCAGAATTTTCCATGTGAGACTCAACGGTCACAAGACTAATGACTCACCCTGTGAATAGGAGAATCTCATGAACATTAGTTTCTTCCCTTCCTCCCTGACCCAATCCTTTTCTCATGTAATTTCAATGTTCAAGACATGCTATATGAAAAATTTCTCCTTTCCATACAATTTGGCAGGAACGAGGTAGAATTTTTGAAAGTTACATAACAAATAAGAAAAAGCAATTAAATTAAGATAGTTAATGTGATAGTTATGTGTCTGAGTATACATATTTATTTTCCTTTCCATCTGAAAACCTATGAAATGTCAAAAAATTTAATAAAGAGTAAATACAAACAAAGGTAGGAAAACAAAAAAGCAAGCAATGCCACCTACCATCTAGAAATGTTAAAAAGAATTCTGGGAAGATGGAAGGTGAGTGGGATCACATCTACAGAGATATAAATAAAGGAAAACACAAGCATAGGCAAAAGTATACTGTGATGGAAAAAATGACAGGGAGCCAGGAGCCAAAGGATAAAAGAGGTAGGCTTTAATCATTCCTCAGAACAGTTGTTAATGGATGAGAAATGGTCAGAGTAAGGCTAGTCAATACCTCTCTCCTCTCCAATTTGTAGTAAGCAGTAGACAGCAATGGTGTTTGCCCATGGCCTAAAGTGGAGTGTGGGCAGTGGGGGCCTGGAAGCAGAGCAATGTTCCAGAGAGGACAGGAACTGCTCAACTCAGAAGGGAAGCTGATGCACACTGCATGATCTTCCAACAGCCTATCTGGCCTCTCCCACACAATCCCCAGAGACTGAGCTTGAACAGTAAAGTCAAGTGCATAGAGATACCAAACACAGAAATGAACTAACAGCAATTACTGAGCATGTGAAGGAAATGACCACTACTATAAAGAGGAAAGGCGATCAGGACTTTAAAACAACCATGTGAGCATATACTGCATTTAAGGATACTCAAGCAGAAATTTTGAAATAAAAATTTCTTCGTGAAATTAAAAAAAAAATACTTGAATGATAAACCTAACTGGAGAGAAAAACAGTGAATTGGAAGATCAAGTTGAAGAATTTTCCCATGATACAGTGTAAAAAGAAAAATAAGTTATATGTATATGCTTATACATACACACACACACACAGACACCCATATATATGTATGGGTATGCATTCTTACGTATAAATGAGTGACAAGAAGCTTAAGATGCAAGGAAAGATGGATCAGGAAATGTTAATATGTAACCAGAAAAATCAAACAGAGAGAAGGTATATAAACATCCACACAACCAGCTGGAAACAGACACTTAGCATCAATTCCTCCTTCTTCTGCCAGTGTACTCCAAGTGATCTCAGGGTGATAGAAATGATCGTTCCCCCATTCTCAGTCCATGCAATTCAGGCAAAGTTGATATCAAGTATGACATTGGCAAAGAGCATGTAACTCAGATCTGAATAATCAGATCACTCTTTTTCTGGCTGTGGCGATTAAGATATTGAATTTATAACCCAATTAGAGCCAGTGGTACATCATGAAATTTTGTAGAGCTGGTAGAAAATTCAGTGATCACACCCATAGATGTACACTTGAACAATTTCAGCCAGGTGCTGCTGTAGGTGAAACTTCAAAGAAGTGGAGACATTTCTTTCTTTCTTTCTTTCTTTCTTTCTTTCTTTCTTTCTTTCTTTTAGGATTTTATTTATTTTTTTTTTGGACAGAGAGCACAAGCAGGGGAAGCAGCAAACGGAGGGAGAGGGAGAACAATGTGGGGCTCAATCCCAGGATTCTGGGATCATGACCTGAGTTGAAGGCAGCCACTTAATGGACTGAGCCACCCAGGTTCCCCAAATGGAGAAATTTCTTGCTCTTGATATAAAAAAGTAGAAACAGGTTTTTTATTTTTAAGATTTTATTGATTTATTCGAGAGGGAGAAGGACAGAGGGAAAAGGAGAAGCAGAATTCCCACTGAAGAGGAAGCCCGACTTAGAGCTTGATCCCAGGACCCCGGGATCATGACCTGAGCCAAAGGCAGACATGTAACTGAGTCACACAGGTTTCCCAAGAAACAGCTTCAATGACATGGGGTCCTGGATCCATCTGGGTACTAAGCTAGTTCTGCCACAGGCCTTTTTAGTTTTGGAGCCAATTAATTCTAGTTTGGGTTAAGCCAGTTCTGGTTGTGTTTTTCTATTATTTGCCATGAAAAGATGCCTAACTTATGTAGAAATAAATAATGACACTAAACAAAATAGAAGAAAATTTCCCAGAACCCTAGAAAGATAATCACTAGATTAGAAGAGACCACAGAGTACAAAACAAGACAAACAACAGAAAATCCCCACTGAGTTACAGGATGGTGAAATTTCAGAACACCAAGAATATAATAAAAGTCCTAAAGTTTTCAGAGAAATAAATAAAATAAGTACCAAGAAATGAATGAAATATAGCTTGACATTAGACACTGTAACTGCAAATATTGGAAGGTAAAAGTAAACAAGAAAGTCTTAAAATTTCTGAGGGAAAATGACTTTGAAAGAGTTTTGTACACTATCTACTAGGAAGGCAAAATAAGGAGAGTTTTGTAAGGTAAGTCGCAAGGAGCGAGGCATCTTACCACCAACATACTTTTCCTGGAAGAATTATTTATATATAGAATCTAAAAAAATTAATATGAATTCAAGAAATAGAATTACAAAGATTGTGAGAAACAATGCAATTTGCGATTGTCTGAATATTTTATAAAGTTTAATTTCTTAAAAATCAGAAATTAGAATACTGGATGTATTAATAGGGACGGAAGAGAAACTCAGAGAGGAGAGAAATGCAAGCATGGTAAGCTTAGACAATCATTAACTTTTGAGGTCAGCAAAAATCTTAAGTCATTTAAGTAACAACAATATGATATGATATTTTGATGACTTCTCATCAGAAACAATGGAGGACAGAATAACATTTGAGTTGCTCAAAAAAAAAAAAAAAAAAAAAAAAAAAAAAAAAAACAACAACAACACAAAAACCAAACCAAAACAAAAGAAAACAAAAAACTCCCAAAAAACCCTGTTAAGCAGAAGTTCTCCATCCAGCAAAAGTATGCCTTAACATATTTTTCAAACAGAACTGCCTTACAAAAAATTCCAAAGAAAGCCCTCCAGATTGAAAAGAGAGAACACCAGAAAGTAAGTCAGATCTACAGGAAGAAATGAGTAGTGGATATGGTAAATATAGCACCGTATTTTAGAGTGCATAACATTAAGAAAATAAATTTAAAAACTTACAAATAAATGAGAATTGTTTTCCAAAAAAATTGTTGGACACAAAAGAAGGCATTAAAGAACAGATGGCAGAAAATGATATAAGATATAGAAAACAAATATCAAAATAGAAGTATCATAGCAACAATTACATTAAATGTCAATGACTAAACATTAATTAAAAAGCAGAGACTATCAAGCTGGATAAAATAGCAACATCTAACGCTATGCTATTTACAGGAAACACACTTTAAAAATACAAATAGGTTAAAAGTAAAAGGATAGGAAAAGATTTACCAAAGAAACAATAAATATAGGATATGTGGAATAGCTATCTCAGACAAAATTGACTTCAACTGGAAATATTACTAAAGACAAAAAAAATCTCATAATGATAAAGAAAAATGCAATAGAAACCCAACAATTACAAATATGCATACATTTAAGAACAGAGAATCCCCAAAATGAAGTAAATCTTGAACAGAATGAAGAGACTAGATAATTTAACAGTTATAACGAAATGTTAACACTCCTTGCTCAGTAGTTGATAGAAGAATAGACAGAAAGTTACTAAGAATACAAAAGGCTTGAATAGCACTATTAACCAACTGGACCTAATAACATATTGAGAAACTTGACCAAACCACAGCATAATACACTTTCTTTTCAAGTAACAATCTCCAGGATAGACCACATGCCAGCCATAAAAACATGTTTCAACAAGTCTACATTTGAATGTAGACAGACTAAAATCATACAAAGTATGTTCCCTGACCACAACCAGATTGGATTAGAATTCAACAACTGAAAGAAATTTGGGGAAACCCCACATATATAGAAATTAAACAATACACTTCTAAAAAACAACTTGTGAATAAAAAAAGAAGCCATAAATGAAAACAACAGCAAATCAGAGTTTATGGGATGTCACTAATACAATGTTTAGAAAGTATCTTATAGCTTTAAACACTTACACTAGAGTGATGAAAGATCTAAAATCAATAACCTAGCTTTAAACACTTACACTAGAGTGATGAAAGATCTAAAATCAATAACCTACATATCAAGGAAGTAGAGAAAGAAGAACAAATCAAACCCAAAGTAATTAGAAAGAAAAATCAAAGAAGAAAAAAAAAACAAACAAGGAAACCTAAAGTAGATTTTAGAGAAAAACCAGTAACATTAAAAACTGGATCTTTGCAAAGATCAAGAAATTTGATAAGCAATAGCTTATAATAACTAATAAGCTAAAAAAGAGAGATGACACAAATTATCAAAATCAGGAATGAAAGAGCCGGCATATTGCAAATCCTATAAGAATTAAAAGGATTATAAGGGAATTTTATGAATAAACTCATACCAAAAATAGATGACTTAGATGAACAGATATATTTCTTGAAAGATACAAATTACCAAAATCTACTCAAGCAAATTATAAATTCAGAAAAGACCTATAAAAGAAAAGGCAATTGGCAATTAAAAATATTTCCAGAAAGAAAACAAAGAGCCCAGACAACCCAATTCACCAGGCTGCACTGGTGACTTGTATCAGAAATTTTAGAAAGAAATAATACCAATATTATATGTTCTACTTCAGGAAATAGAAGGGGACATTTCTTAGCTCTATCAGTGAGGCCACTATTACACTGACACCAAAGTCATACAGAGACATTACACAAAAGAAAAGCCACAGACCAATATTCTTCATGAATATAAACACCAAAATCCTTGATATTAACAAATTGAATTCAGCAACATATAAAAGGCTAAATATTATAAAATCAATTAATGTAAAATAATAGAATAAATGAGAAAAAGCACACAATCACCTCAACTGTAGAGAAAGCATCAGATAAAATTAATGCCTCCTCATGATTAAAAACTCTTAACAAAGTCATTATAGAAGTTATGTCCCTCAACATGATAATAGGCAATTATGAAAATTCTAATATTAGCATCATACTCCAAAAGACTGAGAAAGAGGCAAGATGTCAGCTCTTTTCAACTGACTGTCTGTTCAACAATGTCCTGGAGCTTCTAACTAGTGCATTATGGAGGGGAAAAAAAAGTTAAAGATGTAGAATTGGGAAAGAAAGAAGCAAACTGTCCTTATAGTGAAAGGCACAATCTTATTAGTTCATAAGAAATCCAGGAAAAAAAAAACTATTAAAGTTAATGAGCAAGATTAACAAGGTTGTAGAATATACAAGAAATATAAAAATTCAAATTTTATTTTTATACTTTAAAACAGATAGTCGGAAAGTGAAATTAAGAAAATAATTCTGTTCAAAATATCTTAAAACTAATAAAATTCTTAGGAATACATTTAACAACAACAACAAAGTGTATGGCCTGTCCATGGAAAATTGTAAAACGCTGCTTAGAAATCAAGAAGTATCTATATGATGGAGAAAATGCCACATTTCTGGATTAGGAGATTTGATATTGTTAAGATGGCACATCTGCCAAATTGCTCTATAGACTAAATGTCAATTCATCAAATCCCAGCAAGCTTTTCCAAGGAAATTGACAAACTGATTCTAAAATTTATAGTGCAAAGAACTTAGAAGAGCCAAACCAATTTGGAAAAAGAAGAAGTTTGGAGGATTTATACTTACTGTTTTCAAAATTTGCCATCAAGTGCAAAATCAAGATTGTGATATTGACTTACTTAGGCACAGCCTTATCAATCAATGGAATAGAGTATGAAGTCTAGGAACAAACCCAAATATTTATGGTCATTTGATATTTTTTTAAATTTATTTTTTATTTTCAGCATAACAGTATTCATTATTTTTGCACCACACCCAGTGCTCCATGCAATCCATGCCCTCTATAATACTCACCACCTGGTACCCCGACCTCCCACCCCCCGCCCCTTCAAAACCCTCAGATTGGTCATTTGATTTTTGACTATGGTCCCAAGGCAATTCTATGAAGAAAACACAAGCTCTATTTAACAAATGGTAACAACTGAATATCCATATGCAATAAAAATGAACTTATACCTCTCCTCTACCTCATACCCTAGATAAAAATTAACTCAAAATGAATCTAAAAGAATAGAATAATAAGCCTTTTTAACGTGAACTTAAGCAAAAATTGCTATACACGACACTCAAAGCACAATCCATAAAAATAATAAATTAGACATTTTTCAAAATTAAAAGTTTTACCTTTCACAAGACACCATTAAGGGGCATGTGGGTGGCTCAGTCATTAAGCATCTGCCTTCAGCTCAGGTCATGATCGCAGGGTCCTAGGATCGAGCCCCACATGGGGCTCCTTGCTCAGCAGGAAGCCTGCTTCTCCCTCTTCCACTCCTCCTGCTTGTGTTCTCTCTGTCAAATGAATAAATAAAATCTTAAACAACAACAACAACAAAAGACACGATTAAGAAAATAAAAAGAGATTCCAGACTCTGCAAAAATATTTGTGAAACATTTATCTGATACAAGACCTGTATCCAGAATAAATAACTCCTACAACCTAATATTAAGAAGACGACTCGACTTAAAAAAGACAAAATAATTTAGTAAGCATTTTGTTAAGATGTATGAATGGCTAATAAATGAAAAACGTGGACAATATCATTAGCCATTAGGGAAATGCCAATTAAAACCAAAATGAGATACAACTATATACACAATAGAATGATTATAATCAAAAAGATTGTTGACACCAAGTTTTGTGAGGATACGGAGAAACTTGGAAGCCTCATACAGTGTTGGTGGGCATGTAAAACGACCCAGACACGTTGGAAAATGGTTCAGCAGTTTCAACAAAGCCAAGCACATACTTATTATATAATCAAACAGTTTGCTACTAGGTATGCACCCAAGAGAAATGAAGACAGGTGTCCATGGAAAGACTTGTATGAAAAATTTCATAGCAGCATTACTTTTGATAAACTAAAAATTAGAAATAATCCAAATGCCCATCACCTGGTAAACAGGAATAACCTTAATATATCCTTCTAGGGAATTCTAAGGAATTCTATTCTATGGGTGGTACAGATGGCAACCTGCAAAATCTATTGATAGCTTTGGGGGGGGCCTTCCATAGTCCCCAAATAACATCATGCCACATTACCTGCCCATACGTTCAGCCCAGCGTAGCCCCTAGGTCAAGAAGTCCACAAACCTCTATTTATTTAGCACAGGATCTACGCCAGGTCCTGGAACCATGAGGGTCTTGTGACACATACTGGAGATTGCCATGTGATTAGGACAACCCACAGCCTTGAAAAAGCGCACAGATTGTCCAAACAAGAAGCTGATAAAGTTTTGGCCTGTGCAAAGTATAGTCACTTTTTGAAAGAAATTTTTTCCTTTCTAATCTTGTAGCCTAAACATAACTGCTACAGTTTCAAAGGCTCCAGTGTATGAACAGAGAGAAAAGCAGCCTGGTCAGCGGAGAGGAAAACACCTTCCTCTCCACAACTTAGACACAGGCTGTCGATTAATAGATGTAGGGCAGGCCCGTGAAGATAAGCTTTTCACAAACAAAGTTGAGGGTATACAAGCCCAGAGCAGTCAATGTGATTTACCTTTACCCTAACAGTCATTTTTTTTAGCCATTCTGAAACACCAGATCGTGAGATTAGTATTGCCATCCACAGGAGATGGGACCTGTGTTTCAAAGGGACCTGATCTAGTTACTCAAATCGGTGCCAGGGTTTAATCTCTCTCCCTATTCTCCTGGAAAGAGAAGTGTTCATAAAAATCTTGTTTCCGACTCAAAGAGTCTAAAACGCAACGGGCACCCAAACTCAGAAGCGTTGGGGGAGGGGAGGGAGGGAGGGAATCCTAAAAGAGAAAAATCTTCCAAGGGACTCGGTTATCCTCTCATTCCCCACTTCCATCCTCCGCCATCCTCCGCCATCCTCCACCCCCACCCCCGCGCCCCACTCCAGTGGGGCGGTTCTTACTGCTTTTATTATAAAAGATTCCAGGTTCCTTGGATCCACCCAGACCTGACACCTTGAGTCTAAGTGAGCGCAGCCGGGACAGGCAAGTCGCGCGTGCTCTGGGCGCGAAGCGGCGAGCGGGGGACAGTCTCGGGGCGGCCACGAGGTCTGTGCCCCTGCCTCCTCCCCGTGCCCCTCCTCTTTCCTGCACTGCTAGCACCCCGGGACGCGGAAAGCCCTTCCAGAAGTTCTCTCCGCCGGGGGGAGAGCGAGGCGCCGGCAGCTCTCCGCGCTCCCTCGCCGCGGGTGCCCGCGCACGTGGGGAGCAGCTGGCGCAGGTGGCGCCGGGGTGCGGTCGATGAGGCGCAGCCTGAGGAAGATGCTGAGTCCTGGGAAGCAGGAGGAGCCCCAGGGCGCAGTCTACCAGGGTGTGGAGAACGACATGGACGACTCCAAGGACTCGCTTAAGGTACGCCGGGCGATGGGCGGGCGGGGGCGGCAGTGCTTAACTCTGCGCTCCTGCATTCGGGGTTTCCCAGCCGGCAACCCCGCGACGGGAGGACGCCGGGCACTGGGGACCTTCTGAGAATGGGGGCGGGGGGCGAAGGGCCGCGTTTGCGAGGCGCCCCGGGAGCGTCTGCTGGGTCCAGTTTGCCTGCCGCTTTGCTCAACCTGCCCTTACCCCGGCGCGGGCACCTGCAGTCTGGGGAGACTTACCCCCAAGTACGGGGAATGGCGGGACTGGCGGGCTCCTCCGGGGAGTGGGGGCGTCAGGAAGGACTGTAGAAGAAGAGGCCTCTTGACGTGGGATGGGTGGTCTTCTGGAGGCGCTCAGGGCTGGGATGGGCTGGGTCGCTTGCATGGTTCCCGGGACACCCTGGCGTCCGTCCCAAGAGGCAGCACTAGCTGCAGACGGCCGGGTCGGGGGACCAAGGCTGTTGAGGGCTCAGCAAACCCGCCCCTGGCTTTCCGCCCGTTGTCAGCAGGAGGAATGATCTTTTTTGTTTGTTTGTTTGTTTGTTTGTTTTGTTTTGTTTTGTTTAACGTTAATATTACGAGTCTTTTCGACCCCACCCCCTACCTCAAATCCATTTCCTGAATTGGAACCGTGTTATCAGTGCCTCCAGTATTTTCCAGAGCGCGGGGGAGGAGGAGTTTGAACAAATACATACACGTGACACGAAATTATATTTTAGAGTACTTTAAAATTCACTTACAGATGTACCTCACTGTGTTTTTGGAGCTTTATAGTATTCCCTTACGTGAATGTATCATGATTTACTTCACTAGTTCACCATGAGTGAACTCTCAGGTTGTGTTTATTTTGTTGTGTTTTGCTATCACACATGTGCTTGTGTAGTGAGTGTGGATATAGCTTATTCTGTTAGTATATTAGTGAATATGCATGCATATCAAAGTCTTAGCAGAACTAAGATGTGTGTGCAGCTTTAATTTTGATAGAAATCACCAGCTTGACCTCTAAATAGGTTGCACAGATTGTTACTGAGACAAGTGCGTGTAGTGAATCACATAAACTGACAAACCAGCCTTCCCCTATTTGCACATCCAGATCAAACACTTTTTTTCTTCCCTCCTCCTTAATATAAACATATTAACTAGGGTCTTTTGGCTTAATCCAAAGGATTGAGGTTCTGAGTTCCAGGGCTAGGATAGTGTTTTTGGAATTAATATTACAGACTGGAAGAAAATTGTACATTTCACAAATCTCAGAAATACTTCACTTACCAACGTGGTTTTGTTTTCAAGAGATATTTGCCAAAGGATTTCTACAGCACAGAGTCTCAAACTTCATATTTTTGTTTGTAGTTCATGTAGTTTTATTGCCTAAGTCAAGTAGAGCCATTTATGTGACTTAAGGCTTTTAGAGGCTACAATAGAGCTTGTAGTTTGAAGGGTTTATGTATTTTATTAACTAAAGTAATTCCAGATCATTCTGTAGGAATGTCAGCGGTGAGACTAATTACAAATCGGTACCTATAATACTGTAGAGAGTTCTGACTCTAAAGGTTTTCTGATTAAAAAGATGTGGTGTATAGTATTTTCTCCAGCATCTCCACACCATCTCAGGAATACTTAAAAAAAATCAAAGGATGGAAGAAACCTTACAAGATAAGAAATGTGGACAGAGAACCATCTGATTGAGGCCTTTACCTTTTTCCATGACACTCTAAGCATTTGACCCTTCATTTGTCAAAATCTTTCACCTGCTTCCCTCTTTTTTACCCCATTACTGCTTGTATTTCATTAAAGCAACCTAGAACAAATGCATTTAATACCTCTGTGTTTTTTTTTTAAGATTTTTATCTATCCATTTGACAGATCAGAAGTAGGCAGAGAGGCAGACACAGAGAGAGAGATGCCTCTGCTTTAAAGTGCTTAGAATTAGTTTCTTTAAAAGTGATTATGTTCTGTATCTAGTCATGTAGTTTGGAATCCAAAAGAATCTGAAGTAACCCTGTGACAAAAAACAAAACAAAAAAATAAAACTATATTGAGTGAATATAAAATAATTTTGTCTAAATGACATTCCCGAATTACTTTCAGAACTTTAAAAAGTCTCTTCAAAACCCAACTTAACATATGCTGTACTAAATCCAGACTGTTTAGCACATCTGATGAGCTTATATAAAGTACTTAGATGCTCTTTTGTCATTTTGAATTCAGCAGTACCTTATGAGCGTCTGAGCCTAGTATTTGTCCTCTAGAGCATGTAATTGGGTTTGTGTTGACAGCACGTCACTGATCAGACCTGTAGACTGTTCTCTCCAGCCCTGCAGGGTGGGCAGTGTAATCCCTTTATTACTGGGAGAACATCAAATTCAAGTGTTAAAATACTAACAAATGTAATTAGACACTTTCTTTGGTAGAGTGAGACATTGAGAAACAGTGTATTTCTGAAAGAACCTCATTTTTAATTTTATTACTGAATCTGTTTAAGTTTAGAAATGGTTCCATGCTCCTTGTTCTATCATTCATTCACCAAAATTATGGGTTGTTACATAGAGTTTTGTAGTTGAAAAGTGATACATGTGTATTTAAAAGACTATCATATTTTAGTATATGTGCTGCCGAAGCGAGCACTAAAAGACTATCATAGAAAAATGATTTCTTCGATACTATTCTGTGATAACAGAGCAAAAACCAAAGTTCAAACTTTTAAGGGATTTCGTTTTATTTATTTCAACCTGGCATTTGTTGAATGAATCCTTTGAGTTGTTGAGTAAATCATAATATGCTCCATCTTTATTAACTATATTAAAAAACATTAAGTAGTTTAACAATTTTATCTCAATGCATGTCAAACATGACCAGTCACAGCCAAAGGTAGAATTAAAGCAAGTATCTGGATTATTTGTTTGGAGGATGTTGCTGCATTTTCAGGAAGTAGTTATTTTATGGTGGTTTCTATGAAAAGCTACTGTCTTGTAAAATGTTTGGTTTTCATTTCACTTGATGAAATATTTGATAAGAAATACCTTCAGAAAAAAGTCAGATTATTACTTGGTCTCATATTTGCAAAGCTGGGAGGAACATTGAGAAATAATTTTAGCCTATATATTAGTATAGCATTGGAATGAGGTTCCATTAATTTTTCCCACTGATTTTTAAAAAGGTAGTCTGGGGAAATTCTGAGGTGTATACGGGTCCATATGACACCACCTGCTGCTCTGTAAGAGCTCTGGATCTGCCTTATTTCTCTCCTTCCTTCACTTTCTTTTTCTGGAAAACCTATTTACATATATAAACTACCATGCAAAATAAGTATCCACATGTGTAGAGCACATTTAGCATAGACAGTCTGAGGAATGAACTAGAGAATGTTTCTCAAACTTTTTTGGGTGTGTCTTAGAACACCTTTAAACTTAAAATTGATGATTCCAAAAAATGCTTGTTTATGAGGTTAAAGCTACCAATAGTTACCATATTAGAAATTAAAGTGGAGAAAACACTTAAGACATGGGAATCCATGGCACGCATTCTAGTAACTGTCAGTGCTATAATGTCACCATACCTTCTGTGGCCTGTCTCTCACTGCGCAGTCATGAGAGACAGAAAGAAAGGCTAGGCTAGAGAATGGCATCCTGTAGCTCTCCCGAAAGCCTCAAGGAGGAGGGAGAATTTAGGAGGGCATTTAGAAGGTGGATTGGAAAGGAAAGAGAACAGGGCACACTTCATTCAGGTGGACAGACTGGTATAGTTTGAGCTAAGCACAACATGGACACGGTGCAGCATGGTGCTAGAAGAGACTGGCTTCTGGAGTAGAGCACTTGTGTGCAGTTCAGGGACATGTCAGAGTTTGGCGACAGCCTCAGTTTTGGCCCACACTCTGCAATTTGGCTTTGGCTTTGGCAATCAAATATGAAAATACCTTATTCAGTGCCATTTCTGGTGTCTTCTGGCTGGTGTGTTATCAGTGATACCATCATATCTAAACACTATAAAAATGTTAGCAATAGAATATGGCATGTTGTTCGTATTTGTTAATACCTAAACACTTTCAAATATAAGGAATTCTAGAAGCAACTTAGACTAACACTCTTGTCAGTCAGTTGAAGTGTAATTAATAAACATGATTATATTTAATTATTTTGAAAATTCCTTTTTTTTCTTTCTAAAGATTTTATTCATTTGAGAAGGTGCGAGAAAGCACAAGAGTTGGGCGAGCAGAGAGTGCAATGCGAGACTCGATCCCTGGACCCTGGAATCATGACCTGAGCCAAAGGCAGATGCTTAATTGACTGAGCCACCCAGGTGCCCCAAATTTGAAAATTCTTAATTTTTTGTATAAAACAGATAGTAAGAATTTTCAAGTAGGGAAGTAGAATATGGAACTAGACTGTCAGTTAATACAGATATTATAAAAGGATACATTACTTAATTTTTGAAAAAAACAACATACTTTTGATCTAAAGTATTCATGAAAATTTAAATAATGCAAGGCAAGGTAATAGAAGTAAGTTCATCACATTAAGGTTTTAATAAACTTTTCTTTGCTATAGTAACATTAATAACATCAAATGAAATTATTTTTAAAGATTTACTTAATTTTTAGTAAATTTATTCTGTTTAGGCCATGAGGTTTTCTAGAAAAAGTTCGGCTTGGGAATTTTTCATATCTTGTGAGAATGAGTCAAAAGCGGAATATCAACATTGTCACCACAAAATTTCATAAGGAAGAGATACAGTGTCATTTATGATAAATTATCCTCAGTCCAGTCACGATAAAGAATATAAAAAGCAAGAGGAAGAAAAAAGAGTATTAGAGAAAAATAAGGTATTCAAAAAAAGCTCTCACTTTTCCCCTGACATCAGTGGAAATGAGCATATGTTTGGAGTTACACTTTCACAGGCCAGTGACAACAGCCAACTATGCCAAAAACTTACTGAACTTGCTCTCCAAGATCTGTTCTTATGGTTCAAAATATTTCAGTCTATCACACACTTCGTTCTTTTTTCTTTCCTTTTTTTTTTTTAACTATTAGCCAAATCTCTTTTTTTAAAATTAACATATAAGGTATTATTTGACTCAGGGGTACAGGTCTGTGAAACATCAGTCTTACACAATTCACAGTGCTCACCATAGCACATACCCTCCCCAATGTCCATATCCTAGCCACCCCATCCCCCCATCCCCCTCCCCTCCAGCAACCCTCAGTTTGTTTCCTGAGATTAAGAGTCTCTTATGGTTTGTCTCCCTCTCTGGTTTCATCTTTTTTCATTTTCCCCTCCCTTCCCCTATGGTCCTCTGTCTTATTTCTCAAATTCCTCATATCAGTGAGATCATATGATAGTTGTCTTTCTCTGATTGACTTATTTTGCTTAGCATAACAACCTCAAGTTCCATCCACATGGCAAATGGGAAGATTTTGAGGGTTTTTTTTTTAATGGAGATAGATAGATATACAGATATATATAGATATATAGATATATATCACATCTTCTTTATCCATTCATCTGTTGATGGACATCTAGGCTCCTTCCATAGTTTGGCTGTTGTGGACATGCTTCTAAACATTGGCATACACGTGTCCCTTCGGATCACTACATTTGTATCTTTAGTGTAAATACCCATTAGTAGGATTGCTGGGTCATAGGGTAGCTCTATTTTCAACTTTTTGAGGAACCTCCATGCTGTTTTACAGAGTGGCTGCACCAGCTTGCATTCCCACCAACAGTGTAGGAGGGTTCCCCTTTCTCCGCATCCTCGCCAGCATCTGTCATTTCTTGACTTGTTAACTTTAGCCATTCTGACTGGTGTGAGGTGGTATCTCACTGTGGTTTTGATTTGTATTTCCCTGATGCCGAGTGATGTAGAGCACTTTTTCATGTGTCTTTGGCCGTTTAGATGTCTTCTTTGCAGAAATATTTGTTTATTTCTTCTCCCCATTTCTTGACTGGATTATTTGTTCTTTGGGTGTTGAGTTTGATAAGTTCTTTATAGATTTGGATACTAGCCCTTTATCTGCTATGTTGTTTGCAAATATCTTCTCCCATTCTCTTGGTTGTCTTTTGGTTTTGGTGACTGTTTCCTTTGCTGTGCAAAAGCTTTTGATCTTGATGAAGTCCCAATAATTCATTTTTGCCCTTCTTTCCCTTGCCTTTGGTGATGTTCCAGAAGAAGTTGCTGTGGCTGAGGTCGAAGAGGTTGCTGCCTGTTTTCTCTTCAAGGATTTTGATGGATTCCTTTCTCACATTGAGGTCTTTCATCCATTTTGAGTCTATTTCCATGTGTGGTGTAAGGAAATGGTCCAGTTTCATTCTTCTGCATGTGGCTGTCCAATTTTCCCAACACCATTTGTTGAAGAGACTGTCTTTTTTCCGTTGGACATTCCTTCCTGCTTTGTCAAAGATTAGACCATAGAATTGAGGGTCTATTCTGGGCTCCCTATTTTGTTCCATTGATCTGTGTGTCTGTTTTTGTGCCAGTACCATACTGTCTTGATGATGACAGCTTTGTAATAGAGCTTGAAGTCTGGAATTGAGATGCCGCCAAATTTGATTTTTTATTTTTAACATTCCTCTGGCTATTTGGGGTCTTTTCTGGTTCCATATAAATTTTAGGGTTATTTGTTCCATTTCTTTGAAAGAACTGGACAGTATTTTGATAGGGATTGCATTAAATGTATAGATTGTTTTAGGTAGCATAGACATTTTCACAATATTTGTTATTCCAATCCATGAGCATGGAACATTTTTCCATTTCTTTGTGTCTTCCTCAATTTCTTTCATGAGTACTTTATAGTTTTTTGAATACAGATTCTTTGTGTCTTTGGTTAGATTTATTCCTAGGTATCTTATGGTTTTGAGTGTAATTGTAAATGGGATCGACTCCTTAATTTCTCTTTCTTCTGTCTTGTTGTTGATATATAGAAATGCAACTGATTTCTGAGCATTGATTTTATATCCTGACACATTACTGAATTCCTGTATGAGTTCTAGCAGATTTGGAGTGGAGTCTTTTGGGTTTTCCACATGAAGTAACATATCATCTGCAAAGAGTGATAGTTTGGCTTCTTTGCCAATTTGGATGTCTTTTATTTCTTTTTGTTGTCTGATTGCTGAGGCTAGGACTTCTAGTACTATGTTGAATAGAGTGGTGAAAGTGGGTATCCCTGCCGTGTTCCTGATCTTAACAGAAAAGCTCTCACTTTTTCCCCATTGAGAATGATATTGGCTATCATACAGCTCATTCTATGATGATGGTTTTTTACCTCAACTTCAGTTTCTCTTGTATGTTGGTTTTTCCATCATTGACCAATCAGCCAAAATACATATTCCATGCATCTCCTGTTCAAGTTGTGACTTTGCCATTTACTGAGTCCCTTTGGGTAAATTGTGCAACCTCTCCATGTCCTCGAGTATAGCCCTACGTAAGTCCACAGTATAGCTAGGATTTCCAATGTGCAGAGAACAATGTGGTTGGACTGACTTGGCCTGGTGCAGGATCCCACTAATCAAAAGAGGAGGAATAATGTAATCCCAGGGCGTGAGTGGATAGCCATCTAGACTACTAACCAAGTAAGTTACATAACACTGTTTTGGTATAAATCTAGCTCTGCTACTTAAGGAAACATTGGATGGGAATTAACTGTCAGCAGGAAGGTCAAAGATGAGACAATAATTTAGATTCCTGGACTTAATCCTTGTATCATGAAAATATTTTTATTTAACAAAAATCCAACATGCTCTGATATAAGTACATATTCATCTGAAAAAATTTCTCTATGTTTCTGGGCACCTGGGTGTCTCAGTTGGCTAAACTCCTGCCTTTGGCTCAGGTCATGATCTCAGGGTCCTGGGTTCAAGTCCCCCGCTGAGCAGGGAGTCTGTTTCTCTCTCTCCCTCTGCTCCTCACCCCCTGCTCATTCTCTTTCTCAAAGAAATTCTTAAAAATTTTTCTCTATATTTTCACTATACTTGCTATTTTTTAGATCACATCCCTTATAATTACTTCAATAAAAGTTTTCTCAAGGCCTTTATTTCTACAGCATATACAAGTTTATGATCATTTATTTAATGCATTTATTAATGTTCAAGCATCTACTTGTACCTTCTATATATCTGTACTCATTTTGTGTTCTTCAAAAAATATTTACTTTATCATAAGCATGATGAATAATTTTGGGTGATAGTAACCTTTTAACAAACAGATTGTAGTGAGGTGCCTGGGCAGATCACTGGTTTAAGCATCTGACTCTTGATTTTAGCTCAGGTCCTGATCTCAGGATTGTGAGATTGAGCCCTGCATGGCCTCCACCTTCAGCAGATTCTCTCCCTCCTTCTCCCTCTGCCCCTCCTCCCTTAAAAAATTAACTTGTATTAATACGTTTTATGTATGCTTGTTGGAGGTAACAATTTTTTATATACTTCCAGGTGGTTTTTGAAGGAAGTACATGTAGACTTAAAAACCTTCTGAAGAAACGAAAGAAATTAAGCAAATATGATGATATGAATGCATCCCCTTTGCACCATGCTGCAGCAGAAGGTCATGTGGAGCTGATGGAGATGATCATCAATGACTCCTCTTTTGAAGGTCACGGGATGTTACAATGAGTGCTGTATAAGTCCATCATCCCATTAGATTCATTGGGAAGAGTGGTATGAAGTAATTTTGAAGGGCAGATGAGTTCCAGATTATAAAGGGCTTGAATATCTCACTCAGGAGTGTGGTTTTCCCTTAGAGCTAGTTTCCACTGAAATAATGCAAAGGGTGATGCAGGGATCTGGCACATTGCATACCATGCAGAGATTTTCTTTATACACATTTGTTGTGTTCTTTACTATTTTAATTGAGGTCATTCTGCACTTAAATTGCATATCATTGAATAAAATCAAGGCTCTAAGAAGACGGAACATCCTCTCCTATCCAGCCTCATGCACACACAACCTTGTTTGATAAACTCAACTGTAATCCCATAAGGAAGGGAGATGCTACAGATTTAAGCCATGAGATACTGTGATAAGACCTTTGTTACTTGAGCTGATTCCATCAATATTGTGGAAGATGGATTGGAGGAGGAAGCACAAATGAAAAGCTATTTTAGTAGCAAAGAGAAGATGAGAGTCCATGAGGGTTTTGAGATTGCAATAGGGAGAAAGGGAAAGAAGCAAGAGCTGTTTTGCATGTAGAATGGACAAGGCTTGATAAGAGATTGAGTGTGAGGAGTAAGTAGCAAGCAGTTGAACCAACTTTGAGTTTCCTAATTTAGGAGATTAGCTAATAGTAAAGCTATCCAGAAAAGAAGGCATATAAAAAGAAGAGAAGAATAGTGAGAGTGAGATGTGAAGAATAATGAATTTGGTTTGGTCATACTAAGTCTGAAAGGTCCAGAGGACATCTACTATTGGAAATATCCAGTAGACTAGAACTCTAGAAGGAAGGGGGCTGCCCCCACAAGGCCTTTGTTCATAAAAAGTATCAGAGGCTATGGAATTGCATGGAAGTCCTTTAGGAGACCGTGAAATTGACGGCAAAGGTAGCTTAAGGTTAGAGCACTGTCATTAAGGATCAGATGGCAGAGGAAAAGCTAGCAAGAGGATCTTTGAAAAGGGTGGTGGAATAGGGATGGATGGTACAGAAGCCCAGGGAAGAGTTCTCAGATGTGTAATAAGAGCAATTGCACCCAAGAACTAAAATAGGAAGAAGAACACAATAACCCATGGGCAAAAGGGTCTCAATGACCTTTATAAAAATGGTTTCTGAAAACTGATAGAGATAAAGGTCAAATTCATTAGTTAGTTAGTAAATGGGATTTTATCATTGTAGGCCCCTGTTTAAGTTTGGTGCTGAATGAAAATCTTGAAAGGAGTGATTTAATCAGACAGATTGGTCCAAAGATGTAGATGAGTATGAGAGAGTAGGAGTATATGCATGTGTGTGTGTGTGTATGTGTGTATGGGTGTGTTGCTGAGAATGAGGTATTGGATGAATGAAAGGAGAGAGGAAAGATAAATTTTTAAAAGGAGAAACATGGGCATTGTCGCTGCAGTGTGGTTGCACATGGTCCCAAATCATTTTCATGATTGAGTACTTTCCCATCTCCTCAGACATAATAATATCCTGCCACTAATTAAAAAGGCTGATAAAGCAGACAGACATGTCTATTTTAGAATAGATATAAGATACTGTTGTATAAAAGGTCTTACTCTTATGTTGAGCTCACAAGGTAAGTAGTGTAATATGTTGCATTGTAGCGGAATTGTAAGTGGAAACCACATGTGACATTAGGGGCACAAACTCTAGTTCTAGCTTTATGGTTTATTAGTGGTGTGTCTTTTTTCTCATTAACACTTTTTTGAACCATTGCTATGGGCCATTCTACTAGAATCATTGAGGACATGATTTGATATTATCCCCCCTCAAACATTTTAAACTTCCTCTTTCCTCCCTCTCCCCCACCCTTTCCTACCAAATTTGACTATAATAACACTGAGGTTCAAAGAGTAAGGCAGTTTACAGAACTCCATACTGGTTGGGTAACATTGGCAAGATTTTGAACCTCTGGTCTCATCTTTTTTATCTTTCTGAAAAAAATGGCCATGGTTCCTTGTGGGGTATTGGAGGTTGAATGTGGTAAAGGTTATATGGAACTTCGTTGTGTTTCTGACATATAGTTACTACTTTTATATAAACTCAATATTTTATAACTCTTCTCAAATTAATACTTAAGATAAAAACATATAGCAACAGGAGAATCTGTTTCTTGAGGATGCTGTAGACGGACATCTGACTCATTTGACAGTGCTGGTGCTGTACTTCAGCATATCCCTATTAGGTGTCAGTCAGATGTTTCCTGAGAACTGAAGCTATATTGTATTGTTTTTATAGAGAAGGTGAAGCCTGTGTCAGCAGTACTTGGCTTTCAAGTCATGCAATAGGTGTTGAATATAGTCCAAGCAAAATCTAACTGTTATTTCGGTGTATTTTTCTAGTGCTGAATGTCATGGATGATTATGGAAATACCCCTCTGCATTGGGCTGCAGAAAAAAACCAGGTTGAAAGTGTCAAGTTTCTTCTTAGCAAAGGAGCTAACCCAAACCTCCGGAACAGCAGCATGATGGCGCCCCTTCACATAGCTGTGCAGAACTTGCACAACGAGGTGATGAAGGTAAGGCTGCTACCCACACCCCATCATAGCATGAGCCAGGACCCCAGTCTGGTGGTCTCTGCCTGAGCCAGAGTGGTCAACATAGCCAACCAGGATGAAGGAAATATGGTGATGAGAACATTGGTTTTGCTTTTGACCAATTGGTGATGATCTTGTCTTTATCAAAGCATTCTTATGTATCAGCATTTTTATTTTTTAAAGATTTTATTTATTTACTTGACAGTGAGAGATCACAAGTAGGTAGAGAGGCAGGCAGAGAGGGGTGGAAGCAGGCTCCCTGCTGAGTGGAGAGCCTGATGCGGGGCTTGATCCCACAACCCCGAGATCATGACCTGAGCCGAAGGCAGAGGATTAACCTGTTGGGTCCATGGTCAGAGGAGCAAGACTGATACAAAGCGAAGGTCAATCAAAGCTTTATTTAGCGCCAAGCATCGAGAATCAAACTGACCCGCCAGGGCCGTTTCTTGCAAAGAGGCGACCCCTCCCAGCTTCCCAGATTAACTTTTATAGAGTAAAGGCCATGTAGTTAAGCCTGGCCACACACAGGTGGCCAATTGAATTACAATTCACCCTATAGTAGTTATTTGAACTAGCCTATCACTCTGGTCAGAATTGACACCCAAAAAAAGGCAGGGCCCACATTCTTGGGTGGTTAGGGAGGTTCTCTCCTGATTGGATGTCTCCACCTGGCATGGCTCATCCTTGTATTCTGGGCTCTGTTACCTCTCCCTGACCTGATACGTTCTGGTATATGGGCTCTGTTATCAGGGGCTGGTCAGTCAGATTTTACTGGTTTCCCAGACTTGTTTCTAAGTAAGTTCCTCTGTGGGGGCAGGATCAATCTAAGTTTACTGCATAAACAACAAAATGGCTCACTCTGGCTAAGCAGGCCCTTACAAACCCACTGAGCCACAAAGGCGCCCCTGTATCGGCATTTTTATTTTTTTTATTTTTATTTATTTTTTTTTTAAAGATTTTATTTATTTATTTGACAGAGAGATTACAAGTAGGCAGAGAGGCAGGCAGAGAGAGAGAGGAGGAAGCAGGCTTCCTGCTGAGCAGAGAGCCCGATGCGGGACTCGATCCCAGGACCCTGAGATCATGACCTGAGCCAAGGCAGCAGCTTAACCCACTGAGCCACCTAGGCGCCCTGTATCGGCATTTTTAAAAAAAAGTTTTATATGTTTCAACTTTTTAATCCTCATTCAAAGAAACAGAACTGTGTACCAAGACTATTATTATCCCTATATCAGAGCTGAGGGAACTGAGGCACAGAGAGAATGAAATAATTTGCCTAATGTCATATAACTGGTTGAAAGTAAAAATAAGGAATTTTGTTCTCATTTTTGTGAGTTCATGCTTTGCTATTTTTTTTTCCCTGACTGATTAAATGATAAAAAGGAAGACAGTGATGAATGCCTCAGGAAGACAGAAAACATAATTGCGACTATTTTTGTTACAGCAGACAACATGCCTTGGTGGATGGCATGATTTGGCAGAAGACATAATGACACTTTTGGGGGGATTTCTTACTTTTTCCAAGACCTCAGAGTGAGTGAGTTTTGTCAAATAAAGAAAATGCTGGGAAATGCCAAAAGGGTAAGGTTTAGCCCAAGGCTTTTAAACTGCATCGCAGAGTCTCACAGACACACCAGAAGACACATGTGGTTACTGACTTAAAGAGCCATGAAATTTACGAAGGGATCATGTTTTGCATATTCATTTCTAAGAGAGGCAATTTGGAACTTATAATAAGTTTTTCTGAGTAATTATATTGCAAATAATGACTTGGCTATGAGGCTAAGCCACCTATCTTAATTAGTTCTAGTTACTGTAACAAAATACCATGGACAGTGGGCCTAAGCAGAAACATTTCTTTTTCACAGTTCTGGAGGCTGGGGAGTCCAAAATCAAGGCACTAGCCAGTTTGGTGTCTGCTGGGGGCCTTCTTAAGGCTTGTCTTTCACAGATGGCTGTCGTCTCCCTGTGTCCTTATAAAGCAGAAGGGCCGAGAGAGCGTACGGGGTTTCTTTTATAAGGGCACAACTGTCATTCTTAATCACCTTTTGAAGGCCCCACCGCCCAATACTATCACATTGGGGATTAAGTTTTTACATAAATATCAGGTCCATCCCACCATCCCCAAACCGACTTTGTGTATAAATCACCCCCCAAATCCCAGGGGTGTTCTTGCGCTCCATGCTCCCTGTAGCCCAGAACACCTTCCTTTCCGCCCCCTGGGTCCTTGGTACCTTGAAGCTGAGCATAGAGGGTGTGAGAGGAGCCTGCTTTCTGCTTTCTCACTGTAAGGTGTGTATAGCTCTATCACAGTACTTGGCACATGGTATTGTAATCAAAGTTCATGTGCTCCGGGAAACAAATGGAGGGTTTTAGAGGGGAGGGTGGGATGGGGTAGCCAGCTGATGGGTATTAAGGAGGGCATGTGTTGTGATGAGCACTGGGTGTTATCTGCAACTAATGAATCGTTGAACACTACATCAAAAACTGAGGTTGCACTATATGCTGGATAACTGAACATAATAAAAAAATGAAAAAAATATTAAAATCAAAAGACTTAAAAAAAAAGTTCATGTGGTTTCTCTGGCTCTGGCTGGTTAACCTTGAAGAAGGGACTATGTGCAACTAATCTAAATATCTCTAGTCCTCATCAGGATGGCTCTTGAATAAGTAAATGAATGAATGAGTGAATGGGCATTTTTGCCTGAAGGAGAAGGAATGAGTTTAAGTTTCAGCCCCTAGGAAGATGGTTCAGAACAGCCCTTTGATGAGGTTACTGAAAAGGCCTTTGGCAAGGGTCTATTTGTTTTTAAATGTCTGCATTGTTTGTGAGCCAGATGCTTTATTCTATGCCTTCTGCACTGGACCCCCTAGTGACTGTGGGGACCTCTCTCTACCTAAAGAAGCCACATATTTCCTCAAGGAACTCTTGTGTTTCCTCTGAAGGCTCTCTTCAGATACAAACGCCCACTGACTTAATTAACCTTGACTCTGAAAGTGTGATTTGGGAATTCAAAGGCAGGTAACAGTGGAAGGGCTATCTTTAATTAGGAATCAGAAACCTTAAGACTGGCAAATACAGAAAGATACCACATAGAAATAGAAAAGAAAGTTTAGAAATAAGTCCTTAGCTGGTTTATAAACTAGTAGGTGGGGGGGGGGGTGGTTGGGGTATAACAAAGAATTTCCTAGTGACACCAGAACAAGAAAAAAAAAAAAGAAAGAAAGAAAGAAAAAAAGCAGGATTATAAAAGAAGTGAAAATAGTTGTCTCTCCTGTGCTTGATTTTACCAGCCATAACTTCATCTAAAAATATTTCCAAAACCTCTACTTCACCAGAGATGATAAAAGTGGAAGGAGGAGGAATTTGGGGTTATTTCTCGTGTGCTTGTAAGCTCTTTTAGGGCTGCCTCTCCCACTTACACCCATGGGTCCAGCCTGTACCCCACCAGCCTTTGCTGAATGTGGAATGCTTCTCCATTGTCTGTTTGGCCAACCTCCCCCAAACCTTCTACCCCTCCTATATGCTTGTAAAGTAAAAAACTTCAGTGTCCCCTCAAGTTCTTGTGCAGCTATCAGCTGTGTTTCCTGGGACACAGTGGCCTAGAGGTTAGTGGGTGGGCTCATTTCTCAATAGCCTCTAAGCTTTACTACTCAGGGCTTACCCCTTCAGCATCCAGTGGTTGACCCTCCGGTGAGGCTTCCTGGATTTCTATCAAAGGGACCTCTGGAGGCCACACCTACAAATGGTCCAGGCTTGCCTGCTAATGTTTGTGTGAATCTGAAGTGGGCACAGTTCAGTTGCTCTCTCTGGGATCTCTGCCACATACAATTTTACACAGCTTTAGGAAAAATTGTGCTTATGGTAGTAAGCAAAAGCACCCTCCTAAGTGCTGTAACTCTGTGATCTCTAATTCTAAGAGGACAAAGAGAGAAAAATCTCTTACAGACTCAGTAGGAATGCAGAGTTTGCTGAGAACAGAATGTGAAAGTGCCTGACGTTGGAAATGAACTTGTGCTCTCACTTTCTTTCACCCATCAATAATCTCCATTGTGTTCTTACATACTAAAATCTCCATTTAATTTTGTTTTATGACCAGAGCTAATTAGTAAGCCTAATTCATTTACTTACCTATCTGGGCTTTTTTTTTTTTTTTTCATTTTATTTTATTTCTTTGCAGTGTTCCAGCATTCATTGTTTATGCACCACACCCAGTGTTCCATGCAATATGTTCCCTTTATAATACCCACCACCAGGTTCACCCAACCCCCCACCCCCTCCCCTCCAAAACCCTCAGTTTGTTTCTCAGAGTCCATAGTCTCTCATGGTTTGTTTCCCCTATCAGGGCATATTCTATTAACAAGGGGCTCTGTGCACTTTTTTCTTTTTTTTTAAGTCAAGGTTTTTAGGAAATAGCTTGTTTAATAAATTCTTAAGAAATTTAATTGTAAGTACATATCATAGTTTTATCATAGTTTTGCTCTAAGAGAAAAGGCCTCTAGTAGGCTAATTCAAAAATTCTTTCTTGGGGGACACATTTATAGGAGCTAATTATTAGATTTGATATAAAATGAAGACTGGTTAGATTCTTTTTATTAATTTAAAGATTTTATTTATTTATTTGACAGAGAGACAGCAAGAGAGGGAACACAACAGAGGGTGAGTGGGAGAGGGAGAAGCAGGCTTCCCACTGAACAGGGAGCCCGATATGGGGCTTGGTCCCAGGACTCTGGGACCATGACCTGAGCTAAAGGCAGACATTTAATGACTGAGCCACCCAGGTACCCAAGATCTATAGATTCTTGGCCCATAATCAGCTGGAAGCCACCAGCTGAAGGGATGTCATGGGCATGCTATGAAGGCACATATAGGAGTTGTGTCTTTTCACAGTGTCAGCTTTATTCAGTCATAAAGCCAAGTTAATCACAATTATAAAGCAGGTTCAGGACCCCAAACTCCATGACAGTTTGCCATGTGATTAAACTTGGCTTCTTAGGTGGCACACAGAGCAGGACAGAAGACAAGCCAAACAACAAACAAGATAACAGAGGGGGCAGGACATGAAGGAACCAAATGCAAAGTCAGTCTATGGGTGCCCAGTTGAGAAAGGTCTGGTCAGGGTCTGCTCTCAGCCCTCACTGCTTCAGATCAATCATACAGAGCCTTCTGAGGCAGCTGCTTGTTTTAATCGATCAGACACAGAGGGGTCACATCTGAAGAGTCTGCCCGTTTGCTGTCCAAATCTTCTCTTTTCTAAAAAGATTGAATTGGTCCTGGGTCCTTGCAGACCTCCACTGGTTGCTTGTTATCAGTTCGGGGGTGTCAGCTAGCCGATGCTGGTCCCGGCGAGATCTCCTAACTGCAGTACCTTAACTGCTTGCATCACTGTTTGACAGGAGAGACTGCGTTGTGTTCTCTACAAGGGAACAGTTCTTAAGTTAAATTCCATCAGAAAAACTGCTTAACCATTTTATCAGGAACGGTAAGTTATTACATCACAGAAAAAGTTTCTATTCTGGACTAAGTCTGAATTAATTGAGGTAAGCCATATCAGTGTTACATGAACTCTCTTTTTTCTGCTAAAGAGAATGGAGTTTTTTTTTTTTTAAAGATTTTTTTATTTATTTGACAGAGGGAAATCACAAGTAGACAGAGAGGCAGGCAGAGAGAGAAAGAGAGAGAGGGAAGCAGGCTCCCTGCTGAGCAGAAAGCCCGATGCGGGACTCGAGCCCAGGACCCTGAGATCATGACCTGAGCTGAAGGCAGCAGCTTAACCCACTGAGCCACCCAGGCGCCCCAAGAGAATGGAGTTTTTAACTGACATTTCCCAGAATACTTAGAATAGAGGTACAAGAAAAATGACTGGAGGGGAGAAAGCAGCTCTCCCCCATCCACCCCTTCTCCCTCTCTCCTTTCCCACCTTCCTTCTTTGTCTCTCCCTTCTCCCCCTCCCTTCCTCCTCCACACTCACACATTCTGAATGGCTCTGCAAATTTATTTTCTTGAAGCTGTTAATTTGTTAATTAACATAGTTCATTTAATACAAGAGAGAAGTATTAAGTGAGCTGTTTATTAGTATCTGTATTTCTTCTTGTTTCATAACTCCATATTGCCTTAATTGATGTGAAACAGAAACCTCCCGCTCTCCCTTCCCTTATTCCTTGAGAGAGAACATGCATGGGCACATGAAGGGTGGGGAAGGGCAGAGGGAGAGAGAGAATCTTTTTTTTTTTTAAGATTTTATTTATTTATTTGACAGAAAACGCAAGTAGGCAGGCAGGCAGAGAGAGAGGAGGAAGCAGACTCCCTGCTGAGCAGAGTGCCCAATGTGGGGCTCGATCTCAGGACCCTGAGACCATGACCTGAGCCGAAGGCAGTGGCTTAACCCACTGAGCCACCCAGGTGCCCTGGGAGAGAGAGAATCTTAAGTAGACTCCATGCCCACTGTGAAGCTTGACACAGTGCTTGATCTCTTGACCCTGAGATCATGACCTGAACCAAAATCAAGAGTTGATTGCTTAACCAACTGAGCCACTGAGGTGCCCCCAATCACCATTATTTAATCTTTTTGAGAAATGTAAACAGTACCTACTAAGTAGATGTTTATGCCTGATTCCATGGGAGAGGGATGAAAAAAGATGAGTAAAGACATGGTCCCTAACATCCAGGAGCTTATAATCTAATGGAAGGCAAATATTCTCATTGGCAACTTGAAAGCTAACGTTTGACCGTTATCCCCCTCTTGTGTAGGTCTTGACTGAGCACAGCAGTACAGATATTAATTTGGAAGGAGAAAATGGAAACACAGCTGTGATAATTGCATGTTCCAAAGACAACAGTGAAGCGCTGCGAATCTTGGTTTGTGTTTTAACCATTTCCCCCCATTTTCTTTCCTTTCATTAGGGATTGTTGTTATTTATAGCAGATTTGTTGTTATTTATAGAAGATCTTCTCAGCAAAATATAAAATGCAGAAAATGTCAGGAAAAATAGTTCTCTGTGTTTCTGTATTTGTGCACACTCCTTAAATCAATCTGAGATTGTTTACAGAAGATTCACAAGAAAACTTTGGAGAAAATGTGAGGAGAACCAAGTGACAAGAAAGTATAGACAGCAAAAATGAAGATGAAGCTGCTGGTCAGGCTAGACTGCAAAATACAAAGTATAGTAGATTGGATGTTAGTAAAGGTGGACCATAGTTTTGACTCTGAGTTTCTGAATAGTCTGAGGAGAGATAAACATAGTTGACTGCAAACTTCCTTTGGGGCTCATGAAATAAAAGCCAAGAGACATGGACTTTCATGTTCCTAGGACTAGAAGTTGCCGCCATGGATTCTCAGAAAGGGAGCCCTATCTGACATAATGACTGAGGTCCTTGGCCACAGCCCTAAAAGTAGGGCCAGTCCTCTCTCTGGTGGGATTTCCTGGGGTGGTCCACTGAAACTCTGGAGATGCCCATCTGAAATGACTGACTCCTACCCTACATAATGTCCCTTCTGAGTGTGGTATTAGAATTCCCAAAAAGCTTTCTTTCAACTATCGCTTAAAAACTTGTATGCTAGGGACGCCTGGGTGGCTCAGTTGGTTAAGCAGCTGCCTTCGGCTCAGGTCATGATCCCAGCGTCCTGGGATCGAGTCCCACATCGGGCTCCTTGCTCGGCAGGGAGCCTGCTTCTCCCTCTGCCTCTGCCTGCCATTCTGTCTGCCTGTGCTTACTTGCTTTCCCTCACCCTCTCTCTGACAAATAAATAAAATATTTAAAAAAAAAAAAAACTTGTATGCTATTCAGACGAGGGTATATATTTTTGCCGCTTGATTTTTTTTTCTCTTCGCTATCCCAGAGAGTAAGAAAATAAAAATAATTTTAGAATATCTTCCTGAATATTTAAATTTACAAATAAGTTCTAAAAACTTAATTACATGTTTTGGAGAAAAAATACATATTCCTATAAACTGTTATGATTGGACCAAAAAGAGGACAAAAAGTAAATGAATTAACACTTAAATCAAGAATTTAGAAAGAGAGCCTCAAATAAAATAAAAGAAAATTGTAATAAAGGAACAGCACATTTGAAAACAAATATTAATGATTTTTAGAATTATTTGACAAGTTGATTTGTTTCTTTGAAAAAGATGATACAATAGAGTTGGTATGGGGCAAATCTAAATAAAAGAGAAAAAGATGAATTGCAAATCATGGAGGACTTTATCTGGATATGATAGGAAATATTAAGATGACAAAAGATCAGTATGAATAATCCTATTCTAAAAAATTAGAAATTCATTTTTAAAATGTGTAAATAGTTAAAAGTAGTTGAAATTTAGTAATTAGCCAAAAGTTAACTCTAATTTATATAAAGAACTATAAAAATATTTAAAATGCATTATTAAGCTCTGTAGTCAGCTAATTTTACAAGCTTTTATAGATTCTATAAGTTCTTTCAAACTTGTAAGGAAAAGGTTTTCATTTCAGGTAACTATTTTATAACACAAGAAAAGAGTGAAAATATCCAGTTTAATATTAAGAAGCAAATGTAACAATTCTAAAATTTGCCAGTTTTCCTGGCAACTTAGACCAATTTTACATATAAACATATAGATACAAAAATCTTAAAAATACTAGCAAAATTGATTTTATTCATTAAAAGAGTACTTCATTGGCTTTATCCAGGGAATGTACAAATAGTTTAGTATCTGATTATAGCACACCAGTTGATGTGAACAGACTAAGCATATGATTATCCATTTCTTTATCTTTAAATGGATAATAATGTATCTTTAAGGTATTCTTACAAATCTGTAAGGAAAAGGCTACAGAAATTTGGCCAGGAACACATGAAGTTTAATTAGTTTATCTAATACAGAGAAACCTATTGAAATAATGAGGTTGTTTTTTTTTTAATCTCTTAAATTGGAGGAAACAAAGTTATTGATTTGATATTCAGGGTTAGAGAAATTTTGATGAATCAAAGAATTTCATTCACTGTGAGTGTGAATACTTTTTGATTCACCAATTTCAATTCTTGGAATATATTCCAAGGAGATAATTAAACCTATTATTGATATTAATGCTAGTGGTATATAAATCAGAGGGAGAAAACTTGAAAAAAAGCAGAAGTTCAGTAATAGGGATTTTTTGTATAAAGTTTTGTGTATCCAAAAATGCAATATGTACTTAAAAAATCATATTTTTAAAGAATGTAGAACTTTTTGAACAAAATGATCACACAGTGTACACAAAATTACTTTTGAAAAGAAATAAGACAAAAACAGTTTCCTAAAATGTAAACCAACACTGTTCCTCAGAAGTGAGAGTGTAGGTAATATTTGCTTCTTCACAGCTTCCTGCTTGTATAAAAAATAATAGTTGAAAATAATGGACTCAGAGATCAAGGTAACATTTTTTTAGTAGAGAATTTCTACTAATGAAAATACCTGAATTTCATTCTTTTAGTAGAGAATTTCCATTAATGAAAATACCTGATTTTCATAGTTTAACAAGAGTGCTGGTCTTATCATTTATTAATTTTATATAAATGAGAGGAAAGGAATTTGGGAAATATCACTTTATTTATGTATTGAACGTAGATATAGGAGAGGTCATGGTAATGTTTTAAAACACGTCATTAATTTCATTGAAAAATATGTTGACTTTAGTTGGAGTATCAAGATTGATATTTTTGTGTCTACATTGTTACTTCATCTTTGGAAAATACAAAGTATCTCTAGTTCATAATCCTAGCCTCCTTCCACAATTACCTTCTTCCCCAGATTTCCTATCCTATGAACCTTTTCTCTATAGTGTTACTTAGGCACAGAATAATGTAATGACCTAAGAGTGGCAATTAATTCTTGTTTATCCTTGTGATTTGGGTTTTTGCTTGGATCAGTTGACCTTTTTTTTTTCTCCTTTCTTTTCTTCCAGTTAAATAAAGGAGCTCAGCCATGTAAATCAAATAAATGGGGATGTTTCCCTATTCACCAGGCTGCATTCTCAGGTGCCAAAAAATGCATGGAAATAATATTAAAGTTTGGTGAGTAGAAGTTTTCATACATTATGTACTATAAAGAAACCTGTTGTACTCGATGCTATTAATTTGAAAAAATATTTAATAGAGTTTACATAGAGGCTTTTATATAAGTCTAAATATCCTTTTTTTAAAAAAAAAATCCTTGTATTTATAATGTTTGTTCTTTTGAATTCTATTTTCCTCTGAAGGTGAAGAACATGGATATAGTAGACAGTCTCACATTAACTTTGTGAATAATGGGAAATCTAGCCCCCTGCACATGGCTGTTCAAAGTGGTGACTTGGAGATGATTAAAATGTGCTTGGACAACGGTGCACAGTTGGAACTGATGGAAGTAATTGCTCATGTTCTACATGCTGCTTTTATTTAGGGTTGTCGTAAATTTGTCTCCAAAATGCTTTATTGCTCTTTTACAGTTAACTTAGGTTGCAGCAGGCATCATTTTTTGCTGTTCAGGTAGAAGCAGAACAAGAGAATATCACATTTCAACCTAGCCAAAGAATTCTGAGAGCTACCCACAACACTTTCAAACACAAATATGGGCGGATAATGATACTGATCATGATAGTAGAGGACTGTCAGAGCTGTCAAAAGCTCTCAGATTTCAAGGAAGCAGAATTGTTCACTGTGAATCTTATATTAATGCTTGATTTTGTGGATCTAGGAAGAAAAAACTCACAGCTGAATTTAAGTTATATCCTTAAATTTGGACTTAAATATTGGTTCTGATATTAAAACTCTTTGCAGAATGGGAAGTGCACACCCCTTCATTTTGCTGCCACCCAGGGAGCCACTGAGATTGTTAAGCTGATGATATCCTCTTATTCTGGTAGCAGCGATATCGTCAACGCAGTGGATGGAAATCATGAGACACTCCTTCACAGGCAAGTTTCCTGTCTATCATTGGGTGTACAAGTTTTTAGTCTGCATGTGTTAAAGTGTACCCTCCAAGAAAAAGTTAGCACTCATAGTAGCGGAAATTCTACCAGTTAAAAGAAAAGAACAGAACAGAGATACAGATCCTATGTTTCAAATGGAATCTCTATGTTCCTCTGGAATTAGAGTGTTAAATAGATTTTCTAAGAATAAAGTCTCCAGTGGCATGTTCTGGATTGTTTCTTAGGCCAGTGAATATAGGCTCAAGATTAATCTTTTATATGCTCCGGATAGCAACATACATGCTTTTCTAAACCTTTTCTTATTTGTTTCAATTCCTTATGTGTGTCTTTTCCTTATTTTTAGTGGAGATAATGGAGCAGATACATCTGGATGTTTCACTGTTCCTTACCCTTTCCACTCACCCTCATAGTTATAAATATTTTCAAAACAGTTTTTAGGAGATGGTGGCCAAGCTCCAAATAAGATGAGAGTTTAACAGAAATACACATCAAAGAAAAAAAGCATCTGAAACTGTAAGCTTGCTAGATGCAAAGGCAGAAAGCAGGCAGTATGGACTGAGAAGGAAAAACAAGGAGTAAATACTTCCTGTGTGAGTGAAAGAAGTAGCTGAGACAAGCCTTCCCTCTCTCTGTCCCTGACTCTCTCTCTCTCACACACACAAACTGGCATTTGTGAATAAAAGGTTGGTGATATGAAAATGGCTATTAAATCAGAACAAAAACAATTGATTAACCTCCAGACTGGAGATTCTCAAACACCCGTGTATTAGTATCAGGGCAGTAATTTATAAACTCCCAGCTTCTTTGGGATGGTCTCGGGAACTTTTTAAAATGTTATAAACTATTTCCAGGTTTAAGCCAATTTAGAAACCCAGTGATCAGGATGTAAATAAAATGTGTCCATTTGGGTCACAGCTTTAATGTACAAGTATGCAAAAGAAGGAATTATTTTAGAAAAATAAATCATTCACCTGACCTGTAAGTGTCCTCAACCTGGTGAGTACTCTAGCTGGACATACTCAACTTGGATTGGCTGTAGATTTCTTGCATCCATTCAGTCCAATTCCGATTAACCTAATACTGATCTATAATCCTGGGATGTCCTTTTAATAGCCAGTGACATTTGGAGTTTATGTTGAGCTTCAAAGTGAAGTTTGCTCTTTGGGCTAGAATTCTTTTAGTTTTCATAGTGCAAAGACCCCAGTTCCTTGTTATGACTGAAACAGTGAACTTTGGAGGAAGGGGAATAGGGTGCCAGCCCTACGTGGCTGTGTAATATTTGGAAAGTCATTAACCTCTCCCAGCCTCAATGTTAAGATCTCCTGAGAATCTGCATTTTTAATGGACCTCTCCCAGGTGGTGCCAGCGCTGGTCTGCGGTCCACAGTTTAAGTAGCAAAACTCTAGACTGGGGAGAGAGAAGAACAAGTCAAATGGGGCCTTAATGTTGTTATTCATTTTCTACAGTTGCTAAACATATTTAATGTAATTTAAATGTAATACAATCTCTTGTGAATTTGGGGTGAAAATTGACAAGCCAGTTCTAAAATTTATATACAAAGGCTAAATAGCTGAGATCATCTTAAGTAGGAACAAAAAAAGAAGATTTGCAATAGGAAACAAAATTTTCAGTCATTAGTATTAATATTTATTACAGAGTTGCTGTAATGTAGATTGAAAGTTTTTACTTGCTTTATTAATATTATCCTTATGACTGGTTGTGAGATAATACCAAAGTGACTTCAGTGTTACCCACAATTTGTTTTTGGCTTCATAAAATCTTAGGAAAGTAATGCTTCCTTTTAACTTTTGGCAAAGAGGGCATTTTGAACACTGCCAGTGAATTTTAGGTGCACCTTGTATGCAGCTGTTTTTATTCCCCATGATCATGGTGATAACAACCAGTTCCTCTGTCTTTTGTTTTCAGCTCTTAGGACAGCTGTTACTATTCACTTCACATCTTCATGGTGATTTTACAAGGAGAAAATAATTTTACTAAAAGATGAGGAGGGAAATCTTGTGATGTATTTGAACTTTCTCTGTTCTTTGAAAATATATCCTCCTCACAGTCAGTTACACATTTTGGAAGGTTATTGATTGCCTAGCATTTCATTATGTTGTTAAATGATCATTTTAATTGACCTTTTAAGTGCAGTATAGTAGCTTTATTTTCTCTATCAGTAGTCCCTTAATATGTGTGTCACTCTCTTTGCAGAGCCTCACTATTTGATCACCATGAACTGGCAGGCTACTTAATTTCAGTGGTAACTATTCCATGGACAGTTTTTTATTTTATTACTATTTTCAGTTGAACAATCATATAATTAAATAATACAAATGTTCAAATAAGCTGAACTTTAATTTGTTGCTTTTAAGCAAAAAAGTTTACAAAAAGATGACTGACACATTTACAAATAGGCTGTATTGTGTATGAATACATTCCTGGCCAGATGTCATTGCCGTGTAGTTGGTCAGAAGTACCAAAGTGTACTTTTGATACCTGGATCCATGTTTTTAGTGTTGGGGGTTGGTGAGTACATGGCAAGGACAGTTCTGTGAACCAGTCCTGGAAGAGGGTTAGGCTTCGCAACTCTGATGACTCTTCCATGCACAACAAGCTTTCCTGGTGGAAGCAGGATAGGTAGCACGAGTCGCCCCCACCATTCACTGTAAGCTTCTACCCCAGCTGCCTCAGTGCCATCTTTCAAACAAGGAAAAACTGAGAAGTTAAAAATACTGTCTAAAGTCTGCCACAAGTGAAAGCACACAGTCTTTTTCATTCTGAGAAGGGTACTTACTCAGTTGGCTTTTGAGTTAAATTTTAACAAGTTTACACAAACGAATATATGATGTATTTATTGAAGCCCCACTGTATCAGCAAAAGTGTAATTCTATTGTAGTGTTTGTTGTGAATAGCTACTATTGAAATTGTGATATTTACATAGAGGAATCCTGGAAAGATTCATTATATGCCGTAGTTTTGTCATGCATGGTTTCCTATAAATGCAGCCATGTCACCTGGCAACCTCACTAACCAACATGAGATTTTCAAAGGGGCTGCTGGTGCTATCATTCGTCTGTACTTGCTGCCCCCCCCCCCAAACAGGGAACTAGCCACAGCTGGAGCTTAAGTTATTTTTATTATCCTGTCCAAAAGATAGAATTCTTTCCATGAACTTTTTAAAGCCCTGTTTCTGGTCATGTAAAGTATTATAATTAACACATCATGGTAAATACTGACTTAGTCATTTAAAATATCTGTGACTTTTAAATATAAATTGTCTCAAATATTTGGCTAAAATTTCACTGTAGGATCTGAATTAGTTCAGTTTAGTTGTTTCAGTTCATCTATTTCATATGAAATGGATTTTTTTTTTAAAAAGTGAACAACTACTTATGAATGTTTTAAAAATCACATATGCAATAAATTTGGAAGATTTATCATGGATATATCATGGATATCTATTTATTTATTTATTTATTAAAGATTTTATTTATTTATTTGACAGAGATAGATCACAAGCAGGCAGAGAGGCAGTCAGAGAGAGAGGAGGAAGCAGGCTCCCTGCTGAGCAGAGGGCCCGATGCGGGGCTCGATCCTAGGACCCCGAGATCATGATCTGAGCCGAAGGCAGCGGCTTAACCCACTGAGCCACGCAGGCTCCCCTATCATGGATATTTAGAAGTATTTTCTTACATTGAGAACTAAACTGTTGCTATAGGTCGGAGGGTTTTATTTTTATGATTTAGGAACATTTTTACTAACATAAACATTGATGTTACATACAGTAACATTGATCTGTTGCCAGATGTCAATCAAAAGGTTGACATGTGAGGATAATTTTTGTTGTTAAAAACTGTAAAAGAACGTCTTGATTTCTGATGTTACAACATAAGAATTAGAGGGAAATTCTAAGTAGTTCTGTAGTTAGTCATGTACTTGAGTGCTAGCCCTATAATGGCTACTCTATTTTAATGAATTAACATCACTTACTGATTGTAGTGTAAGCTAATTTGTTCATAAACTCTTTGTTGAATAACTTGTTTTATTTTAGGGAGCAGATATTAATAGCACCGATTCGGAAGGACGTTCTCCACTTATATTAGCAACTGCCTCTGCATCTTGGAATATTGTAAATTTGCTACTCTCTAAAGGTACCATGAGGGGCCAAGCCAAGCTTTTAGAACTACTACTCAATTTAATATTAAACATTTATTGGTCATTTATTGTGCACCATGTTTTGGGCCAGGTGTTGTGAATACAAAGATAAATAGAATACTTTCCCTGGCTGGAATAATTTTCAGTCCAGTAAAGGTGTGATATTTTTTAAAAGAAAATTTCGGAATAGCAATAGACAACATTTATAAAGTAAGAATTTTATTGCAGGCACACTGATGAACATTTTAACTACATTCTCTCAATTATTAATCCTTTGACTGTCCCCATTGTAGGTACTAACCCGATGTGAAGATTACAGAGTGGAGAGCTACTGTCCTTTTTTCTTGATATCTAATCTCTCCATCTTTATATTTTATGCTTTAAAAGCTAAGCTATCATATATTAATTGACATAACAAATCATCTAGTCTCTATTGCCCCTACACACACACTCACACACACAAACACCTAGATAAACCAATTTTAAATACAGTTTTGTTATTTAAATAAAGTTTCCTGTAAGTTAATGTTTGACAAAGTTTTAAGTAAATAAAAAACTTTTATTTTATTAAATTGAAAATCTACCATAGGTCATGCTTTAAATAAATAAGTATTATATTTATATTGTGTTTTCTTAGGTGCCCGTGTAGACATAAAAGATCATCTTGGACGTAATTTTTTGCATTTGACGGTACAGCAGCCTCATGGATTAAAAAATCTGCAGCCTGAGTTTATGCAGGTAATATATGTATATGTGAATTTCCATAACTGAGTTGGGTTCGATGGAGAATACAATAATTTTGCTTATTATGATTTTTATTGTTATGAAGTCTGACTCTGGAATTTAAAAATTATTTTAAAATAAAGATGCCGTATTTGAACACATGATGATTATGATAATACATTTCATTGGTATTGAATTTTCCAAGTTACAAGTGGTTCCCATATATCCCCATCTATAATGAGTCAGCTTTCCTTCATTCTTTTAACCATTATGAATTGCTTATCAGTGGAAAAGCCAGGTGCATGAGTCAATTAGCAGTATTTCATCATCAGTTAAGAAAGATTTATATGTATTTGATTTGACAGATTGAAATGTTATCTCCATATTTATATTCACCAGCACATACTGAGTGACTATGAGGGATATCTGAAGTTCATCATATTTTTGTAATAAGTAGATTTTCATATTGTCAAAGTCTTTAACAAAGAATAAAAATACTTTTATTTGAACATTTTAACAAAAATAATTTATTGATTGGATGAAGTGCTCATTTTGTATTCACTTTTTATTTCATAGTCGTATAAAAATAAAGTAAATCTAGTTTCAGCATCTTATCCTTTTTGCCGAACAGAACACATTAGCATTAAGCTCTTAAGTGTTATTTGGGGGGGAAGAATGTAAAAGGAGGGCTGAAAGGGGTGGCCTTTAGCAAACACATTTAGAAAATACTCAGTTGAACAGTTAAGTACATTTCTTATCCTTAGGATTTTTCAGAGCCCTTAATATAGTAATATACATTTTAGGGAGGCAGAGCATATACCCTTATCCATATTTATTTTACTCTAGTACCTTTAAGTTACTATATTTTTGTCCTAAGGTACACATATTGATCCTTATTAGGAAATACTGTCCTATAGAATAATTTGAAAAATAGTATATTAGCATGAAAACAAAACTATATGTAGAATATTTGTTTTTTTCCATAGATGCAGCATATTAAACAACTGGTAATGGATGAAGATGATGATGGGTGTACCCCTCTACATTATGCGTGTAGACATGGGATTCCTGTCTCTGTAAATAACCTACTTGACTTTAATGTGTCCATTCATTCCAAAAGTAAAGATAAGAAATCACCCTTACATTTTGCAGCCAGGTAAGGGTCAGTTTATACAATATATGAGCATGTTTTCTCTCTGTTTAATATTTGCTTTGAGAACATGAAACCTAATTTTTTCAAGTTATGGGCGAATCAACACTTGTCAGAGGCTTCTGCAAGACATGAGTGACACGAGGCTTTTGAATGAAGGTGACCTTCATGGAATGACACCTCTGCACCTAGCCGCAAAAAATGGGCATGATAAAGTAGTTCAACTTCTTCTGAAAAAAGGTGCATTATTTCTCAGGTAAGGATATGTCATCAAAATATTTATATATTCTTTTTAATTGGCCATATTCTGTCTGTTTTTCTATGTTATTTTTTAATTATGATAGTTGATTTTCTCACAAAATACTTTTATCCATCTTACTTAATCCTCAAAACATATATGACTTCTCATATATGAAATATATTCATATATGAAATATTGAAAGGCACATCGGTATTATTTCTGATTGACAGACAAAGATGTCATAATTTATAAAGTTGAAGACTTCATTTGAGGTCACAGAATAAGTGGCTTTGTGGAAAGTAGTTCTCAGAACTTTTGAAATACAGCTCTTGATATTTGGCTTTATCATGCTACCATCCCTTTATACAGATACATGTGCACACACACCCCATACAGATTCAGACTTTTTCATTCAGTCTGATGGATGATGAACATGAAAAGCTCCTTTTGTGTTGCAACACCAGATGTCAAGAATTCCCAAATTTCATTATACTTATAGGAAGTCTAACAAAAAGAGCAAAGACAAAATAATTAAGCATTAAAAAATGTAGTATAATTAAATGACATCTTTGTAAAAAGAAAAGTCTTATAGAAGTTTGGTGAGCTATTTTCTAATTTTACCAGCAGGGAGGCAAAGAGCTTATTAGGCTAAGTTCAAAAGCGCATTTATTATTATTTTTTTAATCAGAGCACTGGTCATGTAAAGTAGGGTTGCAGCTCCAAAAAGAATGCTCTGCTCAGTTCCCTCCTACCTCCAAGGGGCCACCAGGCAGTGGACATGCAAAGGGGATACAAAATGGATCTAGACCAGAGATTTGTTGCTTAATGACATCATAATAACTGAAATGGCAATGTGGACTTTGTACCTTAAAATAATTGCTCACCAGCACTGAAATTAAATTCTGTCAGGATCTCATTTTTTTTTTCATTCTAATTTGGAAAAATGACAGGCCTTCATTGTATTTATATCTTGAACTTCTGTTAGAAACAACAAACATTTTCTAAAGGGATTAAAAAAGCATCTTTGAGAGCACATGAGGAATGCTCTCTTCAGACCTGAACAGTTAGAAGAATAATAAGGAGCATTAAGCTAAGCATCTTAAGGTGATATTATTATTATGATTATTAGCAATACCTAGTGGCCATGAAGACTAATACTACCATCATGGAATTTTTTTAAATAATTTATTTTTAAGTAATCTGTACAACCACCATGGGGCTTGAATTCACAACCCCGAAATCAGGAGACATGTGCTCTACTGACTGAGCCAGCCAGGGATCAACCACCCCCATCATGGAAAATTTTTGATGTGATATTTGATGACAGAATAAAACCAGATTCAAGATAGTGTGTATAAGTACATTACAGCCTTGAAAAAATATGCACAGCACAGACATGCTAACTCTAGTTGTACCTACCTCCAGATGTTTATGTGCTTTTATATGTTAATCTGCTAAATTAAAAAAGTGTGTATGAATCACATTCTAGAAAGGTTATTTAAGACCATTAAGCTTGAAATTAGCTCATTTGTTAGAAATATGTAATATTTAGATGCTAGAACTCAGACAGCTTTTTTGTTGTCACCTTTCCAGTGGGTAGCATCGTTTCCCACGATTCACCTGTGAAGTGAATGCACAGTCTTTTCTTAACTCTTTCACAGTGACCACAATGGCTGGACTGCTTTGCATCATGCTTCCTTAGGCGGGTACACCCAGACCATGAAGGTCATTCTTGACACTAACTTGAAGTGCACAGATCAGCTAGATGAAGAAGGGGTAGGTATTGTGCTCCTCATACCTGCCCAATGTCTTGGCGTAGGAGAAACTTCCAAAATTACAAGAAAGCCGCCTTCTTAGCCTCTCTCTTTCTTTCCTTGCTGCATTCGTACTCTTTTTTGGGTTCTTACTCTGCAGGGGGAAAAGAATAAGAATGCCAATGGGGTGGATGCATGTTGAGAACACCTCTTAAGTCTCACAGAGACTCCACAGGCCCATGTAGATCGATGAAAGAATTTTCACTACTCCCCAGTGAACCAAGAAAAATGAAGTCAGGGATAGGTCTTCATAAAACTAAGTGTATTGGATTTGAAGGACTATCGTTTATACTGCTATGAAGTTCTCCCTCTTTTTATGGAGTGTATTAAATAAGTGCACATTCTTTCATGAAATGATAGAGAGTTTTCACTGCGTTTTAAAATGTCTCTATGGGGCAAAATTAAAGACTGGCAACCTTCTAGCTGTATCTCATTTTTTTTTTTAATTTCACAAGCCAGTGAACCCCAAATCTGGAAATTATTGCTCTAAGATCATAAATCTCTTGGAAGTATACTGTGGTCACTCCAGTATCCTTACCCTGAAAATTTGTCATTTATCCTTCTGGAATCATCCCACTGCACAAAGAGAGTATGGAATTCCATATATACACACACACAGCACCCCTTCCCTACCACACACACACACACACACACACACACACACAAAATGTTCAAACTATAAACTCATGATGCGAAGCCTGATTCTGAACACTGGCTTTAAATTTTGGTATTAAATAGTTAAGTTTTTTAATAATTTATTTTAAGCAGTTCAAGAATGAAAGCAGAAAAATAGCCAGAGGATGACCAGCCATCGTTATTGGATTTTCTTTGTTCTATTTTTCCTTTTTTAAAGATTTTATTTATTTGACAGAGAGAGCGAGAGAGGGATTATAAGCATGGGGAGTGGGAGAAGGAGAAGGAAGCCTGATGCAGGACTCGATCTCAGGACCCTGGGATCATGACCTGAACTGAAGGCAGATGCTTAACAACTGAATCACCCGGGCACCCCAATTGTGTTCTATTTTTTCTAAAAGAACACTGCACTTCACTTTGCTGCAAGGGAAGGCCATGCGAAAGCCGTTGCACTTCTTCTGAGCTACGATGCTGACGTCGTCCTGAACAAGCAGCAGGCCTCCTTTTTGCATGTTGCAATTCACAATAAGAGGAAGGAGGTGGTTCTTACGACCATCAAGAACAAAAGGTATGCTGTCTTCCTATCCCATTGTCATTTAGTGTCCTCTGGGCACATGGGATGATACACAACCTGAGAGGAAATAGGAAAAGAATAAGTTTCAGCTGTTACCATTCCTTACACAGCAATTGTTTACATAAAATTTTTAATTAACTCTTTGGGTAGCAACAGACATGTTACTTAACCTCTCTGGCTTTTGGTTTTCATCTGTAAATTCTGGGAGCATAGATCACCTTCCTAACACCCATGTAAGACACATGGGGTTCAGGCATGTGTAGTTTTGTCTTTGTCTACCACACTCTGCCCTGATCTCCATGAATCTGCCCAACACTCTTTTACCAAAAGAAATGTCGAAACTGAATGTTGGTGAAAATAATCTCCAGGGCAATTATCATATGGTTTAACTTATTTGTGGAGCATAAGAAATAACATGGAGGACATGGGGAGATGGAGAGAAGAGAGTTGGGGGAAATTGGAGGGGGAGACGAACCATGAGAGACTATGGACTCTGAAAATCAATCTGAGAGTTTTGGATCGGCTGAGGGTGAGAGGTTGGGTGAGGCTGGTGGTGGGTATTGTGGAGGGCACGTTTTGCATGGAGCACTGGATGTGGTACATAAACAATGAATTCTGGAACACTGAAAAGAAATTTAAAAAATAAATAAAAATTAAAATAATAATCTCCAGGGCATACCCATACTGTTGCAAGGCCATCTACTGGAATTTCCCTTAACACAGGATCTTTTGTGGTTGTGGATTTTTAAACCATACTCTATGAAGTTTTAATGATGAAGTTGGAGGGTCGTTTGTTCTACTTTTCATACATAAACTTTTTGTATAATCACAGGTATGCTCAAGGGCCCAGTATCACCTAGTCACGGACACAGAGATGAACCTTGTCCTATTCAAGACAGATCAAGCCTGTGTTTTGATCTCAAGTTCCTCCTGCTGATCACTTCTTTGAAACACTAGTCACTGCAAATGTAAAACTGGAAGTTTTCTACTGATTATATAGATATTCTAGATGGATTTTACTGATAAGGTTAACAGAAAATTTGGGTACTTTTTAAAAGTAGTCTCTTAAGACCTAGATCAGATCTCAGAGGAAAATGTCTCTTCTTTACTTCCTGTTGGGGATTTATTTCCCCCTTGTGATCATAAGTATCTTCTTATTCTGTCCAGCTGGATGGTGTTGAAGAAAGGAGCAGGCTATGCAATTTCCTGGCAGAATCCGTGCTTATTAATGTACTTGACACATGTTTTGTAGTTTAATGCAACACATGATTATGTACATGGATTGAATGTTAACTATCATGTGCCCACTGTGTTGCTATTGTATTTACATGACTATGAATCTCTCTACCCAACAAGACGAGGATGATTTCAGGATGAGAAGAAGATAAAAGCTTACCTTCTGTAGAAGGCATTTAGAGAACGAGAACAGTGATTATAACTGCCATCCCGGAGTCTGTGCACATTTCTAATTTCCATTAATGGACAAAGATCCTATTAATGGATTGATCTTGATTCACATATTGGTTTCACTAGAACAAATTCAGATTTCTTCTAAAGTTATAATCTTGAATATCAGCTGGTAGCTTTGCTGTATCAAACAGAAAGATTAAGACTTGTGTTTGTATTATTATTTTCACTACTGTTATTTTTTACAGATGGGAAGAATGCCTTAAGGTTTTTAGTCATTATTCTCCAAGCAATAAATGTCCAGTCATGGAAATGGTAGAATACCTCCCTGAATGCATGAAAGTAAGCTGTCTAGAAAGAACTGCTTCTGGGTAGATGCTTGACATAATATAATATAATATATAAGGATTTATTATTGTGATTATTGTTGTAATCACAATGTAAATAATAGTAATTTTCATTTTTAAAGTAGTTTGTTGTTTCCCATAGGCTATCAACCAAGGAAGTTAGCCAACAATTACTTAATAAGGACCTACTCAGATTAAAGGATGCTGTTAGTTGTTGTGTGGAATCTAGCAAAATATAGTCAGGAGATTTTTTTTATTCAAATAATCCAAATCTAGAACAAAGACCACTAATTGTCGTTGCTGGATGAATAAAGTCTCTAGCTGGTTTTTCTGGGGGCATGCATGTTGTTGTCTCAAAGCTACAGTAGTTGGTAACATTTAAAACCAGGCTACTTAAGGATCCAGATATCTGGCTTCCTGTAAAAATCAGAAGGTCTGGTGACTGGGCCTCCTCCCCATGAGGAAGGAACTGCTGGGCTAGTAGCAGCTGCTTCCTTTAGATGGGGCAAACACTGCTCCCATTGCAAACACTTTTCCTTTTGTATACTCTGTCTAATGCCTCCTATTTGTTGCCATATGTTGTCATTCTGGTGAAACTGCTCTCCTAGCAGTAGAGAGAGATTTCTCTGTATTTGCCTCTACCTAAACTGTGAAGACAAAAGCCAGCTCAGGGAGAGCCAACATTTCAGAAACAGTGGGAAAGAAGCACTTAAGGCTGGTACAGTTTATTCATTTACACTACCTGCCTGGTCTCTAAGGACCTCCAAATGTGTGTTTCTCTGCTGGATTACAACAAGACAAACACTCATGAACTATGGAGGATGTGAGTGTTTAAGGAACTAGAAGGGAGACCTCCTTGGGAAGGTAGAGGTTTGAAGATTGGGATAGATATAGAATAATCAAAAAAAGAGGAAGGATGTCGAGTGTCATTCATAGGGAAAAATATATTAAAATCCTGGAGGAGGCAATGAGACATTGAGACACAGGAGACATAGGGCCCGGTTCAGAGCCTGATGGTCCTGGGATTTAGTCCTGGCTCTGCCTCTTGCTGTGCTGCTTTAGGCAAGTCATTTCATCTCTCTGAAATTCATTTTTGCTTGCTTGCTTGCTTTTTTTAATTTTTAGAATATTTTATTTATTTATCTGAGAGACAGAGTAGGAGCAGGTAGAGAGGCAAACAGACAGGGAGAAGCTGACTCCCTGTAGAGCGGAGAGCCTGAGCCCAATGATGCAATGATGCAGAAGCCAGGAGCCCTGGATCCTGACCTGAGCTGAAGGCAGTTGCTTAACTGACTGAGCCACCCAGGCACCCCATTTTCTGCTTTCTTTACCTCTAAAAAAGTGTTGCTGATACTGATGTTGCAAAGTGATTTTAAAAATTAGAGGTAAAATATACGAAGTATTCAGAATGGTGCTTGGTATATATTTTACATTCTACTATTTTTATACTGCTTCTGTGGTTGTTAGTACTACAGCTACTCAAGCTTATTGTTTTTATTTATTCAGTAAGCCTGTGGTATGTGCTAAGTGCTTCAGATGTATTTTTTTCTTACCTAATAAGAAACTGGAACCAGTCCAGTCTATAAATTATCATTTCAGGTGCTTAAATTTCATCAAAGGGAACATAAAAATTCAGAATTTAAAATGGTCTTGGAACTTAGTAATTCCAGTTGTTGTAATCTGTCCTAATGAATAATCATAGGTACAGACAGATTTATATACAGTAATGTTTTCTGCTATGTTACTAAAAATAGTTAAAAAAATATAAGAAATAGTCACATGTGGAAAACATAGGATAGAACTGAAGAAATTATACTAAAATGTTAAGAATTATCACAATTGTAGATTATTAGTTTTTTCTTTTTTACACTACTGTATATTTTCTTTAAAGTTTTTAAAATTTTTTAAAAGATTTTTATTTATTTATTTGACAGAGAGAGATCACAAGTAGGCAGAGAGGCAGGCAGAGAGAGAGAGGAGGAAGCAGGCTCCCTGCTGAGCAGAGAGCCTGATGTGGGACTCTATCCCAGAACCCTGAGATCATGACCTGAGCTGAAGGCAGAGGCTTAACCCACTGAGCTACCCAGGTGCCCCACACTACTGTATATTTTCTAGTTAGTTTTCTATAATTTCCTTGTATTTTAGTATTGTGAATTTTTCCTTAAATAGGGAAACTTGAAGGTCTTTCAGTTTAGCCTCAGATGACACATTTGAATAATTTACATAATCCCTCCCCATTTATCTGCAACCCCCACCCCCCCACCTCAGTCTATCTTTATTTTGTTTGTGCTGGTGGTTATAAAATTCTCAGTCTCAGATCTGCTTCTTTGGTTTTGCTTTACACAGCACTACTGACTAGCTTTGTCTTCATTATTATTTTTTTTTATGATGCCTTTTATGACCCTTAGTATCACTGCTGGGTCACCAACAGAGATTGAACTTTTTAAAGTCCCTATGGTGCTTGAGACCAGCCAGGACAGCAGTGCCCTCCCAGTGGGGCCTGGGTCCCTATTTCTCCCCTGCAGTTGCAAGTGGGGTTGACCCGATGCCCCATGAGTTTTGGGGGACACAATGGTGAGGTCATCTGGGGCTTTGTGTCCAGACTCTATTTCAGGAGGGCAAACTGGGCAGTATTTTTTTTTCCCCTCAGGATGATGAATTTGGGGTGCCAGAAAAGTGCCAACACACAGATTGGGGGTGACTGAAATTGTTTATGTTAATAGACACCCCATAAAAATATTTGTTCCTACACACCCTAGAGGTATGGCTCTAATAATCTCTTAAACATTCTCTCCTTTTCTTAAGCATGTAGAGGGCTGTCAGTATTGCTGTGTATAACATTTATTCCCTGCTATGCTGTCACGCAGCTCTGGATGAATACTTTGTCAGTGTTGCTCAGCAAGTGAGGTACAGAAGCCAATCCAGTACTCCATGCTTGAGCAATATGGAAGATGACACAGAAACCAAAGAAAGACCCTAGTGCTCAGCTGTGAGATCACAATTAGAGACAATAAACTGTCACTATAAGATGCTGAGCAAAGGAATCCTTTATATATTCTCTGGAAGCCCAGGACATCAAATCTTAGGCAAAACTAATGAAATATTTTTTACTCCAAATTTTAGTAAATGTAATTTCATTCTTAACCACGTGGTACATTTTCTGAATCATGTGGTGTTTCTGAAGCATGCAATGGTAGTTGAAACACTTTACATTTTAAACTTTGTTCCTTGATGACATGGATTATAGTTTATCTTTGAGGCACCAGAAATGAAGGGAGGGGAAAGGACTATCTTCGGTATAATTTTAGAAGGGGAATCAAATCCTGTCTCTTATGTAAGTCTTCTGACTAATATCTTTGCCATTTTTTCTTTCTTAAAGGTCCTTTTAGATTGTTGCATAATCCCCTCCACAGGAGACAAGTCTTGCAAAGACTACCATGTAAGTTTATTTTATCATGATAATTTAAAGTTTATTCTAATTCTTTAATGAATATTTAAAATGTTACTAGAGTTCCACAATCTCAGAAGTTGGTAATTATTATCTTCATTTGTCATACTATTGTATCATCTACTTGTGAGAGAATTTTTCCTCCATTTTCTCCCAATATTTTAATTGTTTCTAACAGCATTATTTAGGGTTGTTTCTAGTCTTTATATTTTCTTCAGTAGTACCACCTAAAGAATGAAGTTCCAAAGATCTAAGTGATCTTTTGAGAATTCATCTTTGAGAGAGAGAGAGAACTTCAGAACATGAGTGGGGCAGGGAGGGGCAGAGGGTGAAGAAGTAGTGGACTTCCTGCTGAGCAGGGAGCCTCACCTCAGGGCTTGATCCCAGGACCCTGAGACCATGACCTGAGTCCAAGGCAGAGGCATAACCAACTGAGCCACCCAGGTGCCTCTAAGATACTTACTTTTTGAAATAACTTAATCTACATTCTTCAGACAAAATGACTTAATTTTATTTGAACTACTTAATTTTCAGCAGAATGATAGTCTTGCATATTTGATTTGTCAAGACCTATTTTGGAGGTATAAACTAGATTGTTAATTTTTTCAAAATTTTATCTTATACAGATCGAGTATAATTTCACGTATCTTCAGTGTCCATTAGAATTTACCAAGAAATTAACACCTGCACAGGATGTTACATATGAGCCTCTTACAACCCTCAATGTAAGTCCGGTGTCTTCATTAACCAGGTAGTTTTTGCATGGGTTCTATAATGTTTTGGTACAATAGTTTCAGGAAGGGGCCTGGAAAGAATTTAACATTAATAGTTTTAGATCTCTGTCCTTCATGTGTCCTAACCCCTTATTTTTTAGGAAAGAAAGCAGTCATTTTCTATAGTAGCTATAATTTGATCTGCCTTAAAGTTCCACATTCTTGATCACTTTAATCCTAATGGTCATATTATTAACCTGCCCCAACCTACAATCCAATAAGCCATGGACAATATAGGCTGACAGTTGGCACTTGCTCCCCACCTCTGTCCACCTAAATATAAACATATATATTTAAGAGTTTCCTCCATGCAAAACCATGGGAAAATTGAAGGTTGATAACTTACAGTCATAGCTTCCAAGTCAGCTAACCACTGGGGTCCATGGTAAACTCTGACCTTTCAGAACCACTTAGATCATTCTGGAAGAATGATCCCAATCTGAAAGCAGGTCCAGCATATACAGTATAGACCCAAATTGCCCAAGAGACCTAACATCAAACCAGCTCTTATTCCAAAGAGGACTTTTATATTTCCAGCAGATGGGACAATAAAAACCATGCCAATATGATCCACTGCATCTAAATCAGGGGTCTCAAACACAACTACAGAGGAAACAGGTTACTGGATGGTTTAAAAAGAGATCAACTATTGGCATCAACAAATTAGTGCCATGTGGGAAGGGCAGCCTAGCTTATAAACACTGGCAACAAATTAACACTGTGTGTTAGCAAAAGAAAACCTACTTGAGGGTTAGATTTCCAAATGGGGTCTAGGGTCTAGATCTGTGCTAATAGATAACCACTGACCACATGTGACTACTTAAAACTAATTAAAATTAAGTAAAGTTAAAAGTTCATTTCTTCATTTGCAGTAGCCACATTTCTTTTTTTTTTTTTTAAGATTTTATTTATTTATTTGACAGAGAGAAATCACAAGTAGATGGTGAGGCAGGCAGAGAGAGAGAGAGAGGGAAGCAGGCTCCCTGCTGAGCAGAGAGCCGGATGCGGGACTCGATCCCAGGACCCTGAGATCACGACCCGAGCCGAAGGCAGCGGCTCAACCCACTGAGCCACCCAGGCGCCCCTGCAGTAGCCACATTTCAAGTGCTCAGTAGACTATGTGTCTTGGGGCTCTCTATTGAACAGCACAAATATAGGACATTTCCATCATTACAGTAAGTTCTATGGGACAGCCCTGGTCTAGACCAATTGGGAATTTTCATTCACTTTAAATGAATTAATGTTTCTGCATGAAAGACTTTGGTACAGACCATCGTATCAACCATCACCTAAGTAGTTATCTAGAAGGCTTAGTGAGTATTTGGAAGAGGAAAGATTCAGAGTCACATGGACTTTATGCCCACAGGGCTGGCAGTGGAAACTGACTCGCATACTAGCTTTATGCAAAGAGTTTTAGTTCTGCTGGAGTATGTTATGTTTTGTAGTTGTTACTATAGTTCAGACTCAATAGCCAAATGACCTAAAAGTAACTATACTTAACAGCTATACTTAGGAGAATTTTTGTGTATGTATGTGGAGGTTTTTAAATTGTAATTTAAAGAATAGGCAATACCTCTATCAGAGTGTATTGTTTTCACCACAAGAGTGACAATAGGAGAAAATAAAATCTTTGTAGGCTTTAAAAAGTAATATGCTTAATAAGATACGGACTAGGAATAATCTATATGAACCCAGCTTGCTTGAATAAATACACTGCACTTAGTGGACTTTTGGCAAGATTGAATAGTGCCTTAAAACATGACAAACCTGAGCCAAGAGGGGTTCTTCGGAAAGGATAGCTGATCCATCATAGGGAAGTACTGTGCACAGAAGTCTGAAAGTCTAGATGGACCTGTCAGTGCTTAGATTCAGGCAAGGCAGAAACCTGTCCCTTGGAAAGTTCCCCACAAAGTTACAACATTCCACACCTCTCTTTCCTCCTCAGGGAGAAGCTAGAAGTTAGGAATTTTCTCTTAATCTCACTACTCCGTGCTGGGAGAGGGACTGTGGCGATAAATGCCATGAATTTCCTGCTGTCTTTGATTGTGCTTCTTCTTGTCTACAGGCTCACTCAGGGTGCCCGAACCTCTTAACTGGTTTCTGTATTTCTCACAAAGATAGTTTTCCGGGTATTGCTATTAAGTTGATATCTCTTCTTTCCATGGGTGTAGGAGGGTCTAGGATTTCTGTTTCATCTTGCTGACATCACTTCTTCTATGTATTTCTTGAATAATTGAAAATTAATTTGGAGACACCTGGGTGGCTCTGTCAGTTAACTGTCTGCTCTTGATTTGGGCTCAGGTGATGATCTCAGGGATGTGAGATCAGACCCTGCATCAGGCTTCACACTGGACGTGGAGCCCGCTTAAGATTCTTTCTTTCCCTCTTCTTCCCCCCGACCCCAACTAAGAAAAAAAAAATTTGAAATGGATACTAGTAGTTCCCAATAATTCATGAAAACTTAATAATCTACAAGCTAATTTAATGACTATGTGTACTATACTATTTAAAATTCTTCTAGAGGGACACCTGGGTGGCTCAGTTGGTTGAACAGCTGCCTTCGGCTCAGGTCATGATCCCAGCATCCTGGGATCAAGTCCCACATCAGGCTCCTTGCTTGGCAGGGGGCCTGCTTCTCCCTCTGCCTCTGCCTGCCATTCTGTTTGCCTGTGCTTGCTCTCTCTCCCTATCTCTCTCTGACAAATAAATAAAATCTTAAAAAAAAATTCTTCTAGAAAGATAATCCTGAGTTTCTTCAAGGAAAGAAACAGGGTGTAGAGCTTCCTTCTTTATCTATAATATCCTTTCCAGTTGTAATTTTGTATGAGATTAAAATGCTTAGTCTATCTCAACTAATGAGAAATTGAAAGAGACAAAGTGAATCAAATAACCACATGTACAAAATGGTTCTCTCTAGATTGTTTTTCAAAATATACATTCTTGCTATAATTTTGATATTTCAGACTTTCATTAAAAAGTGTTACTTTTATAATATTAAAATAAAATTATAAAACAATCAAAGAAAAAGCTTAACTTGTTTTAATAGTTTAATAGGATTTATTTTGATTGATCTTTTCTTATTTCTCAGGTAATGGTACAACATAACCGCATAGAACTTCTCAACCATCCTGTATGTAAAGAATACTTACTTATGAAATGGTAGGTAGTAAGTAGTATTTCTTTCTAAAAATGCCCCATTGTTTGTTTAAAATCTTCTTATTAATTGTTTAGATTTTATTATCTTAATGCTTTATACTTTGAAAAAGAAATGTGTTGAAGGCAAATTTTGGTATTAAAAATGTTGTTTGGGAGAGGAATCAAGATGGCGGAGAAGTAGCAGGCTGAGACAACATCAAGTAGCAGGAGATTAGCTAGATAGTTTATCAAACCATTCTGAATACCTACAAATCCAACAGGAGATCGAAGAGAAGAAGACCAACAATTCTAGAAACAGAAAAATCAACCACTTTCTGAAAGGTAGGACCAGCAGAGAAGTGAATCCAAAGCGACAGGAAGATCCGGGCAAGCAACAGAGCAATGGAGCACAAAATCAGAACTTTAAAAAGTGTGCTCCACTGAGGGATATCGCTGCAGAGGTCATCCCGGGGTGAAGCCCCCATGGGGACAGACTGGTCTCAGGTCCTGTGGGGTCATAGAAGGATCGGGGGTGTCTGAGTATCATCGCAGAGCTTGCAGGTATTAGAACAGGGAAGCCGGCTACAGAGACAGAGCAGAGGAGTGAGCTCTCAGCTCAGGGTTACCTTGAACCATAATCCGTGGCACAGGCCACTGCTCTCTGAGTGGGGTCCCTACAAAATTTGGGGAGACCCCCCCTGGAAGAACTCAGGGATCTGCGGGGTTTGGAGACTCTAGGCAGAACTGTGTGCCAGAGACAGAAAATCTTGGTCACAGGCTATATGAGCTTGGAGCACAGCCAGAGGCCAGGGAGACAGGAGTGCTTGAGCGCTTTTCTCTGAGGGCGCACTGAGGAGTGGGGCCCGAGCTCTTGGCTCCTCCGGGCCGGAGACTGGGAGGCCGCCATTGTCATTCCCGTCCTCCGGAACTCTACTGAAAGCACTTAGGGAACAAAAGCTCCCGAAGGCAAACCCGAGCGGATTACTTAGCCTGGCCCCTGGTAAGGGCTGTGCAATTGTGCCTGGGGCAAAGACACTTGAGAATCACTACAACAGGCCACTCCCACAGAAGATCAACAAGAAATCCAGCCAAGACCAAGTTCACTTACCAAGGAGAACAGTGGAATTCCAGAGGAGGAGGAAGCAAAGCATGGAATTTATGGCTTTCCCCCATAAATCTTTAGTCTTGCAAAGTTAATTTTTAAATTTTTTTTTGCTGCTGCTAATTTTTTTTTAACTTTTACCCTTTCTTCTTTTAACGTTTTTTAACTAGTTTATCTTAATACCTTTCATAAAAAAATTTTTTTGAAGCTTCATTATTATAATCATATGTTATCCTTTGTTGTACTAACTTTATATTTTGTATACAGATAGGGTTTTTTCTTCTAAAAAATTTGGGGTACAGCTTCTTATAATAGATCAAAATACACACTAAATCTAACACCAGGCTTGTTCTAGTCTCCAGCTCGAGCAAATTCTGTCCACTTTTTTATTCTTTATTCTCCCAACCAACTTATCAACGCCTTTTTTAGAAGTTAAAAAAAAAAAATTTATCTTTATAGTCATATTCCATCCCTTCATTGTGGTTACCCTTATATATGTTTTTCATTCTTTAAAATTTGGGGAGGTAGTTTCTTCTAAGAAACCAAAATACTCCCCAAATTAAGTGGGTAACTCTGCTCTATACACCAGTCCAACATATATATATATATAATATATATATATATATATATATTACAAAAAGAAACCAAATAAAGAAAACAAATATATATATTTTATTTGGTTTCTTTTTGTAATTTTTTCCCTGAACTTCTTTTTTTACCCCCTTTCTCCCCACCCCCACAATTTGGGGTCTTTTCTGATTTGTTTAAAGCACATTTTCTTAGAGTCTTTACCACCGTTTTAGTATTTTATTCTCTCCTTCATATATTCTTATCTGGATAAAATGACATGCAAAAAAACTCACCACAAAAGAAAGAACAAGAGGCAGTACCAAAGGCTAGGGATCAAATCAATATGGACATTGATAATATGTCAGATCTAGAGTTCAGAATGACGATTCTCAAAGTGCTAGCCAGGGTTGAAAAAGGCATGGAAGATATTAGAGAAACTAATATTTTATTTCCAGAGAAATAAAAGCCCTTTCTGGAGAAATAAAAGAACTAAAATCTAACCAAGTTGAAATCAAAAAAGCCATTAATGAGGTGTAATAAAAAATGGAGGCTCTTACTGCTAGGATAAATGAGGCAGAAGAAGGAATTAGCGATATATAAGACCAAATGACAGAGAATAAAGAAGCTGAGCAAAAGAGAGACAAACAACTACTGGACCATGAGAGGAGAATTCAAGAGATAAGTGATACCATAAGATGAAACAACGTTAGAATAATTGGATTCCAGAAGAAGAAAGAGAGAGGGGAGCAGAAGGTATATTGGAGAGAATTATTGTAGAGAATTTCCCTAATATGGCATAGAGAGCAAGCATCAAAATTCAGGAGGTTCGGAGAATCCCCCTCAAAATCAATAAGAATAGGTCCATACCCCATCATCTAATAGTAAAATTTACAAGTCTTTGCGACAAAGAGGAAATCCTGAAAGCAGCCTGGGACAAGAAGTCTGTAACAGACAACAGTAAAAATATTAGATTGGCAGTGGACTTATCCACAGAGACCTGGCAGGCCAGAAAGAACTGGCATGATATATTCAGAGCACTAAATGAGAAAAACACTCAACCAAGAGTACTATATCCAGCTAGGCTATCACTGAAAATAGAAGAAGAGATAAAAAGCTTCCAGAACAACAACAAAAAAAAAAAAACAAAAAACAAAAAACTGAAAGAATATGCCAACACCAAACCAGCTCTACAGGAAATATTGAAAGGGGTCCTCTAAGCTAATAGAGACTCTAAAAGTAGTAGATCAGTAAGGAATAGAGACAATATACAGTAAAAGTCACCTTGCAGGCAATACAATGGCACTAAATTCATATATCTCAATAGTTACCCTGAATGTAAATGGACTAAATGCCCCAATCAAAAGACACAGGGTATCAGAATGGATAAAAAAGCAAAACCCATCAATATGCTGTCTACAAGAAACTCATTTTAGACCCAAAGACACCTCCAGATTTAAAGTGAGGGGGTGGAAAACAATTTACCATGCTAATGGACATAAAAAGAAAGCTGGTGTGGCAATCCTTATATCAGATCAATTAGATTTTATGCCAAATAGTATAATGGGAGCTGAGGAAGGACACTATATCATACTTAAAGGGTCTGTCCAACAAGAAGATCTAACCATTTTAAATATCCATGCCCCCAACATGGGAGCAGCCAACTATATAAACCAATTAATAACAAAATCAAAGAAACACATTGACAATAATACAATAATAGTAGGGGACTTTAACACTCCCCTCACTGAAATGGACAGATCATCCAAGCAAAAGATCAACAAGAAAATAAAGGCCTTAAATGACACACTGGACCAGATGGACATCACAGATATATTCAGAACATTCCATCCCAAAGCAACAGAACACACATTATTCTCTAGTGCACATGGAACATTCACCAGAATAGATCACATCCTGGGACATAAATCAGGTATCAACCAGTATCAAAAGATTGGGATCATTCCCTGCATATTTTTATCCCACAATGCTCTAAAGCTAGAATTCAATCACAAGACGAAATTGGAAAGAACCCAAATACATGGAGACTAAACAGCATCCTTCTAAAGAATGAATGGGTCAATCAGGAAATTAAGGAAGAATTGAAAAAATTCATGGAAACAAATGATAATGAAAACACAACAGTTCAAAATCTGTGGGACACAGCAAAGGCAGTCCTGAGAGGAAAATATATAGCGGTAGAAGCCTTTCTCAAGAAACAAGAAAGATCCCAAATACACAACCTAACCCTACACCTAAAAGAGCTGGAGAAAGAACAACAAAGAAAGCCTAAACCCAGCAGGAGAAGAGAAATAATAAAGATCAGAGCAGAAATCAATGACATAGAAACAAACAAACAAACAAAAAATAGAACAAATCAGTGAACCTAGGATCTGATTCTTTGAAAGAATTAATAAGATTTATAAACTCCTGACCAGAGTTATCAAAAAGAAAAGAGAAAGGACCCAAATTAATAAAATCATGAATGAAAGAGGAGAGATCACAATCAACACCAAAGAAATACAAACAATTATAAGAACATATTATGAGCAACTCTACACCAACGAATTTGATAATCTGGAAGAAATGGATGCATTCCTAGAGACATATAAACTATCACAACTGAGCCAGGAAGAATTAGAAAACCTGAACAGACCAATAACCAGTAAGGAGATTGAAGCAGTCATCAAAAATCTCCCAACTAAAAGAGCCCAGGGCCAGACAGCTTCCCAGGGGAATTCTACCAAACATTTACAGAAGAATTATTTCCTATTCCCCTGAAACTGTTCCAAAAAATAGAAATGAAAGGAAAACTTCCAAACTCATTTTATGAGGCCAACATTACCTTGATCCCAAAACCAGACAAGGATCCCATTAAAAAAGAATTACAGACCAATATCCTTGATGAACACAGATGCAAAAATTCTCACCAAAATACTAACCAGTAGGCTCCAACAGTACATTAAAAGGATTATTCAGCACGACCAAGTTGGATTTATTCCAGGGCTGCAAGGTTGGTTCAACATCCGCAGATCAATCAGTATGATACAATACATTAATAAAAGAAAGAACAAGAAACATATGATACTCTCAGTAGATGCTGAAAAAGCATTTGAGAAAGTACAGCATCCCTTCCTGATCAAAACTCTTCAAAGAGTAGGGATAGAGGGCACATACCACAATATTATCAAAAGGATCTATGAAAAACCCACCGTAAATATTATTCTTAATGGAGAAAAACATAGAGCTTTTCCACTAAGGTCAGGAACATGGCATGGATGTCCATTATCACCACTGCTATTCAAAATAGTACTAGAAGTCCTAGCCTCAGCAATCAGACAACAAAAATAAATTAAAGGCATCCAAATTGGCAAAGAAGAAGTCAAACTATCGCTCTTTGCAGATGATGTGATACTATATGTGGAAAACCCAAAAGACTCCACTCCAAATCTTCTAGAATTCATACAGGAATTCAGTAAAGTGTCAGAATATAAAATCAATGCTCAGAAATAAGTTGTATTTCTATACACCAACAGCAAGACAGAAGAAAGAGAAATTAAGATGTCGATCCCATTTACAAGTGCACCCAAACCATAAGATACCTAGGAATAAACCTAACCAAAGAGGCGAAGAATCTATACTCAGAAAACTATAAAGTGCTCATGAAAGAAATTGAGGAAGACACAAATGGAAAAATGTTCCATGCTCCTGGATTGGAAGAATAAATATTGTGAAAATGTCTATGCTACCTAAAGCAATCTACACACTTAATGCAATCCCTATCAAAATACCATCCATTTTTCAAAGAAATGGAACAAATAACCCTGAAATTTATATGGAACCATAAAAGACCCCAAATAGACAAAGGAATATTGAAAAAGAAAGCCAAAGTTGGTGGCATCACAATTCCAGACTTCAAGCTCTATTACAAAGCTGTCATCATCAAGACAGTATGGTACTGGCACAAAAACAGACACACAGATCAATGGAACAGAATAGAGAGCCCAGAAATAGACCCTCAACTCTATGGTCAACTAATCTTCCACAAAGCAGGAAAGAATGTCCAGTGGAAAAAAGACAGCCTTTTCAATAAATGGTGTTGGGAAAGTTGGACAGCCACATGCAGAAAAATGATACTGGACCATTTCCTTATACCACATATGAAAATAGACTCAAAATGGATGAAGGACCTCAATGTGAGAAAGGAATGCATCAGAATTCTTGAGAACACAGGCAGCAACCTCTTCGACCTCAGCTGCAGCAACTTCTTCCTATGAACATCACCAAAGGCAAGGGAAGCAAAGGCCAAAATGAAATATTGGGATTTCATCAAGATCAAAAGCTTTTGAACAGCAAAGGAAATAGTTAACAAAACCAAAAGACAACTGACAGAATGGGAGAAGATATTTGCAAACGACATATCAGATAAAGGGCTAGTACCCAAAATCTATAAAGAGCTTATCAAACTCAACATCCAAAGAACAAAGAATCTAATCAAGAAATGGGCAGAGGACATGAACAGACATTTCTGCAAGGAAGACATCCAGATGACCATCAGACACATGAAAAAGTGCTTCACATCACTCAGCATTGGGGAAATACAAATCAAAACCACACTGAGATACCACCTCATACCAGTCAGAATGGCTAAAATTAAGTCAGGAAATGACAGATCCTGGTGAGGATGCAGAGAAAGGGAACTCTCCTACTGTTGGTAGGAATGCAATCTGGTGCAACCACTCTGTAAAACAGCATGGAGGTTCCTCAAAAAGTTTAAAATAGAGCTACATTATGACCCAGCAATTGCACTACTGGGTATTTACCCTAAAGATACAAACATAGTGATCTGAAGGGGCACATGCACCCGAATGTTTATAGCAGCAATGTTCACAATAGCCAAACTATGGAAAGAACCTAGATGTCCATAAACAGATGAATGGATAAAGAAGAGGTAGTGTGTGTATATATACATATATATATATGTATATATACACAATGGAATACTATGCAGCCATCAAAAGAAAGAAATTTTGCCATTTGCAATGACGTGAATGGAAGTAGAGGGTATTATGCTGAGTGAAATAAGTCAGTCAGAGAAAGACAACTATCATATGGTCTCCCTGATATGAGGAAGTAGAGATGCAACGTGGGGGTTTAGGAGGTAGGAAAAGAATAAATGAAACAAGATGGGATTGGGAGGGAGACAAGCCATAAGAGACTCTTAATGTCACAAAACAAACTGAGGGCTGCTGGGGGAAAGGGGGTAGGGAGAGGGTGGTGGGGTTATATACATTGGGGAGGGTATGTGTTATGGTGAGTGCTGTGAAGTCTTGTAAACCTGGTGATTCACAGACCTGTACCCCTGGGGCTAATAATACATTATATGTTTATTAAAAAAAATAAAAAATTATTAAAAAATGTTTATCTTTGACATTAAATGAGACATTTCAGGGGTGGAAATCCTTATAGAAGACATAAAGAAGCACTCCTGGGCCTTGCATTTTAATGGACAGTGAAGTGAGAGGGGTACCTGAGTAGAGCAATCAGTGTGGAAGTCAGAAAATATGAGCTAAATTCTCTGTTTTTCCATTAATTGGTGAGAGATTTTAAATAACTCAGGATTTTCTGGGAAGTTGAGATTGAGATTCCTTTTCTGAAAATGAAAAATGGTGAATTTGAAGACCTTGTTTGTGAAGTTCAATGAATTTACCAAATAGATTTCTGAGAGGGATTATAACTACTTCTTCCATGGGTTATCTTATATATTTTTGTTAAAATTGTGTTTTTTTTTAATTTTTGTAGGCTGGCTTATGGGTTTAGAGCCCATGTTATGAACTTGGGATCTTACTGTATTGGTCTCCTACCTATGACATTTCTTGTTACCAGTATAAAGCCAGGTATGGCTTTCAACTCAACTGGAATCATCAATGAAACTCATGATCATTCAGAAATATTAGACACTAAGGTATTTTTGATTGGTCTTCATATTTCAACTTTTTAAAATAAAATATTATCAAAAGTGTTGTTTTTTCTTAGAAATACTAACCTCATAATCTGAACTATCAAGACTTTATTAAAAGTAGACTGTAGAATTAATATATGAACAGTTTCTACTAAAATCTTTTGTGGAATGAGAGGGACTATAAATAAATAGATCAATAAATGAGTTTGTAAATTAAAAAGAATTGACATGTATGAGATGCTAACTTTAATGCTGAAGTATAAAACTTTAAAATAGGTCCAGGAATGTAGATGTGTGGCTGTCAGGGATTTTGAGGGAGAGGAAGTGGTTCTTAGTGGATACAGTTTGTGTTTGAAGGTGGTGAAATGTTACGGAGCTAAATGCTGATGGATGCTGGTGGTTGCCTTAATGTCACAGAATTACACATTTTGAAATATAAATGTACCTGTAAAATATGAAATTTGAAAATGATAAATTTTATGTTTATGTGTATTTTACCATAGTAAAAAAAATTTTTTACATAGGTCTACAGATTAGTATTCTTTTAGAATTTGTTTGGTGATTTTTTAATCTCTCTTAAAAAGGACATTACGAAATGAGGATGAGTTATCTTTATATTTGTATCAGTAATTTTTTGTTTAGAGCAAATATGAACAATGTGTATGAATAAAGCAGAAGAAAAACAAATATTTAGTAGTAGAAATTATGAAGATGCTTAAGTGTTGTTTTACTTGATATCCTTCATAACTTTTGTACTTTTCTGTTTCAGAATTCATATTTTATAAAAGTTTGCATGATTTTAGTTTTTTTGTCAAGTATATTTGGATATTGCAAAGAAGTGGTCCAAATTTTCCAACAGGTACACAATACATTTTATATCTCTAAAGTTGCAAATATTTTATTTTATTTTTCATTTATTTATTTTCAGCATAAAAGTATCATTATTTTTTCATCACACCCAGTGCTTCATGCAATCCGTGCCCTCTATAATACCCACCAGCTGGTACCCCAACCTCCCACTCCCCACCCCTTCAAAACCCTCAGATTGTTTTTCAGAGTCCATAGTCTCTCATGATTCACCTCCCTTTCCAATTTATCCCAACCCCCTTCTCTGTAATTCCCCATGTCCTCCATGCTTTTTGTTATGCTCCAAAAATAAGTGAAACCATATGATAATTGACTCTCTCTGCTTGACTTATTTCACTCAGCAGAATCTCTTCCAGTCCCGTCCATGTTGCTACAAAAGTTGGGTATTCGTCCTTTCTGATGGAGGCATAATACTCCATAGTGTATATGGACCACGTCTTCCTTATCCATTCATCCCTTGAAGAGCATCTTGGTTCTTTCCACAGTTTGGCTACCGTGGCCATTGCTGCTATAAACATTGGGGTACAGATGGCCCTTCTTTTCACTACATCTGTATCTTTGGGGTAAATATCCAGGAGTGCAATGGCAGGGTCATAGGGAAGTTCTATTTTTAATTTCTTGAGGAATCTCCAGACTATTCTCCAAAGAGGCTGCACCAACTTGCATTCTCACCAACCATGTAAGAGGGTTCCCCTTTCTCCACATCCTCTCCAACAAATGTTGTTTCCTGTCTTGCTAATTTTGGCCATTCTAACTGGTGTAAGGTGATATCTCAATGTAGTTTTAATTTGAATCTCCCTGATGGCTAGTGATGATGAACATTTTTTCATGTGTCTGATAGCCATTTGTATGTCTTTATTGGAGAAGTGTCTGTCCATATCTTCTGCAAATATTTTAATACACAGAACATAAATTGCTAAACTATTATTTTTTAAACTATTGTTGGAGCAATGTATGTCAGAATAAAATTGCTTATCTTGACAAATGTGTAGATTAGAAATACCAAGCATAAGCTTTTCAAACTGTAGAAATCACATGATTTTAGATAAGACTCCTGCATCAAATGGTGTCTATTTGACAGAATTGAAGTAAAGATGTTCTAGTTGTACTAGTTAGTCCATATGGGTCTGCTTGGCTACAAATGAACTTATGAATGCCTTCTCTGTATTTTCTCTCATATCAGTTAGATATTTTGCTGACATCACAGATTTTGAATTTGATATTTTTGAATGTAGCATTTATAAAGAACTTACTTGATCCATGACTCTATTTCAACTGGGTTTTTCTTTGAATTCCTTTCTTTTTTTTTTTTAAGAATTCTTTTTTTTTTCTTTTTTAAGATTTTATTTATTTATTTGACAGAGAGAGATCACAAGTAGGCAGAGAGGCAGGCAGAGAGAGAGGGGGAAGCAGGATCCCTGCTGAGCAGAGAGCCCGATGTGGAGCTCAATCCCAGGACCCTGGGGTCATGACCTGAGCCAAATTAGAGGCTTTAACCCACTGAGCCACCCATGCGCCCCTTGAATTCCTTTCTTAATAAGAATGCTTTTCAGGGGCATCTGGGTGGCTCAGTTGATTAGGTGACTGCCTTTGGCTCAGGTCATGATCCCAGGGCCCTGGGATTGAGGCCAGGGTACTGCGATCCAGCCCCGTGTTGGGCTCCTTGCTCAGGAGGGAGCCTGCTTCTCCCTCTCCCTCTGCTTGCTGCTCTGCCTGCTTGTGCTGTCAAATAAATAAATAAAATTTAAAAAAAAAGAATGCTTTTCTTTATTGGATAAACTTTCAAGTTATAATAAAATTTGGAGCTCTTTATAGCATAATTTTTGCTTCATAACTTTTTTTTAAATGGGTGAACCAAATTCAGATCAGACTCAAGAACTATGTAAATTATCTACAGGTCCTTACTTTGACTAATAAATGGCATCAATCTTTTATTTCTCAGTGTGGAGGTTTAAAGTCTTTCATTCATTTTGGGTTTTTTTGTGCATCTTTTTATAAGATGTGTCTCTTTTATACAATACCTCATTTTATGTGAAAATTTACCTTGTTATATGTTAATGATAGTTACAGTGCTTCACATTTGTTTGATACACTATACATTGCAAAAACATATATGTGTGTATATGTATGTGTATGTAGGTGTGTGTGTATATCTATCTATAGTTGTAGTAAATTGTCACAATTTGGAGAATTAGACTATATTGTTTCATTGTAACTTTAATTATTGTGGGCACATTATTTAATCTTGTCATAATTTTCATTTTTTACAGATTATAGTTTAAAGTAAACTATCAAGTTACATGATTTCTGTAACAGAGTTGGTCTCCACCTTTTTTTATTGATAGTAAAATCATTACCTCTACAGGAAATTCGATGTCCAAAACATGAAATCTTTAAGAGTAGGACATGACTTCAAATTGTCGTGGTCATTAAGTCTTAGCACAGGCCTCAAATCCCTTTAGAAGCAGCTTCAGTTTATTTGTATCCTGAGAAATCCACATATATGTCCTTACATAGGGAGAAAAGAATTATCTAAACCAACTTGCAGCTACCAAGGAATTTCCTTGAGAAGGAATGAACTCTACAGAGAAAGTCAGAAACTTGTTGAATTTCCTTAGGTATCAGATTTCCAAAGCGTGCCAGGTCAACAGAAGAGGCTGGGCCATCTCCAGTACTGGTCCATACCTGGGCTCTGAGTTCAGTCAAGGGTGGCAGGAGCAGGGTCCTTGGTCCTAAACCTCTCCCAACTGCAGTGTCACAAAAATGTTGCTGCTGGTCAACGTGTGTGTGTGTGAGTGTAAGATGCCAGGACTCTAAGATGCTTGGACTCTACATGTGGTAATTCTGAATTCTTTTCAACCTCAGAAAAGGAACTATATTTTGGATAACGCCAATGCAGTTGAATGGATTATCTACACAACAAGCATCATTTTTGTGTCCCCCTTATTCGTTGGTATACCAGCTTCTGTGCAGTGGCAGTGTGGGGCAATTGCTATATACTTCTACTGGATGAACTTCTTACTGTATCTTCAGAGGTAAAGCCAGCCTGAATGCTTTCTGTATCCCTTAGGTATTTTTAACATTAAAGGAACAACTATTTGAAGTACCATAGATTTATAATTGTCTTATTCCTTTTCCAATTGTTTTTAGACTATGAAGATACCTTTTATATACTATTAAGGAAAAAGTGAGGAAGGTTTGGAGCTCAGAGTGTAGACCAAGATTGCCTAACCTTGGCACTACTGAAATTTGTGGCTAGATAATTTTTTGATGTGGGGGGTGGGGGAACTGCCGCCCTGTGCATTGAAGAATGTTTAGCAGCATCTCTGGCCTCTACCCATTAGATAAACAGTAGCAACACCCCTACTATGTGACAACAAAAGAGTATGCAGATATTATCCAGTTCTTCTGAATGGCAAAATCACCTGGGGTCGAGAAACACTGGTCTAAACAAATCTAGGTTAAATGTGGGGAGTAAATGGAAATAAAAGTATTAGCTATTCTTGGCTTTACTTCATATTATTTGGTAAGAATTTGCTTTAGATTAAAACAATCAAAATGAAGTGATAAGTATAGGGAATAATAATGATATACAAGAAAAAATAAGTTAGAAAACTAATTACAGAGAGGGGAAAAGGACTAAGCTCCCTTACCTCCGGATAGTGTTATTTCATATAATCTTTACAATAACAGAGGGTAAATGTTATTACTCACAGTATATAAAAGAAGAAAATGAAGGTGTGAGTTAAGTAACTTTCCCAGGATCTCAGCCAGTAAGAGGACATTTTGCCTACACCTTTCTAACCCCAGGGACCACGCTTTTCCTACTCTATCATCTGCATCACTGTTCACAAGCACAAGGCAGTGGGGCTGAGCCCAGCCCCTTGGAAAGGACAAGGTATGGTGGGACGAACAGTGGTCTGAAAGTCAAGAGGCTTCAAGGCAAGTCTGGGTGCTGCCACTCCCTTGGCTTTGCTATTATCAGTGACCTTAGCGAGTTCTTGGACAGCTTTGGGAACTTAGTTTCTGAGGCCTCGAAAGTCCCTTTCATCTTTAAAAGTGTCATGACTCCCCCTTTAACAAGTTGTCTTTGCCAAAGGAAATGTCCAGGTTGGTGGATAGAGGACACATCCATCCTCTCTCTAAACATTTCACAATTTTGGTTTGTAGGAGAGAAAGGAAACCTCAGGAGGTCAGGAGGTCCTGTAAATCATGTGGGTGCGCCCTTCAGGTGTGTGAGCTCATTTAGAGTCCCCACTGGATGCATCTCCTAACTCAGCTCTAGGATCCCTTTATCAGGCTTTGCTAGCACTTCCTATGATCCTGAGGAGATTTTTCTCTCCTGCTTTGTTTGAAGTGATTCCTAGTGGTCAAGTAGTAAAACAAAGATAAACATGAACAAGAAGGAAAAATAAAACCCTTTGACAGTTTGAAAATGAGACAACGATGCTTGATTTCTCATGTCTCCTTTTTGAAAGTAACTGGTCTCCATTACTCATCTGTGGAATGCAGTTACTAATGCATGATAAATATTGACGCTGAGTGAAATACAATTTGACCAGAAAAGTAAATACATACTTTAATTTTTACATTTTCTTAGATTTGAAAATTGTGGAATTTTCATTGTTATGTTGGAGGTAATTGTGAAAACTTTGTTAAGGTCTACGGTCGTGTTTGTCTTCCTTCTTCTGGCTTTTGGTCTCAGCTTTTACGTCCTCCTGAGCTTGCAGGTGAGGCAGCTACCTTAGTTGATTTTGTTGATGCGAATGTTACGAATATATATTTATACTTAAATCTGAACAGCCTAGAATATTAATAGTAATGTTTTTTTTTAATCTGATAAAATTGCCTTCAAATGATTTTTACCACAGGAAAAAATGTCATCTAACTCAATGACTTTTTCCCACTGTCAAAATGTTTATATAGGGGTGCCTGGGTGGCTCAGTGGGTTAAAGCCTCTGTCTTTGGCTCGGGTCATGGTCTCAGGGTCCTGGAATCGAGCTATGCATCAGGCTCTCTGCTCGGAGGCGAGCCTGCTTCCCCCTCTCTCTCTGCCTAATTGTGATCCCCCCCCCTCTCTCTGCCTACTTGTGATCTAAATTTAAATAAATAAAAATTTATCTAAAACATTAAAAAAAAAGTTTATATGTAATGCATGATGATTTGTTATAGATGCAGAAAAGATCTTTTTGATGACTTTATTGTCAGCTTATTAGTAGTTCTTATCACTTTCAGTAGTTATAGTCCTGTGACTTAAAAACATATTCTAAATATGATTTTTATTTTACTCTTCGGGAAGTGTTTTTTCCTTATATGCATTTTGCATTTCACTTTTACCATCTTTTCTCAGGATGCTTTCAGCACTCCATTGCTTTCTATAATCCAGACCTTCAGCATGATGCTAGGAGACATTAATTACCGTGATGCCTTCTTAGAACCGTTTTTGAGAAACGAATTGGCATATCCAGTTCTGTCCTTTATACAGATTATTGCCTTTACCATGTTTGTTCCAATTGTGCTCATGAATTTACTTGTAAGTAATTTTTCCTTATATTTTCTGTTGATCATGTGGGGGCATTTAGCAATGACCATTATTCTTTGCCTCCTTTAACTCCCTACATGAAAGGAAAAAGGGACTATTATAAAATCTATTCATTCAACATTCATTTAGTGCCTGGGTGTGCCAGGCACAGCATGAGGCCCAGAGGATGCCAGCCAAGATGCATTCACTTGGCAGATACTTATGAAGAATCTAGACAGTGATCCAGGTGCTGGGAAACAGTGGTGAATAGACCAATACCCAGCCCTTACATTATAAGCTAGTCATGAAGTGAAATAGTAGATAAATATGTGATATAACGTCATGGGGATGAAAAAATGCTATGAGGAACTACAAAGCAGAATAAGGAAATAAAGATGAATGGTGTTTGTGCTGGTCTGGGTTTGGGTGGGAGGTCAGAGCATCGCAGAGATCTTGGTGGAATGAAGGATTAAAACCTCATCTCTGCCTTTAAATTTCTCATTGATCAGAGATTCAAGTGGGGAAGAGAGTCTCAGGCATGAGGGCATCTGTGGCATTCAGGTGCCATTTCTAAACCAGTTACAGGCTGAACGTCCTCAAAAGACACAGACGTGCCCTTCACAGAGAACCTGCTCCAGCCATGGGTGTCTTAGCCAGTGCAGGCAGAAGTACATCCCAGGTCCATGAAATGCCTGAGCTGACGTTGCAGTGCATTTTTTCCCTTATCCATTTATGCATACATTCGGTACACTTACTGAGTCTGACTATACACCAGAGATTGTGCTCTACGGTATTTCCGGAAAGAAAAGAAAATATCAACTACTTAATATTTTGATTCACTTACTTGATGCAACTCCAGTGTTTTATGTTGTTGACCTAGAAAAATAAAGGATAGCACTAAGAATAATAAAGAATGACATAAAGCCCACGTTCTTCCCTTAGAATCACTTATGTTTTAGAAGATAATCATCTAGAAGAGGATTTGGTCTAGCAGTAGTACACACATGGGTGCCATCTCTACCTGCACATCCCAGAAGAAAATTAAACCCAACAGAGCCAAGACTGTCAATGTTTTCTTTCCTTCAAGCCCTTCTGTTCCTCTCAGTAGAACCTTCCTGGTTATCTGACTCAGATCACTGGAAAATACTCTAGATTCAGCTCTGCCCTTCCCTCACTTCTCCCAGTAAATACTTGCCTCAAATGCCTACTTCCAGTTGGCTTACATCCTTATGGTTCCTCCTCCATAAAGTTGCAGTAGCCCGAAGAGGCTCTCTTGTCTCACTTCTCTGTCTAATCCTTCCTGCCAATTGTCATCACATAGATGTTCTAAGGAAAAGCTGAAATTGCTTTTTTCATCATTTTTAATCTTTTTTAATCCCCAGGACTCTTCAATTCAGTTTAAATCCATCAGCAGGCCACACAAGGGTTCTCATGATCTGATTCTTACCCAGATCTCACTCAGCTCCCCGCTGTTGGCAGGATTTACCCAGACATGTACCGTGAATGTTCACTGAGTGTGCCAGATTTTTCTGTGGGCTTTCTGGGCTCTGTTCAAGCTGCTCCTTTTCCTGGAAGGCCCCCCACTTTGGGTTAACTCTTTCTAAGCTCCCAACACTCCGCTCAAGCATCATCTCTCCTAGGTAGATTATCTTAACCAACACCTCCCTGCCATCACCCTGGTCTGAATCAGATGCCCCTTCCTTGTGTTTTCATAGTTTTGGGGACACAAATCAGAAAAATGTCATAAAACCTACTTTCTAGCTTATGCAGAGAAAATGAGCTAATACAAAGCACTTGAAATGATGCTTGGCACATGATAAGCATTAAACAAATGTTAGCTATAATTAAATAGTAAGTTATCTACTCTCTGACTCACAAGATCAGACGTCTTCAGATCCTAGGCAAGTATCTTCAGTATGAGACAGCTGGGTTTTGATGGAGGCTGATATAAACTAGAGAGAATGCCCACTGAAAGGCTTCCAAATTAAAAATAAAAAAACATTATCCTGCCAAATAAAGCCCACTTGCTGACTACATGTGGTTCCAGTGCTAGTTTGCACGCTCTGGAGTATACTCTCGCTGCTCATTCACTCAGTAGCTGTCTTGTGTTCCTGCTCTGTCCCCGCTGTGGTTCTAAGAACTGGGCATACAGTGGTGACCTGGACAGACCGAGCCCTTCCCTTATGCAGTTTACTTGACTTTCTGAGAACATCAACATCCAGGAGGCTGGTTCAGCATAGGCGGGTACTGATTGTCTAACAGATACATGTCAGCTCATGTAAGTAAGTGGATTTCATTGGGATTGAGTAGAACTAAGCTGACAGGTTCCCTTCACCTAATTCTACGAAGCCACGGATTTCTAGACGCAGTTCCTGTTTGTTTTTGTTTGTTACCAAAGCCACACCCATCCTTGAAGTGTACCTCTTCCTGCCAAACCTATGTAAGATATATATTTCTGCATCACCTCGGTTTGCCATTTAATTTTTCCATTTGTCAAGTCACTCTTGTTTACCTTAGAGAGGCCCAGCTCCTAGAGTTTGCAACTGTGTTGCGTGGTTACCCCAGTGGCATTTGATACTCTAGCACCCCGTCCTCTCCAAAAATAACAAATTTTTATTTTAAATTAAAATGAATTTCAGATGGGTGTCCTAGTGTTTTATGATAACACTTAAAATCAGTGAACCCATGTGGCTACCATTGTGACCAAGGTGTATAGGCTTTATGGTGTGCTGCAAGAGGTGTTAGCCCTGTTGGGGTCACTACTAGGCAGTTACATGCTCACTCCCCCACTGTAGCCAAAGAGATCTTAGTGCATTTTTAGGTGTCACTAAACTGGTGATGACTCAGTGCTGTATTGTATTGTAGATTGGTTTGGCTGTTGGCGACATTGCAGAGGTCCAGAAGCATGCATTGTTGAAGAGGATTGCTATGCAGGTAGGTACTGCATTTATTTAAAACTTCTTGAAATTAACACCATCTTTTTTTTTTTTTTTTTTTTTTTTTTTTTTTTTAAAGATTTTATTTATTTATTTGACAGAGATCACAAGCAGGCAGAGAGGCAGGCAGAGAGAGAGGAGGAAGCAGGCCCCCCGCTGAGCAGAGAGCCCGATGCGGGGCTCGATCCCAGGACTCTGAGATCATGACCTGAGCCGAAGGCAGCGGCCCAACCCACTGAGCCACCCAGGCGCCCCGAAATTAACACCATCTTAATTATTCATGTATGAGCATAGCTGATTTCTGTGAACAGTATTTAAAACAGATATTTTGTTAGTGCTGAGAAGTATCACACTGTATAGTGCTTGTTGGGCCCATTCTTTGTAGTACCTGCTGTAGTCAAAGACTCAGAAATGAGGAAAAATTTTTCAGAAAAAATTCAGCAGAGAAACTGAGAAATTATCTGGGCCTCTTTTAATGTCAGCATGTGGCCAAACAGGTAGCTAGCTGCTAAATAAGGATGTGACAGGTGTGAGGTGTTCTGTCTTGTCACAGCCCCACTGTTCCAAGGATCCTGGTATTCTGGCCCTAGTCTTGCAAGGTTCCCACATCACATGTTATATTGAAGTGACGTTCACTGCATCCAGGAGATTTTGTTCCTTTGTCACATCCCTGACATCTTTCTAAATAATTCGATGTAAAATCTGCTCAAGCCAGAGGCTTCTGGGTGGGTCCTTGGCTGCTGAATCCTGTGAGGTGGTTTCCTGTTACACAATGCAAAATTATTTTGCATTTGTAATATTTGCCTTGTAATTATTTGCCTTGTCTTTAAATTTCAAATTTGAATGGGAATATTTGATGCTTCAAAAATATCTGATGACCAGTTGAACGTACACATTCAGAAACTTAGGCCAGTTCAAGAGAAAGACAAATTCATGGTAAGATTTAACTTTATTCTCTTCACTTTTCTTTGACACACTGCTTTCTTCTGTGTCACTCACTCAGCTATCCATGAGCACATGTTTATTTCTGAATAGTGTTCCAGTACATGACACGTGTGGAGTACAGTACAGTTTAGCATGAGTGAACACAGAACCCCAGCCCAAAGTCATCCAGTTATTTGCTAACTATAATACGTAAAAGAAGTCTAATTAGAGAGCACATCAACAGAACATTCAGAGTGTAAAATGTCGAAGTCAACTTAGAACCGTGCTTCAAGTCTCTGTTCTGTGACTAAGTTGTACATTTTACAGAGGGCTTGGCACATTTAAAGAACAAAAATATATAAATTAACTGATTAAAGTGTTAGGTCCAGAAAATGAATGGGAACGCAGTTAAGGAAATGCTACATGGAAGATTTGGCATGTGAGCCAGACCTTGAAAGATAGGATTCAGAAGAGCAGTGAGGCCGGTCCTGAAGGGCGGGATCCGGCAGGAGCAAAGGGCTGAAGGCAGAATGAGAAGTGGCTAAGGAGGGGTGAAGGGCTGCCTGGCCTAGAAGGATGGCTCTTAAAGGGCACTAAGGCTGCTCAGGATTATAGAGGGCTTTATTAAAAAATAGCAAAGGAAAACCTCAGCTTTGTTTTTTTTTTTTTTTTTTTTTTAAGATTTTATTTTTGAGTAGTATCTCACTGCCAACCTGGGGTTTTAACTCACAATCCTGAGATCTATAGTCCGAGCAAGCCAGGCACCTCAGAAAACCTTAACTTTGAAAGAAAGGGCAGTAAATGATGGAAGTGCTTCAAGTTATTTCGTTAGTGCGTGGGACGCTTTTAGCTCTTCCGAAGAATGAGAACAAAATGAAAGTGGCGTTTAAGATGATCAGTTATTATCTCTATTTGGTGGTGGAGAAAGATTAAAGGAAAAGCTAACTGACCAGTTCCTACTATAACAAAGATGGGGTGTGGGACTTGAGGGAGGTAGGGAAGAAAAGGAAAAGAGATGCAGAAACCTCCTCGCAGGCATGCCAGCAGTACCTCATAACTGACGACTCTTGAAAAGGTCAAGGAAAGTAAATAAAAAGAACAATACAAGCAATAGCACTACATAAGATGTCTGCAGAAGTCCACGAAACAACATGGTTAATACAGCTAACCAGTTCATACGGTTAATAGGAAAAGCACAATTCTGTATTAGGTTTGACCTCTTCCCTGAAACACAGCAACAAAAGGGCTTATAAAGGAAACGGGCACAGCAAGTGCTCCTATGTTATCTGCCTTGTTTTGGATCACGAAGAGCATTGGCTAGAAAACCAGGAAGCCATTCTCTTACTTCCCCTAAATTGTTTTTTTAAGCAAATTTCTATAATCCATGTACAACTCTGTGAGGTCCAACCTGAGTGTGAGGCCACATCAGAACCAGAGCGTAAGGGGATGGCAGCAGCCCTCTCACAGAGGGACATTTGGTCTTTTCACAGAGTCCTCTCAGACCTAAGTGGGGGACAGAGAGGTCCCTGGGGAAGTGCATGCTGGGAGATGGAACAGTTACTCAAAGACAGGAGTTGTATTGTGAGGAGCTTGGAGCTCTGTAGTTTTCCACATTAGTATCCCATTTCCAGTACAGGCTGGCAGCTGTCAACACTGCACACGGACAGGCACATCACGAGGGATAGCCATGGAACTCACTTACCTCCAGCGTGGGAAAGCCACCAGGTGGAGGAGGTGCAGATCAGTCCTAAGCCCACAGGAGCCATGCTCGGTGGGTGCCAGCGGACCCACCAAGGTTGGACTTGAAGCTCTGCTTGCCATCCTCCCTAGGACCATATTTAAGGAAGGAAATCTGGCAGGTCCTATGTAGAAAATGAACAGGGTTATGATACATCATGTGCTTTGTCTGTTGGCAGGCACTAGACTTGAATAAATCTTTTTCAATTAAATAAGTGAATGATAACATGTGACTTCTGAAATAAATGTATATTGTAAGTGGAAAGGAATATTGCTCTTAAGACCCAAGGGGAAAAGGAACCTTGAAAACTATTTATTATAGAAACCCAAAGAAAATTTTTAATTGGTGTTGTGAATAAAATACAAGAAAACATAGCTGATCTTGAAACTAGAACCAATATAGAGCATGTTAAGTGGTGGTAAGTGCTATAAAAATGGGAAACAAGATAGAGTGTGTTATGTGGGAGAGGGGCTAGTGTTTTAAACAGGTGGCCAGGGAAGTTCTGTTATGTGGGAGAGGGGCTAGTGTTTTAAACAGGTGGCCAGGGAAGTTCTTAGCATCTCACCATTTGTGGATGTGAGCCACTGAAGTGCCCATATATAAAAAAATTATTTCGTTAGTGCGTGGGACGCTATGAGCTCTTCCGAAGAATGAGAACAAAACTCTTAGCTTAGAGAGCAAACTCTCACCTACATGGTAATTACAATAAACATATCTAAACAGACACAAAGGACTACAAAAAATGAGTAGAAGATAAAATTTGGCAAATAAAAAGTAAAATGTCAACTCAAGGTAAACCCATTAAATGACACAAATGATTGTATCTCTGAAAATAGAAATTATTAGACTCAAGATGGGACACGGATAAATCATTTTGCACCCGATAGCACATCGTGAAAAGTCAGTGGAGTATTAGTCTTCGATGCACCAGCTGTATTCCTTCCTCTGGCTCCGGTCGTGGTCCTCCATCTAAGCACGAGTTTCTCCCCTGTCACAGGTGTGCATTTTGGACGACACCCCAGAGGACAGGCCAAGTTATCTTCTTCTGTGGGTGGTGTCAGTCACCGTCCCTGAAGAGTTACCATCTGCTCACTTCCATTGAATTCCTTCTTTAAGCAGTCTGCCTCAGCTGCAGACTGCTTGGCCCCCATCTTGTCAGAGTGGAGAGGCGGCGAACCTGGCCAGCCCGGCTGCTTGTGCGTTAAGCAGGGCACCGGAGTCAGTTTTCAGTTCACTGTGCTAATGGTTGCTTTCCTGTGGTGTAAAAATTCCAGATGCTTATTAATGATTCCTCTCAATCAATCCAAACTGCACTTTAGGTGGAACTTCATACCAGCTTAGAGAAGAAGCTGCCCCTCTGGTTCCTACGCAGAGTAGACCAGAAATCCATCATTGTGTATCCCAACAGACCCAGATGTTCAGGGTTATTGGTAAGTACATGTGAAACATATCGGCATCAGTAACACGATACTCTTTGACCTTCATTCATGGTGTTATCCTTAAGGGTACCCTTAGGAAAAGAAGTAATTGTGATTTAAAAAAAAAAATTAAGTGCCTGATTAACCCATAGTGAGAAAGTGAAGGGCCCTGGGAAGGAGGCATTTGTCTTACTTGCTCATTCACAACATCTGTGTTAAATGTGTACCACATCCCTGTGAGGGCAGAGGCTTGGGTGGGTGATTGGCTGTGCTCTGTATCTTTCCTACAGGGTACGCTTCATTTTTCCTAGTCACATGCCACTTACATAATTTGCGCAAAGAATAGGTCTATCTGCAAATATAGAGCACATATGTACCTATGCTCAGATATATATACACACACATACACGTGCATGGGGAGTGTACATTATAGACAATATACTAAGTGTCCAAGACTAAGCAAGCCACTGCATTGTAATGGAAAAAGGACTGTATTAAGGATCAGAAGTACTAGATGCTAATCCTGGCCATGCCTGGGCTTCCTCCTCTATGAATATTTTTTTCTCAATTCTTTGCTTATTACTTTTCCATTGTGTGGTCATGAAATGATAAAGTCAATTTGAGTATTGGCCTAGGTTTTATTCTATCTACATTATTTCCCTGTTTAATTGCATTCATATCCATGGTTGTGACTACTCCTAAAACACAGAAGGCTCTCAGCAATTGATCCCCTAGCCTAAAACTCTCTTTGAGTTCCAGGCTCCTATGTCCAGCTGTCTACCGTGACTCTTTACTGGTATGTCTCAAGGTACCTCAATTCTGCATATTCAGAACAAACTCATGCAAAAGAAACTCACATTTTTCACTTCTCCCATGTTTATTCCCCCTGCAGGGAAAGAATGAAAAAGCCTCTTTCCTCTTCAAAGTTTCTTTCAATTCATGTCCACACCATTCACTTGCTTGTGCAAGGTGTCATCCTTGATGTTTCTTTTCCCCCTGCTGACTGCTCACACCCAGGGACTCCCATGTTTGGTTTATTAGGCTTCCCGGATCACCTGTGTGCACTGTCCTCTTGTCTTGCCGGGATTCCTAGAATTGCCTCATTTCTGGTCATTTCATTTCTGTCCTTGACCCATTCCAGTCTATCAATGGTTTAAAAGACACTAAATTTTAAAAATTTATATTAAAATAGAATTTCAGAAACATCCGTATGGGAAATTCAGTTGTGTTAGATAATGGTGTGGTTTTAGAGAACAATTAATCTTGTATGGAATACCACCACTTATGATGAGTTTTTTTCATAATAAAATATAAGATAATTTGGTTATACTTTTTCACAAGCAGTCTTCCACTCTTATTTTCTCCTTCTAATCTGTATAGCTTGTACTTTATTATAATATGCATGACTTGTTTTAGCTTTTTATATGCCTGTTTCTTTTTTTAATGTATTTTATTTTATTTTATTTTATTTTTTTTAAATTTTTTATTTTTTATAAACATATATTTTTACCCCCGGGGGTACAGGTCTGTGAATCGCCAGGTTTACACACTTCACAGCACTCACCAAAGCACATACCCTCCCCAATGTCCATAACCCTACTCCCCTTCTCCCAAACCCCCTCCCCCCAGCAACCCTCAGTTTGTTTTGTGAGATTAAGAGTCACTTATGGTTTGTCTCCCTCCCAATCCCATCTTGTTTCATTGATTCTTCTCCTACCCACTTAAGCCCCCATGTTGCATCACCACTTCCTCATATCAGGGAGATCATATGATAGTTGTCTTTCTCTGCTTGACTTATTTCGCTAAGCATGATACGCTCTAGTTCCATCCATGTTGTCGCAAATGGCAAGATTTCATTTCTTTTGATGGCTGCATAGTATTCCATTGTGTATATATACCGCATCTTCTTGATCCATTCATCTGTTGATGGACATCTAGGTTCTTTCCATAGTTTGGCTATTGTGGACATTGCTGCTATAAACATTCAGGTGCACGTGCCCCTTTGGATCACTACGTTTGTATCTTTAGGGTAAATACCCAGTAGTGATCCAGCAATTGCCTGTTTCTTTTTTTATTTTATTTTTTAAATTTCTTTTCAGTGTACCAGAATTGTTTATGCACCACACCCAGTGCTCCCTGCAATACATGTCCTCCATAATACCCACCACCAGGCTCACCCAGCCTCCCACCCCCACCCCTCCAAAACTCTCAGATTGTTTTTCAGAGTCCATAGTCTCTCATGGTTTGTCTCCCCTTCCAATTTCCCCCAACTCCCTTCTCCCCCGCATCTCCCCATGTCCTCTGTATTATTTCTTATGCTCCACAAATAAGTGAAACCATATGATAATTGACTCTCTCTGCTTGACTTACTTCACTCAGCATAATCTCTCCCAGTTTCTCTTAAACTGTGAGCTCCTTAAGGGCCATAGCCATGTCTTAGCTATTTGTCGTGCTAGCATACCTGATGCAGTGCTGAATCATGGCACACGTTCAAGAAATAGTTCCTGAATTGAGTTCAACCCGAGTAACTATTCATCGTTTATCCCACAGCGTATATTTCATTTTCTTTTTCACACCAAAGAAACAAGACAGGAAATTCCAAATGTTGACACATCTCTAGAAATAGAAATATTGAAGCAAAAGTATCGGTATGTGTTTTTCTTTATTTCTGTATTTGAGAAACTTAAAACATTTAAATAATGATGTCTAGTGTAAGGTTATATTGTATATTTGTGTTTATCTCATATATTAAGTCATACTTTAGGTGACTGATGTCGTAGTGTTTTGAGAATCATGAGAAATTTTTGAGACCCAACAATTTATTAGCTGCAGTTCAACAATCAGTTTTCTAGTCAGTATCTTAAACTGCATTCCCATGAGCCATCTGAATTCATACATCAAAGTTTTGAAAGATTTTGAAGATTCCTAGAGAAGCAATTTAGTGTACAGTGGCTAAGCATTAGGGCATTAGAGTTTATTCACCTGAGTTTAAAGCCCTATTCAACTGCTTACTAACTGTGACCTTGGGTAAGCTGCTTATTCTTTCTGTGCAACAGCATTTTAATCTTTAGAATGGGAACAAAAGTAAACTGGCCAAGAACTAACAGCCCGACCTTAAGAAGAACACCTAACCTTAAAAAATGTGTATTGCTTAGAAGGGTTAGGACTACCACAAAGCTATGACCTGACAGAGCCCATTGGATATAGAACACCTCTCGTAACCTAGGCTTCTCTACACTCAAGGACTGAAAGGATCATTGATAGTAAATTCACGAGACATGCATATCCTTTTAGGCTGAAGGATCTCACTTCTCTTCTGGAAAAACAGCATGAGCTTATCAAACTCATCATTCAGAAGATGGAAATCATCTCTGAGACAGAGGATGAAGATAACCATAGTTCTTTTCAAGATAGGTTTAAAAAAGAACAGTTAGAACAAAGGAATAGCAAGTGGAATTCTGTATTGAAAGCTGTAAAGACAAAGACCCACAGCCCTTTGCCTTAGGCTGCAGTGGGGCTTCCTGTCGGGGGCGGGGGGGGGGGGGGGAGTTTGCATGACCCTGTTGGGTCCAATTTCCAGGTTAGCAAAAGTGAGAAAAAAGCAGAACTAGGACTCTGATTTCACTACATATGAAAGGATGGTTCCTGTATTCTTTGTAAAATAAACCTTCTCTCTATTCATATTTTATGCCAGTTAGAATATAGAGAGAATATCCTTGCTAATGAGTTCAAGTTGTACTTCACTTCTCATTATTTGAGTAGAAAACTGACTTGTTAGAACATACATTTTAATGAGGACTAGTAAATGTAACTCTTAAGCTAGAATACAAATGTCAATACTGGATTCCTGCTTGATAATTATGTAATATGTAATGTATTAGACAATAAAGTATTATATTAGGTTATACCATTGGGTATGCTTTTTGTGTGTGTGTTGTAAGAACCTGTGGGTGGAACACTGTGTACTCCGTTCCAACTATAATAAACGATCACACCCTTCTTGCTGCTCCTAACACACCTGATGTCACTTTGAGTTGAGATCCAAATTAATAGACATTATATGCATGAATTTTACTATAGGTATAGATAGTATGTGCTGTTTCTATATTTTTGGTTTTCTAATAATCATAATAAATGTAAAATCTATATAGTCACCCCACTGATTATTGTGTGAACTTTTTACTACACTTAGTTTTTTGAGATTTGTAAAAATACTTCCATCATACATGGAACTAGAGAAAGATACTACAAAAAAGAGAACTATAAGCCAGTATTTCTAATGACCTAGGTCCTCAGCAAAATATTAGCAAACTGAATCTAATAATACATTTTAAAAAAATCATACACCACAGTCAAGTGGAATCCATTGCCAGGATGCAAGGGTGGTCCAATATTTGGCAAACAATCAGCATGATAAGTCACATCAGTAAGAGAAAGAATAAAAGCCGTATGATCATTTCAATAGGTGCCAAGAAAGCATTTCACCAAGTACAACATCCATTCATAATAAAAATTCTCTGCAATGTAGCTGTAGAGGGAACATACCTCAGCATAATAAAAGCCTTATACGAAAAATCCACAGTCAACATCAGAGTCCATGGTAAAAAACTGAGAGCTTTTCCCCCGAGGATCAGGAAGAAAACAAAGATATCCACTCTTACCACTTGTATTCAGTGTGGTACTGGAAGTTCTAGCCACAGCATTTAGACTATATAGAGAAATAAAAGGCATCCAAATTGGTACAGAAGAAATATAACTTTATTTGCAGATTATATGATGCTATATATAGAAAACCCTAAGGGCCCACAAAAAATTTACTAGAACTGATAATTGAATTCAGTGAAGTTGCATGGTACAAAATCAGTGTACAGAAATCTGTTCCATTCCTATACATTAATAATGAAGCAACAGAAAATGAAATTAAGAAAACAATCTCATTTACAATTGCACCTAAAACAAATTTTCTAGGAATAAATTTAACGAAAGAGGTGAAAGACCTATACTCTGAGGACTATAAAACATTGATGAAAGAAATTAAAAATGATGCAAACAAAACAAAACAACAAAAAAAGACATCTCAATGCTCATGGGTTGGAAGAACAAATATTGTTACAATGTCCATACTATCCAAAGCCATTTATAGATTTAATGCAATCCCTATCAAAATACCAAGAGCATTTTTCATAGAACTAGAACATACAATTCTAAAATTTGTAAGGAGCCACAAAAGACCTCAGATAGTCAAAGCAATCTTGAAAAACAAAATGAAGTATCATATTTCCAGATTTCAAGTTATATTTCAAAGCAGTAGTAATTACAACAGTATGTTATGGTCACAAAAATAGACACATTGATCAGTGGGCTAGAATGGAAAACCCGGAAACAAACCCACAACTATATAGTCAATCTTCAACACAGGAGAAATGAACATACAGTGGTATTGGGAAAACTGGACAGGAACATGCAAAAGAATGAAACCAGACCCCTTTCTCCCATCATACACAAAAATAAACTCAAAATGGATTAAAAATTTAAATGTGAGACCTGACGCCATAAAAATCCTAGATGAGAGCAGAGGCAGTAATTTCTCTGACATTGGGCACAGCAACATTTTCTGAGCTCCATCTCCTGAGGCAAGCAAAATACAGCAAAAATAAACTGTTGGGACTTCATCAAAATAAAGAAGTTTCTGTACAATGAAGGAAACAAGAAAACTAAAAGGCAACCTACAGTATGGGAGAAGATATTTGCAAACGACATATCCAATAAATTGTTAGTGTCCAAAATATGTAAAGAACTGATACAACTCAACACCCAAAAAGGAAATAATCCAGTTTAAAAATAGTCTGAAGATATGAACAGATATTTCTTAGACATACAAATGGTCAACAGACACATGCAAAGATGCTCAACGTCACAAATCATCAGGGAAATGCAAATCAAAACCGCAATCAGATATTATACCTTACACCTGTCAGAATTACTAAAATCAAAAACAAAATAAACAGTAAGTGTTGGCAAGGGTTTGGAGAAAACAGAACCCTTATGCACTACTGGTGGGAATGTAGATCAGTACAAACACTGTGAAAAGCAGTATGGAGATTCCTCCGAAGATTAAAAATAGAAATACCATATGATCCAGTAATTTCACAACTGGGTATTTACCCAAAGAATACGAAAACACTCATTCAAAAAGATATATATGTACTGTATGTTTATTGCAGCATTATTTATAATAGCCAAACTGTAGAGGAAGACCAGGTGTCCATCAATAGAATGGATAAAGAAGTGCGTAGGGGACGCCTGGGTGGTTCAGGGGGTTAAAGCCTCTGCCTTCGGCTCAGGTCATGATCTCAGGGTCTTTGGATCAAGCCCCGCATTGGGCTCTCTGCTTAGCAGGGAGTCTGCTTCCTCCTCTCTCTGCCTGCCTCTCTGCCTACTTGTGATCTCTGTCTGTCAAATAAATAAATAAAATCTTAAAAAAAAAAGATGTGTATACACACACACACACACACACTCACACACATGTACATACCTGCAATGGACTATTATTCAGCCATAAAAAAGAAAGAAATCTTGCCATTTGCAACGACACAGATAGGGTTAAGTATAAAGCTAAGCAAAATAAGCCAGAGAAAGACAAATACATGATCTCACTCATGTGTGGAATTTAAGAAACAAATGAGTAAAGGAAAAAGACAAACCAAGAAGCCGACTCTTAACTATAGAGAACAAAAAACAGTGGGGAGGGGGGTGGGAGGATGGGTGAAATACGGGGTGGGGAATAAAGAGTACACTTATCTGATGGAAAAAGTGCTTCCATCACATACACCCTTTTTTTTCTTTTGATGTCCACCACAATGTATGCATCGGTCACATATGTCATTGTTGATCTTTTTCAAGGTCCTTGTTTTTATTTTCCTCTTCACCCTAATTCTGATGTTTTTTTCCCTCACTTGCCCAGGACATGCCCGCTCTAATGAATGTCTTTGGCTAAATGTGTACCCTTGTATTACACTGACAGTGTTGGTTCATGTGTGCTATGATGCCAAGGTTCTTGTTCTCCTTACTTCTTTCCATTTAATGTATTGATGAGATAGAACTATGGAACCCTCTGTCCATCTAGCACAAGGGTTCTGACAGATGTTACTGTAATTTTTTGGGCCCCATTGCATGGACTCCTCTCTTTTCCACAGATGGACATCTTGGTGGCCTCCATCTCCTGCTGTCATATGCATTCTCAGCCACACACTCACCCAATCAGGCAGAGTGCTAAGTGACAATATATAATATGAGGAAACCAGTCATTTATGGTCCAACAGAATACATGCCCTAGAGACAATATTGTATGTTCCTTAGTCTTTGATTCAGACAAGATCTTTGTCCCCTTTATTTTCCTTAAAACATAAAGGCTGAAATTCACAGTATAGGATCATCAGGATGTCCTAATCATGAAAACAAATGGTCTTCTCACAGTCTTCCCACTCCTCAAACTTCGCAGAGCATTGACACCATTCATTTAATATTAATTGAACACCAAGAATATAAGAATATGTGCCATATTGTACTACACCTGTTGTGGGGGGGGGGTATGGATATGGGCTATCCAACCTTCTCTCGAGGAGATGACAGTTGAAAAAATCACTTAGCTTTCTGAAATTCTTCCTTCCTTTTACCCCCAAATACTGAATTCTGTTTTTTCCACTATTTTTGTTACTGCTACTCCTCTACATCCCATCGACTTCTCTCTATGGCTACTACTACTACTAGCTGATATTAACACCCCTGAGGTCTGTCCTTGACCCTTTTCTCTTGCATACTCATCTCTTTGCCAGCTGTCTTGACATACCACAACTTTGCTTAGATTTGTAACCGACTACTTGATACAATCTCTCCTGCCCCTCCCCACAAATTCTAGCTCTGCATTTCCATAGTTCTTCCAATTGAATACCCATGAATATGAACAGGGGAGTGCATACCAGTTCCTCCAGGGTTCCTATTTCCTATCAATGGTATCATTCTCTCAGAGTCCTAGACTTGACACTGATGTATTGCATTGCTTAATCTTTCTGAAGTAGAGCTCTTGGCCTTCACACCCATGCTGTAAGGCTTTAAAGACTTTGCTTTTCTTTCATAAGCAACCTTATTTTCGGAACTTGACTCTTGAGTCCAATTTAGTCTTATCTGCAGTTCATCCAAACCAGAACACTATTTCATCCAAACACACCATGGCTTCCCACTTCCTGCCTCTTACTAGGCTCTCCCACCCCAGATGTCCTTCCTCCAGCTCTTCTCAAGCTCAGTATAAATGGAACCTGCATCTTGAAGTCTTCCTTAACGGCCCAACTGATGATGCTCCCCACATCCTCAGAACTGGTGACACTGTATTTCTCCTCTGCCACTTGTGCCTGTTTGGTTGACCATGACTCTTGTTCCACTAGGGTCCATCTAGTGGGAAAGAGAGTCAGTCCATCTCAAGTTCATCTTTGAGATTACCATCATCAGTCCCAAGTATCCAAAGACTGACACCTTATTTCTTTATGTTTCCTTTTTTCATCCTTTGTAGCTCCTGGCCCAGGCTCTTGCACATAACAGATGTCAATGAATACACATATATAAAGTAAATAATAAAAATCAGTGAAAACAACAAATATCACAGGTCTAAAAGATACTCCATGAAAACCAGTTCAATCTGCCTCAGAAAAGAAGTTTAGTGTCCCAAATTCTGTTGACCATTTGCCCTACAAAAGTTGAATAACACACCTCTAACTGGTGGAAGAGACATTCGAATGCCACTTTTCTGTCGTTTCTACTGCTTCTGTCTTCTGTGGTTGTTGAGTATGGTTTTTGACTATGGTTTGTGTGGATGACGTCTGTACTTTGCAATAACACAACTGAACATTGATACTGACCCTAATTCCTATTGACTGAATGACTCTGAGTATGTTTCCACATTTCTAAAATGGTAATCTGAATATAAATTGCTATGGTGTTGGTAGGATTGGAAAATATCATGCATGCAAAGTGCCTACCTCAATAAATGCTATTGCAGTGTATTTGGGAGAACTGACTTAGCTGAGGTAAAGGGGATTATATCCTAGTGATTACAGGGAATTTCCTCAGAATCAAGCTGGTGCTCCCAGGTGCTTCTGAGTCTCATCAGCCAAACAAATCTTGGAGTGTGTACCACCAAAAAACCTCAGATTTAGAGAAAATAATTAAAATATGCATTACAGCACTTTTTCTTATTTTTGTTTTTGCCCCAGATTCAAATCACCAAATATCAACAGAGCACCACCTCTCTGCTGTCAGGATAAGCCATTGCCACTGTGTATTTCTAAACCATTTTCAACATTTTGATATGAGCACATTAAAAGACAGTAATAAGACTATGGAGTATTATGCCTCCATCAGAAAGGATGAATACCCAACTTTTGTAGTAACATGGACAGGACTGGAAGAGATTATGCTGAGTGAAATAAGTCAAGCAGAGAGAGTCAATTATCATATGGTTTCATTTATTTGTGGAGCATAACAAATAGCATGGAGGACAAGGGGAGTTAGAGAGGAGAAGGGAATTGAGGGAACTTGGAAGGGGAGGTGAACCATGAGAGACTATGGACTCTGAAAAACAATCTGAGGGTTTTGAAGGGGCGAGGGGTGGGACGTTGGGGTATCAGGTGGTGGGTATTATAGAGGGCACGGATTGCATGGAGCACTGGGTGTGGTGCAAAAACAATAAATACTGTTATGCTGAAAAGAAATTAAAAAAAAAAAAAAAGGAAAGACAGTAACAAGGGTCACCTGGGTAGCTCAGTCGTTAAGCCTCTGCCTTCGCCTCAGGTCATGATCCCAGAGTCCTGGGATCAAGCCCCGCATTGGGCTCCCTGGTAGGCAGGAAGCCTACTTCTCCCTATCCCACCCCACTGCTTGTGTTCCCTTTCTCTCTGTGTCTCTCTCTGTCAAATAAATAAAATCTTAAAAAAATAAATAAAAGACAGTAACAAGAAGGTGGCTTATGAAATATTTACTATGTTTCAGTTACTGCTCCAAGCACTGTTAACTCACTTGATTCTCAAAACAACCACATGAGGTTGGTCCTATTATTCATCATCCTTGCTTTATGAAAGAAATCATGACACTTTTAGATAGAGTAGCTTGTCCAAAGTCACGGTGCTGAGATGTGACCTCAGAGGTCTACTTGTGCATGCTGTGACCTTACATTGAAGCCTTCCTAGCTCTTGAATAAAAATCAGGAAAAAGGTAATTTTTTTTTCCCCTGGGGACACTGTACCTGAAAGGTCACTGAGTGGATATTGGCAATGTCACATTCACAGGTACAGGGATTTGAAGGTTAGGAGACGTGGGGCATGGCAGACTGAGTGAAATTGGGTGTGCAACCTCTAAAGTCAAGCTGCCTGAGTTTCTCCAAGTCAAATAACTTTCTAGCTGTGTGACTTTGAACAACATACTTAACCTCTTAGTTGGGGGGTCTAATAAGAGTACATACCTCACAGAGTAGTGCTGAAGATTCAGTGAGTTCATGCAAGTAAAATGCTTGGAGTAGTGAACTGGCACTATTCTAAGTATTAGCACTCAAAAAATACTAGCCACTACAGAAGAGTGAATAATTTGTAAAGTTCCGGAAGAACAACTATTTATTTAAAGCATTTTTTTTTTCATTTTCATCCAAGCTGAAAAATATAAGAACCGTACAAGGACGATGTTACAAATTCAGCTGTCATACCCTTGTACAGACTTTTCCCCCCAGTTTGATCCCCAAATCTTTCAAATCTAATTTCACCCATGTGCTTGATATGTAAGACCTCACTATCTTCCCAGATTATGAGTGACATTTTGTAAGTTGTAAAAATTCAAATGGGCATTTTGGGTTTTTGTTTTTGTTTTTGTTTTTTTACTATGACTAACATAGAGGGGTACAAGGCACCTAGACAGCCCTTCTATGGGTCTAATATCTGTTTCAAATAATGGTGATTTATAAGAAGATGGTGAAAATAAAACATATCATTTGAAGATTAGATATGAATGTGAGCACATATAGGAATTGTCCAGGTTCTCTGTCTGCCAAATGTGTTTAGTCCACAGAGTAATTTTAAAGACTGTTTTTTAGGGGCAATGAGATTTAAAAAGACAGCCTGGAAATGTCCTGAATCCTTCCAAAAGAAATAATCAGTAGAGAGTGATTTTTTACAAACCTATCAAGTACATCTAAGAAATGTTTAACTTTAGACATTCCTTAGTGTGTGCAGCATCTGTAGACCTAGGGTCTGACAGAGGGGCCAGTAACCCTGTAATCCAGGGATCCCAGGTGCCAAGACGGCCACAGAGAATTCCAGAGCAGCACCTGCTTGGCTGCACAATCCCAAGTACAGTTGCTGGGAAATTGCAGGAACCAGGAGCTAGAACATCTCCTGACAGCATTATGGAAATGGTGTCAAGAAAGCAGTCAAAGCCCAGTGACAGAGAACCTGTCTCTGATTCTAGGATGGTAACAGTTCTGTTCACTGCGTAGCTTCATGCTGGGTTAAAGTTCACTGTTAACAACGGAGCCTTCTACTGTAGCATCTCCAGCACCAACGTCTTTGCCATTAACATGCTTTCAAGGAAGAGCAGTTTCAGTGGGAGACAAGACAGGAAGCTGCAGGCCACCCTTTGCAATTTCCAACTAGAAACCATCCCCAACCCCTCGAAAGGCATTCAGAAATTTCCACAGTTTCTCAGACTTAAGACAACGCAGCTGCCATTCCAGTAATGGCAACAGTAAAACTAGCACCCCCTTGAGGTGCGATTCATACTGAGCCCAAATGGAAAGGCAGAGGTGGATGGTGGCGCTGATTCACAGAGGCTTTAGCTGTTGAAGCCTGCATTACTGAGGCCACCAAGAAGCAGTACACAGAATAAGCAGGTGTAGAATCAGAAGTATTTAGCTGCTTAAAGGAGATCTCGTTCCTGTCTAGAACCAAATCTGAAAAAAAGGGAGGACCAGTCTCAGACGAGATAGTTCTCAGGGGTAACCTCAACCGTTTGGTTGTTTTTAAAAATTGATGGAGAAAAAAGAAGGAAAGCAGGGAGAAAGAGGGTTATTATGGTGCATGCACAGAAACGGTCTCGGTAGTACCAGCAAAACCTGAAAGACAGTTTCACTTGCACCTTCCAAACCAGCTTCCAAGCATCTAATTTTGAAGCAATACCGAAGCTCCGGAACCTGTTAGAGTAACAACCAACTCTTCCACAGCCGGCCACAGAGATAGTTGCTCTCAAAACGTGAATTTCTCAGGGGCGCCTGGGTGGCTCAGAGGGTTAAGCGTCTGCTTTCAGCTCAGGTCATGGTCCCAGGGTCCTGGGATCAAGCCCCACATCGGATTCCCTGCTCAGTAGGGAGCCTGCTTCTCCCTCTCTCTCTGCCTGGCTTTCTGCCTGCTTGTGATCTCTCTCTGCCAAATAAATAAATAAAATCTTTTTAAAAAAACCAACATGAATTTCTCATCAACACCTGCTGCAGGTATGGCTTCAGGCAAAGCAGGACCCTCAATTTAAGCCCCCGCTTAAGGACTTCCACAAAGAGAGGGGATGTGTGCGTGGTGGATGGTTGGGGGGAGCTGGATATCAAGTGACTTAACAAAGGTAATTGTTTTCCTGTCTCCAAAGTGACTCAATAAAGGCAAAAACACTACAGGTTGATTGAGAGCCACATACTGTAAAGAGCACTGATTCTGAAGAAGCCAAAGGACCTGGGTATGGAGAGGACAGACAGCTCTACTTTCCAGATATCTCAGGCAGACTCAAAATCTTTCACAACCAGATACACCTCCCAAATTTACAGTGATGCTGGGAGGTGTCCCCAGCCCTGGAGACTTAGGATAGGTCCCGTGAAGGAATGGAACCAGTAAGCCACACTGTAGTCTTCTAAAGGGGACTGAAAGCCATCTCCCCAACACCATAGTGACTCAGTTTTGCCTTTCAAGTCCAGGGTGCTTTACAGGAACCAGAAAAGTACCAGAGAACTGCAATATTGGACTCCCTATAAAAATGTATGCAATTACTACCATTCAGTGTCACTTTGAAACCTTCCCCATTACAAACTTGCTAAAAAATGCGTTCACCCAAATTTAAATGGCCAGGGCAATGTGAAGCCCAACTGTCATTCTCAGTCAAGCAGAGCCCTACAGCTTTGGGGCCGTCTGAGCACTGCCATCTAGTGGTCGGCTCCGCCATTCCCTCTCCACTTGCAAGACAAACGGCTTTTCCTCATCTGAATCTCCGCAGACCTTATCACTCTCCGAGAGCTAGTGGCCACTGCCTGACTTGAAATGGATTCCACCCAAGCTGGTCACAGAGACACGGCCAGCCAACGACCAGCCTGAAGATCAGGGATTTTCCAAGTTTCTATAAATTGGTGAATGACACTCCACAGAATTGATATAACCCTTGAAATGTGGATTATATTAATTTCATAATGTGAAGTGTGCTACCTGTGTGGCAGATCAAATTTTTCAAAATGTTAAGTTTTTAAAGTAGGTGTGTGTGTGTGTGTGTGTGTGTGTGTGTGTGTGTGTTTTAGCTATGAAAAAAGCCAGTGAGAGAAAAAGCTAAATGCTATGGAATACATCAAAATGAGGTGTTTGATACTGCCATTTTAAGTCCTAGAATTTATAATAAGAATCAACAAAATACAGCGATTTCCTTGTTATTAAGATAATACCATGTTCAAAAAAACAAAGAGGCAACCCACGGAATGGGAGAAGGTATTTGCAAATGACAGTACAGACAAAAGGTTGATATCCAGGATCTGTAATGAACTCCTCAAACTCAACACACACGAAACAGGCAAACATATCAAAAAATGGGCAGAATATATGAACAGACACTTCTCCAATGAAGACATACAAATGGCTATCAGACACATGAAAAAGTGTTCATCATCACTAGCCCTCAGAGAGATTCAAATTAAAACCACATTGAGATATCACCTTACAACAGTTAGAATGGCCAAAATTAACAAAACAGGAAACAACATGTGTTGGAGAGGATGTGGAGAAAGGGGAACCCCCTTCCACTGTTGGTGGGAATGCAAGTTGGTGCAGCCTCTTTGGAGAACAGTGTGGAGATTCCTCAAGAAATTAAAAATAGAACTTCCCTATGACCCTGCCATTGCACTCCTGGATATTTACCCCAAAGATACAGATGTCGTGAAAAGAAGAGCCATCTGTACCCCAATGTTCACAGCAGCAATGGCCACAGTTGCCAAACTATGGAAAGAACCAAGATGCCCTTCAGCGGACGAATGGATAAGGAAGACGTGGTCCATATACACTATGGAGTATTATGCCTCCATCAGAAAGGATGAATACCCAACTTTTGTAGCAACATGGACGGGACTGGAAGAGATTCTGCTGAGTGAAATAAGTCAAGCAGAGAGAGTCAACTATCATATGGTTTCTCTTATTTGTGGAGCATAACAAATATCATGGAGGACATGGGGTGTTAGAGAGGAGAAGGGAGTTGAGGTAAATTGGAAGGGGAGGTGAATCATGAGAGACTATGGACTCTGAAAAACAATCTGAGGGTTTGAAGGGGCGGGGGTGGGAGGTTGGGGTAGCAGGTGGTGGGTATTATAGAGGGCACAGATTGCATGGAGCACTGGGTGTGGTAAAAAAATAATGAATACTGTTTTTCTGAAAATAAACAAATTAATTTTATTTTAAAAAAAGATAATACCATGTTGAGAGCACCTGGCCGGCTCAGTTGGTAGAACATGGGCCTCTTGATCTTGGGGTTGTGAGTTCAAGCCCCACCCTGGGTGTAGGGATTACTTAAGAAAAATAAAATCTTAAAAACAAAACACAATACCATGTTAGATTTACTGGATGTTCTTTGCACATGGAGATTCAGCAAACTGCTGCTTTTAGTCTTCCTCAAGATTGGTATGCAATTACCATAACCCACTTTGAAAACATAATAAAATAGAGCCAAAAAAGTGCTGAGCTGCTTAAAGTAGTCATTCTATTCTATTTTTAATTTTTAAGGTTGTTTACCTTGAGAAGGTACTGGAGCAGAAACGTGGGGTACATCTTTCAATCTGGGCACAATTTTGCTGGTTGGGTAAAATGTTTCTTAAGATTTAGGTCCTTACCTGCTTGGAAAGGATGAAAAAGAAAAAGTCAGGATGAGTGTTTTGATTTAACTATTTAGAATGGCAATTGCAGGGGCGCCTGGGTGGCTCAGTGGTTCATGCCTCTACCTTCGGCTTAGGTCATGGTCTCAGGGTCCTGGGGTCAAGCCTGCATTGGGCTTTCTGCTCAAAGGGGAGTCTGCTTCTCCCTCTCTCTCTGTCTGCCTCTCTGCCTACTTGTAATCTCTCTCTGTCAAATAAATAAATAAAATCTTAAAAAAAAAAAAGAGTGGTAGTTGCAAAAGTAAGTATAATTTTAAATGTTTCCATTTATTGTTAATATTTACTTCTAAAGAAATGTTCTAAGAAATCATTATCATAGAAAACTATTACATATATATATATATATATATATATATATATATATATACAAAATCTCAGAAAACTGTAATTAGCTGAAGCTTTAGGTTCCCAAGGATATACACATCTATCTTCATGTTCTGAAAAATGACATCCTAAAAATGATTTATAAGTGAAAATATTGAGAGTTACCACTGAAGATAACTTTTAAAACGTAAACTTTGTTTTCCACAATATATTTCAGATGACACAAATCACAGGGGTAAATAGAAAATTGGGACAAATAAATCTGGGCTATTGTATTAATATACAGAGTATTGTGTGTAGGACTTAAGAATTTGTATTAAGGTAAGAAGGATCAGATGCTTTTGAATTACACAAAAGAATGCATCACTGGTAAAACATAACCACTCCAGTGTTAAGTGGCTTCATAACCTTCAAAGGAGAAGATGTGAGGCAGCACAAAAACCTTGCCATGTGAATATTCTAGAGTCCGCTCTAGACAGGGGCTTCAACTCTGCGCTGCTAATGACACTTGTGACCCACAGCAATCCCAGATGGATTTAACCTGTCCACACTGCACTTGTAAAACAAGTTAGAAAAAGGCAAACTCTCTGTTCTTCTGGTGCCATGTGTATATATTTTGGCTATTTCAGGATATAAGGTAATGGGGGAAAAGCACCTTTTGTTTCATTTTTCACCATAATGAGGAACACCATTTGACATGTGCTCCAATTCACTAGATAAGAGAAGAGCAATAAAACACAGGGCTGAAACATGAAAAAAGGAATGTTTCCTAAGGTTCTCTTGGGCACTGAACCATTATGATATTTTGAAGCTTGGTTTTAACTGACCATGCCTGAGTCCAAACTTTGGAACAGAAATACCTAGGAATTCTCACTAATCAACAAATGTTCCAGGAGATCAGACACACCAGAGCATGGATGCCTATGGCACAGGGCACAGATGTTTGTGGGGAAGTGGCTAACCCATTTGTAAATTTCCACTGTATACATTTCAAAGACAGCCAGTGCTATGTAACTGAGGATTATGCCTTCAGTATTGATCAATGACACTTCTGACAACTATAAAAAAAATCATACAGCATTTCACAATTATGGGTGGTGAATGAAGGATGGTAAATGTGCTTAATCATTTTTCTTCGCAAGGAGTCATTTCTATTCAAATCAAATAAAGGTATTGCTTCATACCTGATTCTTGCAACTTAAGAAAGAGAGGTTTGACAATTTCTTTTAAAAATTAAGGAACTAGAAACATACTTTAAACAGAATAAATACCTATGAATGCACTAAAGGTAGAAGAAAATGAAAGAAGCAGTATCAGAAAAGCTTTCTTTAAAAGACAGAAAAATCGAAACACACAAAAATCCTAAAACATAAACAAGACTACCCAAATAAAATAACACCCATCAACTCTGACAAATAAATACAAACATCAGCAAAAAGCAAATATTCTCCATTTGAGCCCAGAAATGTAATTACTAGAGAATGATATAAACTGGTGTTACAGAAAGATAAAGAGAAATCTTAAAATGTAAACAACATTTTGTGATCAAATGAATCTAACACAAAGAGCTGAAGGGAGGAATTATGAAATTAAGCAAAAATAGTGCTTTACACTGATAAAGGTTTTGATCCATCAGGAAGTCATGAGTTATTAGCCTTTTTTGTTTCAAATAAGTTACCAAAATATGTCAAGCCATAACTGGTAGAAATGAATCACTGGTAGAAATATTATGGGAGAACCTTATCACACCTCCATTAGACTAATCCCTAGCTCTACATTTATGAACTGTGTGACCCACAAAGGTTATTAAAACACAGTTGTCAAGGGACCAGGAGAGAAGAGGCTGCTGGCCAAGGCTGCCGGCAGAGACTAGCAGTTGCTAGAGTAACACAGGTGCCAAAACCAGGTTCCCAGACGAGACCAGGGCCTCAGTGGAAAGGTGGGTTTTTGAAGATAAGAGGGTCTCTGAACCCCTTAGCATCTGACTCATTTTGTAGTGTTAACTCCTCACTTTTCATCTCAGTCCATTTTTTCTCCTCCAATTTCTGCCATTAATACTCCATTTTGAATAATGAATTCATTTTAAAAAATTCACAACCCACAGAACTTGAGTTTATAGATAAAGAAAGTGATAATGAACCAATACCAGGTCTGACTTTCTTCCCTCCTTACCTGGGTTTTAATGACAAAATGAACCTTATTGGTCCATATGCACTTTAAGGGGCTATTTAACCATCCTTATGCCCCTTCCCCCAATTAATTCACCTCCCAGACATTAGCTGAATGAAACCTGCCCACTTAAGCTACCTAAATTTAGTCTTGCTTGCTGCTTCCTCCAGAATTGCTCTGCATATGGGTTTATCCCCTCTTCCCTCATCCCGGCTCAACGGCATTCTTGTTTAAACAGTTGGTCCCTATGGTGAGTAGGGTATGCTTCAATGGTGTTATTAGCTCCTTCTCCGCAATACCAAATATTTTTTCTTGACTCTTCATATGTTCTAGCACCGTCCTCCTCCAATGTGGCCTGTGGGCCAGCAGCAGGAGCATCTCCTGGGAGCTCATTAGAAACACAGACTCTCAGACCCTACCTTAAACCCACACAAGCAGAGCCTTCATTTTAACAAGATTACCTGGTGATTCAGGTGCATGCGACAGTCTGAAAAGCACTGCTTTAGTGATTCTTTCCCACAAATACTGCCGGATACATCCAATAATGTGTTGAACCATCCTCACTCCAGGTTCTCAATGTCCACTGACTTAATAAAGTCTCTGCTAAAACTGTATTGAATAAACCAATTTTTTTTAACTTTAGTATTTTTGCAGCAACTTACTCTTCCATGGATCCCACTGTCCCATGATAACTATTATCATCCTCCAGAATTCACAGTCTGTGGAACACATTTTGAAAAATGCTGGACTAATGGACATAATACGATGAATGAAAATAAATCACTAATTAGGCACATCTCTGGTTTTCAGTTTCCTCAAAAACTCAATAGGGATAAAACAGACCTACTAATGTCAAAGGGTAGTTTGGAGAAAAAGATGAAATGTATCTCAAAGCCCTCTGAAAATATGAATGGTAAGAAAAATTTCATTCATTTATTTGTCCACTGAGCAAATATTTATGAGTGTCTACTCTGTCTGTCCTGGGTATGGGGGTTACAGCAATGAGAAAAGCAGAAATGTTTCCTATTTTCATGGAGCCAAAAATCAGTTCAAGTGAATTAAGGATTAAGATCTATAGACAATCCCATCAGTGTTATTTCAACTCAGAATTTATTTAATTAGCAGAATGGCTTCTCAAAAACCACAAAGGAGTTGGAATACCTACTGAGTGATAATTGTAATGATTTAACATTTATAGAGAATTTACGGCATACAGCCAAGCCAAGCCAGAACTTGATGTGTAATGTTTGACAGTTTCCGTGGTATATATCCTCTCACAAGACCAATTCATTTCAAGCTACTGATAAGAGGTTACTGGATTGGGGGATGGGAGGCTTTGGAGAATCAGAAAAGTTATACACACTATCAGTCCTCGTGAGCCACCGCAAACCAGCTTCGGCCCATTGTGATAAAGATCATGCATAAAATAAAATATAACTACCTCATAATATAGTAACTATTATATTCCTCATTTTACAGATGAGGAAATGGAGGCATAGAAAAGATTACAGAATTTCCAAGATCATGCAACTAGTAAATGGTAAGTTGGGATTTGAATGTAGAGACACGTGGTTGTAGAGGCCCTACCTCTAGACACCCTAGCTCAGTACTTTGTGGAAAGCTCTGATGTAATTCCTTGGGTTAGTGTCAGCCAAATCCCCCTCATTCATTCATTTACTCAGTAACACTCCAGGAGTAGCCAGTGATGGGGATACACTATGGCTGAGATGCAGCTGCTTCACTGGAGTGAAAATCTTCTAGTGGGGACTAAAACAAGTCAACATTTAGATGTGGCTGGTATACTCTTGTGTGATAGAAACACACTATCACAGGATAGCCAGAAGATTTCCTTGCTTGGGCTTTCCAGATGAACCAAGATATGGCCCAAACAACTGATCAGGGATTGCGGTGAGAAATTTTGACAGAAGTCCAGGTAGGCACGTGGATATGTGTATAGTTCCTGTTAACTGAATGGTAAGAATACTGCTCTGGATTAGGCTAAGTTTAATCCATATTTTAATATAGCCAGACTTTAATTGGCTAGGACGTAACAAGAAGGATTTACCTCAGAATCGAGAAATTGCCTCAGCAATTGCCACAGCAGCCTTACAAATACATCCAAAGAATGAGGACTAGCTTCAGGCATTCAGGTGTGGAGGCAACCATAAAAGAGGGTTTGGATGAAAAATCTCCATCTTCAGGAAAGCATAAAACCTGCCTTATCAGGAAACTGCAATAGGAAGGAAAAGAGTGAATGAACTGAGTGAACAGAATGGAGATTTTCCTCTCTGACACACCTGTTGGCATAGTGAAAGGACTCTGCCATATACTGAACTTGTTCCCATATCCCTATATCCTGAGAGCAGAGGCTAATTCAAGCTTCAGATAAGCCTACTTCTGAAGATCTAGGAAGAACAGCAATAATTTTTCTCTCCCATAAAATGTGATTTTTAATTTTCTGTATTTTGGCTTCACTGCTGTAAAGGATTGTGCAAATGGCTTAAAATGAATCTTGATAGAGTTCTAATTCTTCAAGATAGTGTTTCAAAAACATAGATGATTTAAATTCGAATATATGAATAAGTTATATTCTTTTTATTCCCATTCTAAATAGTTTAAGTTTAGTATTTTATTTTTTAACAAGTTCACAAAAATAGGACAGGAATTTTATATCAGCAATTGGAGACATGTGAGACAAACTGAAGACACTTGCACGAAGAAATTAGAGACATTTGAAACAAAGGCCATGTCTGTACATGCCCAGGGATGTAATTACTATGCAACTTAAAGTTTACCTGAATAACTTAGTTGGTTTTCAGAAACTATTTCAGAGCCTTTGGAACTCAAGTGTTTAATATAAAGTTCAGAGGCTTCTCTTGGAGTTTTATTCAAGTAAACGTTGAAGCTCACTTACAAAAGTAGAGAAATCCGTTTCTTGATTATCTCCCTGATTCACTGATGAGTTACAGACTTTCTCTTTCTGTTACAAACTTTCTCTCCCAGCAAGGAATTCATCTAGTCCTATGAGGTTATGAAACCTAAAGGAGAAGTCTGCGCAAGGAGGGCTGGTACCAGTGCCGGAGGTCTGGGGAGCAGAAACACAGTGAGAGGAGACCGAGCCGTGGGGTACGCCTGCGGAGACAGGAAACACAGTTTTTCAGGACACAGACAGCACAAGACTAGATGTTCGGAAGAGATGGTCTGCAAGCTCTGCTTTAATCTGAACACAGAGGGCTGCTGGCTGGGAAAAGAATTTAGGGAGACATGAAAAAATTTCATTTATCTGGTTAACACTAGATGGCAGTGAATGATAGTATTTATTAGGAAATAGGAATTGGTTGTCATTAATAATGCCATCATGGGCATATTTGGACTATCTTAGGGCTTGACACAGAACAACAACACCACCACAATAAAAGTCACCTGATCACTCTTGCCTTGGTTCATTGTTTTGCTATAATCCAAGTGAAATATTCAATGCATTAGTTTTTCCCTTCCCTAAACGTAACTATAGTTTTGTCTCAATGTTCTGTGTTACATTCAGCTTCTCTATTCTTTGTTTCAGTGTGGTGATCTTTCACATTTATGTGCCTTAATGTAAATTTCTTTTTTTTTTTAAGTTTTATTTATTTGAGCCAGACAGTGAGCAAGCACGAGTGGGGTTGGAAGGGGCAGAGAGAGGGAAAAACAGACTCCCCACTGAAGGTGAGGCGGAGCTCCATCCCAGGACCCTGAGATCATGACCTGAGCCCAAGGCAGATGCTTAACTGACTGAGCCACCAAGGCACCTCATAGTTTTGTTTTGTTTTAACATATATAGACTCTTTAGAGACAGTAAGCATACTTCATTCTTAAAGGAAGAAGTTATGTAGAATTTTTGCATCTTGGACCATCAGAGCTAAAAGGGACCTTAATAATCATGTGGTCCACGTTTTCAAATGAAATAACTAAGGTTCACAGAAGTTTAGTAGCTTGCCTGAGGTCACACAGCCCATCAGTGATACAGTTAAAAATAGAACCAAGGTATCTTGGCCTGCATAGTTTTTTCATTACTTTTGAAGCTCCCAGGCCAAAGGCTGTGAATGGAAGAAGTAGGTTTTCTCCAAGCTGAGGTACCGGGTTGGGGTGATGTCCCACCTGCAGTCATTTATTTTCAGCTAGCTTCTATGACCTTGAAGCCCAGCCAAGCAGGCCAGAAGTCCCATGCGTGCTCTGTAACATCAGTTAGGGGCAGGACAAACAGGTAGGATATGAAGGACAGGCTCCCTTTAAGACACTGAAGCAATCCCCCTGCTGTCAGGAGGAAAGGAGTGTCACCAATCCTACATTTAAAGGAGGATGGCAGCCAGGGCTCTGTCTGTGAAGCTGTGTCATCTGGGACAACCAGTGGCCACGCAGCTGACCCGGAACACCGTGCAGGGAACCTTGGCCGGTGCCCCGCTGGCCACAGCGCCTCCACCGTCACCACCTCCTGGTCCCCGCATGACGCCCACACAGCAGTCCTTTCCAAGCCAGATGCCGGCCTCACCTCCTCCGGCCCCTACCGCAGGGTAGGTGGGGCAGGCATGAGTGCTCCCCTGGGGTCGGTGGGGCAGGGCGGGCCAGTACTGGCTCTCCTGATTCTTCTGATTCCCAGAGGTTAACTTGTCAGGCTGCAGGGTCCACAGGCCACTGGCAGGAGGGGCGGCAGGCTTGGGGTTGCTCTCTGGGGCGGTGGGGCAGGTGGCGGGAGGCAGGAGCGCTTGAAGCAGCCCAGCTCTCCTTCCTTCCAGCTCCAGTTCCTCTCGGGCTTACATAAATATACACTTGCTCTTTGAAATGGTGGAGCCATGCTGGTCTGCTGCTCAAAGAAAAAGAATACAAACAAAATAAAACAAAACAAAAAGCCCTCCAACTTGACTGAGCTTAAGAAAACTGCACAATTGAAGAGACTGGACCCATGTGGAAACTCCTTATAACCTCAGATCATCTGCCAGTAAGTATTAGCCAATAAGTACTTGGGGGACATCTGCTAAGTGTCAAGACTGTGCTAGGCATGGGAGTTCCCATGGTGAATAAGACAGATGTCATTTCTTCTCTCCTGGAGCATGAAGTGTAGAGGAAAAGACTGGCATGGAGGAAATAAGTAGTTACATGCTCACATGCTTACACTGGGGATCACTGACACCTGTGTGTTGAACCCCACTGTTACTGGCTCCCCAGAGGCAACTGTTCAATATTCAGGGATGTTGTCAGCCAGCTGTTAAACACGGCCATGAATGGGATGAGCTGAGGTGGGAGAGCTGAGACCACTGAAATCAGTAAATGTCACAAACTGGTCCTTTCCCCCAAACCCCTGCTGTTAGCCGCTGACCTGCCCAGCATTGGAGGAAGTTCATGTCTCTTGTGAGGGCTCCTTCTTGCTACTAACCAGGATCCAGTGAGTATTTCCAACTACTGGCCCCGGTGGGGGGAACTGGGCAGGGGGTCAAGGCATCTGACTCGAGGGTAGTATTGTTTCCTTCTCTCCGTTAGTAGACTGAGGAGGAAGGATTACTTTCTAGGCCACCTGTGCCAATCAAGTGGCCAAGGAGTGTAGATGGGGCACCTAAAGATAGCCTCCTTCGTGGGCAGAAACATTTGGATTATGAAGGTTTGATGAAGTCAAGTAAATGCCCCCCAAACCCTCTCCCAGAGTTTAGACACAAGCCTTCCCCCATCAAGATTTTACCTGATCTGGGGATACCCAGGTGGCTCAGTGGGTGAAGCATCTGCCTTTGGCTCAGGTCATGATCTCAGGGTCCTGGACCGAGCCCCGCCCTGGAGGTCACAGCCCTGTGTCGGTCCCATGTCAGGTTTCCCGCTCAGCAGGGAGCCTGCTTCTTCCACTTCCTCTCCCTCTGTTTGCTCTCTCTCTCAAGTAAATAAAATCTTTAAAAAAGAAAAAAGGTTTTGCCTGAGCTGTATTCCTCCTCTCCTATCAGTAACTTCACATTTTCTTTAAATTGGCTTGCTTTATCCCCCAAAACACATATCTTAAAGGACACTGTGGTCACCACCATTAATAAGTCGATATTGTTTGTAATAAAGTAATCATTAAATAAAGTGCAATGATAACAAAACAATGGTAGTCAGTTCCAGCTCTGAGCTTGAGGTCGGCTCAGAGATTAAACGGCAATCTGTGTACGAGACACACTGGTGCCACTTGGCCACCTTCTTCTGCGGGTCATCAGAAAAATAAAAATGAAATAACTTCATCAATGCGTGATTTGACATTATCACGTCTTACCTGAACATTATTTAAAATTACCTTGTTATTACAAGGATGACGATGATGATGATGTCATCATATCCTACGGACATTTACTGAGTGCCTGATGTGCACCAGGCGCCCTTGGAAGTGACTCCACTCTTCTGTGGGGGTTGGATATTGATGGAACCCTCCTTTATTCAGTCTCTGCCAGTTCTGTCGTGATTCTGCTTTGGGCTTTTTCTACCTGTAATGTTTCAGTTGATTCTATTTCTCTAGTACCTAAAGGCAAACACAATTCACTACTGTGATAGTTATCGTCTAATGAGCACAACATTAATCCTTCTAATTAACTGGTGGACATTACTTTAAAACAGGCTTTCATGTTGTCATGGTTATAAGTGCAGAAAAAAATTAATTTCCTAGAATGAAAAATAAAATTAAGCTTTTTTAAAAAAAGATTTTATTTATGTATTTGAAAGAGAGAGAGCACGAGAGGGGAGAAGGTCAGAGGGCGAAGCGGACTCCTCATGGAGCTGGGAGCCCAATGTGGGACTCGATCCCGGGACTCCCGGATCATGACGGAAGCCAAAGGCAGTTGCTTAACCAACTGAGCCACCCAGGTGCCCCAAATTAAGCTTTCTTGATTGACTAAGTGATTCATTCAACAGATAGTTGTTGAGTTCCTCTTACAAGGAATGGCAGGGGGACAAAGAAGATTAGCTTCCCTGGCTAATGGTACAGTCAGAGTCCCAGAAGTCACCATCTCTCCCAGGATGTGGATACAAGAATGATCATGTTGATGTCATCAGTTATTGGAAAAAGTTTACTTAAGAGCAGAGGAGAGCCAGGGGCTAAAGTGCGTGATTGAGAGAGGAGACTTCCAAAAGGGAATGATAAATTAAAAAACAAAAGTGCAGCATGATGATTATAGTTAATACTAATGTATCATACACTTGGCTACTGCTAACAGAGTAGAACTTAAATGTTCTCACCACAAAAAAGAAATCTTAACTATGTGAAGAGATAGGAGAAGGTAGCTAATATAGCTAAGAGTATAGCAGTAACTATTTTTGCAATTTATAATTGCATCAAATCAATGTCCTAAACTTAATACACTTAAGCCTTAGAAAGATAATCCATATATTTTTTTAAGATTTTATTTATTTGACAGAGAGAGAGAGATCACGAGTAGACAGAGAGGCAGGGAGGCAGGCAGAGAGAGTGGGGAAGCAGGCTCCCCACCAAGCAGAGAGCCCTATGAAGGGCTCGATCCCAAGACCCTGAGACCATGACCCAAGCCGAAGGCAGAGGCCCAACCCACTGAGCCACCCAGGTGCCCTGATAGTCCATATTTTAACTTCAGACCTGCTAGCCCTAGCTCGCCTGGCTGATTAGCACCGACGTTTTCCTTTATAATTTAATAAATTGAAAGACTGTTAGTGTATATTCTATTATTTCATTCTTTCCCTCTCTCTCTATACAAGCTCATTTCTCCCAGTATTTTTAATGAAATATTCGATCTAGATCTCTCCACCCCTTTGCTGTCTTCCTATGATTACAGTCCCATTTACTAATGTGCCCTTTAAAAGGCTTGGGTGCAGCCAGATCTTTGAGGTAAGTCCCCCACCACATCTAGAGGAGAGTGGGAAGCAAAGTATTTCATCTCTATGAGATACAGGATACAGACATTAAAAAAAAACTAAGAAGCAAGAACATAATACCCAGGAAAGTCGACCATTTACAAGAGGGGAAGCCAAAACAGGGTGGAGTTGGGATGACCTTCAGGCCACCTGTGAACAGAAGCCAGTATTTTTCTTCTTCAGTGCATTTTATCTTCCTCTTGAACATCTGGCCCATTTCCTAATGGAAGTGGAAATGCCAAATGGGTGTTGTTTTCATTCAGTTTGAAGAATGCAGCACAGGGTCGTTTTGGTTGTCACAATTGGGGTGCAGGAAATGCCGTTTGTGTCTAATGAGTATGATGCTAAATGTTCTACAACGTATAGGCCAGTTCCCAGAGCAAACACTTATTCCCTTAATGTCCATAGCCCGAGGTTGCCAAACACAGGATTAGAGGAGCAATATTCGGATGCTGTAACATGAAGTCTGTAATACCCTACGAGAGTTCAAACAATCAGAACAGAAACTGAGAAGGGCCATCATTTAACCGGTTGTTCTCTGGAGTTTCCAGAAGACTTGCTCTATTTACCCCCTGTCACTGTGCCTGGATTCATTCGCAGATGGAGTTATAAAATTTTAAGATACTTTCAAAATGGGTTCTTGCTCCCCACATGGATGTCCCTTGATGCTAGCTCAATTTCTCATTAAGAGACTCCTGCTAATTCTTAAACCAGCTCCTTACTTTGCATTTCTGCAACTCCACTCTACATCATATCTAAAAATGCTCAGATTAGTCAGCACTGCATCTGAAAATAGGAAGATTAGTCAAAACCCCCCAAGAAGTACATTTTCTTGGTGTTTGCCTCAAAGGCAAAGGCCTCAACCACCAATCCCAGCTGCATGCCAAAAGACATTGCAGCACAAAGTAGGGCACGAATGCACTCGCAGGTAGTGGCCCTCACCACGCTGGTGATGGTGACCGCGCCAAGGGCGTGCAAGGCTCGGCCTCACTGGTCAGGTTGCTCACACTTCGGCTGGTAAGACTGACACTTCTTTCAGTTTAACTAAACAGGTATGGTGGAATGAATAGCATTTCATAAAGTTGGGGCTTCAGAGAACTGTCCTCTTTCTTGAATCATTGTCAACTTCACATTTTCTTCCCCAAGTTACTCAGTGATGGACAAGCGAATGGCAGAAGAGAATGGGTTTGGCAGGGTTGTCGGGTAGCAGCATGTAATACAGGAGGGAAATTTATATTAGAGTGATAAGTATATATTATATATAATTATATATTGTATATTTATAGCATATTTCAATATTATTCATGTAATTATTATTTATTTTTTAAAAGATTTTATTTATTTATGACAGAGATCACAAGTAGGCAGAGAGGCAGGCAGAGAGAGGAGGAAGCCGACTCCCTGCTGAGCAGAGAGCCCGATGTGGGGCTCGATCCCAGGACCCTGGGATCATGACCTGAGCCAAAGGCAGAGGCCTTAACCCACTGAGCCACCCAGGTGCTCCCAGGTGTGTAACTATTATATACAATTCTTTACGATATATGTTTCCATTATAGGGGAAGGAAATCACAATTGTGCAACTGCCATGATAGGGTTTTGGAAGAAATATGTAAATAGAGCAATGGGACATAAACATGAGGAGGAAATGGGCAGGGCTAAGCCCCATGGAGAGTAAACACGGCTTGTTTAAAAAACAGAAATGATCCTTGTAACTTCAGCTCTCGCGGGTGCAAACAGGGTCCATCTGATTCCACTCTGTGGTAGCAAGATGCTCTGTTACCTCGGGTAAACAGGAAATTACAACTAGAGACTGCCCTATAATCAGAGTAACCTGCTCTGAATCACCCTGCACACTAAGCTTTGCAGTGCTCCTGGATTGATATAGAAATATTTCAGAGCTTGAAATAGTAAAAGCCTAGATCTGTTTGTGTCTGCACTGTATACTTGGGGATTAAGAAAAATTTAAGGAAATAATTTACTGTTACTGTTAAAAGCTCTGAGTGCAATATTTAGGACACAGAATTCCCTCCCTTAAAAAATGCGGGAAACTCTGTTGCAGGAACTTTTTAACAATAACATACAGAACAAAATGATCATTTTGCTGATGAAAAGCTAAGTGCACCCTGTCCTTCCCCAACACCAATATAAAGCTAATTGGTACGAACCGAAGACGAGACCCTTCTCTCAGTCAGGTTCTCCCTGCCTGGATTTTATCAGAGATTCATTTTTTTTTTATCTCTCACGAAGGATTTACCGCATCAAATGACTGACTGCACCTCTGTTCTGAATCTTTGTTTAGGGAAGCAGTAGCCCTCCTCAGGACAGAATGCTTGGGTATGGTCCTTCACTGAAATGCCAGAGACAAGAGCGAGCTAGAAGAGCTCCCAAAGACATCAGAAGGTTTGCTCGGAGCTGAGCAGATAGGAAGTGACTGCGACAGCCTGGGCTTCTGATTCTGGGTGCAGGGTTAGGTCTGCTCCCAAAATGCTGATGGCCCCAGACATCCTTACATCCCTGCATAGACCCACACCAGCCTGAAAGCTTCTCTCCAGGCAATCTAATAATCGAAATCCATTCACATGTATAAACCAAACCTAAGGATATTTGATCTAAAGAATGAAAGTTTAGGGGTGCCTGGGTGACTCAGTTCATTACACAACTGCCTTCAGCACAGGTCATGATCCCGGAATCCTGGGATCGAGTCCCATGCCAGGCTCCCCACTCGGCTGGGAATCTGCTTCTCCCTCTGACCCTCTCATACTCCGCTCACTCTTTCTCTCAAATAGATAAATAAAATCTTAAAAACAAAAGAAAAAAGAAAGTCTGTATGTACTCATTATTCTAGAAACTTCAGAGGTGGCCCAAGTGCCTCAAATGTACCCTTCAGGGCAGCCCAATATCACTTTAGCTTTAAGCAGTGGAGTACTTTGTAGAAAGAAAATACATAGTTTCTTATAGAAACACAAACAGTCCTAAAACCACCTGCATTTCAATTTCACTATTTACCTACTTGCTACCAGTGTAAATTTCTGGCTGTTAAGTGTTATGAGACTCTGTTAACTCTTTGGTGAAAGGAAGAAAGATATCACCTTCCCTACTGGAAATGCAGATTTTTGAGTTCCGCTCTTAAAAAAGATTCGGCAGTTGGGGGGCCCAGGAACCATCATTTTGGGGAAGGTCCTCCTGTCATTCTGATGTACAGCCAGACAGAGGAACCCTTGACTGATTACAATAATTCCAAGACAATAAAACTATTATTTTGGGAAAAACAAAAGGCATGTTGACATTTCATGTTCACCCAAACCAGGCATGAATCTGGAGGACAGTATCCTACATCAAGAAAGGGTTAAATTTAGCATGTGTAATCTTATAGGCTGAGATTAAGAGGGAAAAAAAGCAGGAAGCCATTGATTGTTGGCAGGATTTCCTCAGCTAATCTGTGTAAAGGGCTTAACTGGTATGGGTATATGGTAAATGTTCAATAAATGTTAACAATTATTTTTAGAATTGCATAGAAACTATTGGTTCACCTAGGAAAACTGTAAGTGATCATTAAAGCAAGGAATGATCAACTCTTTATGCGAGCAAAATGCCTTTTAGAAATTATATATAAATACCAAAACACATTAAAACCACAGATGTGTTAACTTCTTACATTTTCCCACCAAGCAATATTGGAGAGACCTCTTCTTCCTCTTGCCTTACTTCTTCCTCTTTACAGCTGATATCAATCCCTTTCTTTCTGAAAAACAAATACTAAAATTTACGTAGAAAAGAGATCTGTTCTCCTTCTAAGAAGTTGGAGCTGGACACGCCCTTCAGGTTCTCTCATTGATCCTTGGGACCAACACTCAAAGGGTATATTGTAACACACACTAAACACACACTTATGAGAAAATTCCACAAACCTTCTCCTTCCTTGTACTTTATTATCATACAAAACGTATCTGAAACAGCCGTGATGGTTTGAAGGTATAAAATGTTTGGTTTTAGTTGCTGCATTTCCCCAGCTGAGTTTCGGGGGAGTTCTTGGTCTTCTTCATAAGCTTTCTGCCCGACGCCGGCAGCAGCCCACTTCTTGCCTGTTCTTCACTGGGGCTGGGTGATACTTCTTAGCAGGTACAAAATGACTAAGTAACTTTTGGTAATGTCAGTCCCTTGCTGGGTTCTTAATATGAGAACACTCCGTGACCCTGCTCAATTATTTTAACCCTTTCTTCTCCCCAAGGTGTCCCTTAACCAAAGCACTAGCCACTATTAAAACAGGATTATAAATCATGGTTATTCGCCCACTGACCTTACTTACGCCATCAAAAAAAGAAAAAGAAAAAGAAAAAAAGAAGCTGTGAGCTCTGAAGGCTCAGGCCTGACTTTGACAGTGTCTCTGCTGTTGATGAATCTTTATGGAAGTCTTATCTTATATTTTTAACAGCAAAGCTTGGGCTCTGTTTTACTGAAGCTGTTTATATACCTAATCAGAGTAGATCAGGAAATGTGGCTGACAGCGTCGGGCTGCATGAGAAACATAATATTTGCCGGCCAGCTTTAAGGCCACCTCTCAGCTAAGAGCCATGATCAATGAAGTGTGCCTGAGGCCCTGTTTAGATTAAGGGAAATAAGCACATCGGTGGCCACATTCATCCCAAGCAAATCGTCTTCCCACACACAAAGCTGCAGCGAAAAGCTTTCCAATAAACTGCTGACAGGATTCAAGACAAGCAGCTCCTCATGCACCCCTCATGTAGCTGTGGGCCGCAGGCAGGGAGGGGCACAGGCTCTCTAGGTGGACTAGAAGGAGGATGGCCTTGCAGGAAAGGGCAGCGCACCCTCTACCCTGCCGCTAACCACCTGCATGGCCTACGGTCAATTAATTTCTAACTCTTGTTTCATCATTTGCAAAAGAGATGCATTAGGGTTCTCCGGAGTTAAAATACACAAGCGCGCGCACACACGCACACGCACACACACACAATGAGAAAGACAGAGCTGTATTTTAAGGAATTGGGACATAGGACTGTGAGCGCAGACAAGGAAAATCTGCAGCTGGAGGCCCAGGCAAGAGCCCAGTGGCTTGGGTCCACAAGCATTCTTGAGGAAGTCTTCCCTCCTCCCCGGGGGAATTCAGCCTTTGTTCTTATGATCTTCAACGGACTAGATTATAGATGGTATATACACATTATAGATGGTAATCTGCTTTACTCAAAGGCTCCCTATTTATTTTAAAAGATTTTATTTATTTATTTTTGAGGGCAAACAAGTGCATGAGCAGGGGAAGGGGCAGAGGGAGAAGGAGAAGCAGACTCCCTGCTGGGCAGGGAACTGACAGGGGACTCCATCCCAGGACCCCAGAATCATGACCTGAGCTGAATGCAGATGCTTAAGCAACTGCACCACCCAGGCATCCCAAAGGCTACTGATTTAAATGTTAATTTCATCTGAAACTTACCTTCACAGCTACATCTAAATTGGTGTTCGACCAACAACTGGGAACCTTGGGTACCATGACACATAGCCAAGTTGACACATAAAATCAACCATCATCACAGGGCACCACGATAATGCTTCACTCAGGTAGGTTTGAGGAAAATTGAGTGCCGATGCCGACAAACATTTGGTGTGGGCCTCAACTGACCATTTTTCTCCCAAGATTTAAGGCAGATTGACTAATAATTGAAGGTTAAATTTTAAAACAGTAGAAAACCTGAGTTAGCACTAGGTATAATTCAGCATTACCCTCTAATGGTACCTGCTTCACCTGCACGGAGGAGTCCTTGGCGGTCAGCTTCAGTTGTTGTCCTTGGAGGCTGAAGGATGACACCTGAGCAAAGGCATGTTTATAGGCTCCTAGACTTTTTTTTTTTTTTTTTTTTTAAAGACTTACCTTCTAGACTTGAAAAACAGAGAAACTTTGTGGATACAGTCATCTTCTCATGGATGATTTCCTACCATGTGGCCCCAGCAATTTAGAACACAGAGGATTAAGTGAAGGGCTCATTAAAAGACTCAGAAAGCATGTACCCCATAGTTGGAAAGGGGTGCTTAGGAATGTGGTTCCAATGTACATCTCCGTAGTATGAAATCCGGCAGCAAAGAAAACTCATTGCTTCCATTTCAGTGTCCTCTCCTGAGGAGGAAACTGGGCAGTTACTGGTGGAATGCTACCTTTCTAAGATTTATTAGGAGCCATAGAGGGCTCTGCAACCTCAGAAGGTAACTTTGTATCCTACAGCACTCAAGCCTGATTTAATTTCATGTCAGTCCTAGAACTGCAACCACAATATGAACTGCAACTTTATAAATTGCTCCTTGGAGCAGCTGCCCTTGCAGGTGGGGAAGTCGGACGGGTGGAAGCGTGGAGGGAGCTGGACGATTGAGAATCTGCACCCCGAGTGAGCAGATATATTTCACCAAACTCTGCTGTTCTCAGCTGTCCCCCATTTCACCCCCACAGCTCCTTCTTCTTTCACTCGTGTTTGTCTCCTGCTTCAAATACTCATTTATTCCCCCAGAAGGATTTCAGATGAGACGCGAGGGAGAAACTGAATTATGCTATCATACTGCATAAGGCTTTTGGATTTCCAATGATTATTCACCAAAATTTCTGCTTGTGAGAAACTCAGAGTGAACAGAGTAAAGCCTAATTTACGTCTCCTCTCACAATAGAGTCCCTGATGAGAATATTAAAACAAACTGATGTCACTAAGAAAACAAAAGCTCATACTCAGAAGCACGGACTTCTCACAGGAGCTACAGAATGTGGTTTGGGTTCATAGCATCGATTAAGCCATGCCTTAAAACCAGCATGCAGCAGCCAACGTTACAGGAAGGAAACCACATACAGTGGATCAGGGCGAATCTCCTAACAGTCTGTCCATTCTGTTACAGTGGGACGTTTGTCTTATGCAGGCAGTGGCAGCCTGTTCTCAAAATTTCATCACTTGAAATTATTCTGGACCAAGCATTTGAGGATAATGTGAGGACAGGCTTACCTTGGTGATGGGATGTTATGACCATCCCATCATAGCTTGAGAGGTATTTCCATGAGTTAGAAAGAATACATGTGGTTAATTCTAAAAAATAGTGACTCTTAATCTCACAAAACAAACTGAGGGTTGCTGGGGGGAGGGGGTTTGGGAGAAGGGGGTGGGATTATGGACATTGGGGAGGGTATGTGCTTTGGTGAGTGCTGTGAAGTGTGTAAACCTGGTGATTCACAGACCTGTACCCCTGGGGATAAAAATATATGTTTATCAAAAATAAAAAATTAAGAAATTAAAAATAAAGAAGTTAAAAATAAATAAATAAAATTTTTAAAAAGAAAAAAAATAATAATATAATTTAGAGGAAATGTAGGTAATGCTTTCACATGATTCACTGTAGACATTATATAGATTCATCATATAAATATACATACATATAAATTCATCAGCTAACAGACCCACAGTCACATGATTCAATGCTTTATAGAGAAATATGTTCTTAGTGCCAATCACATTTCAGATATTTAGACATATTTCAAGAATGAAGTTTAAAGATTATTTATTTATTTATTTATTTGACAGACAGAGATCACAAGTAGGCAGAGAGGCAGGCAGAGACACAGAGAGAAGAGAAACCAGGTCCCTGCTGAGCAGACCGATTCAGGCTCGATCTCAAGACCCTGAGATCATGACCTGAGCCGAAGGCAGAGGCTTTAACTTGCTGAGCCACCCAGGTGCCCTTCAAGAATGAAGTTAAATGTTTATATTCGCTCTGGCCAAAACTGGCCTCTACATGGCACTGCATGGGGCCTTTTAAAAGTGAGAAAATGAAAATAAGAAAGACTCACACTACACATTTACAAATCTCAAGATTTACCTACATCTACCACCCTTATGAAGAGAGTAAGTGATATAGGTCTACACACATGTACACACACACCACACACACACACACCCCATCCCTAGGAGCCCAGGAGAAGCTCCATCTTGTACCATCTTCTACTACTCTCATGTTGCATGCTCACTGCTCTGCTCTTTAATCAGGGAATTTCCTTGTTACCTCTGATCTGCAACTGGACATAGAAGAGCCACGAGAAGCGTATTTCTTGTCCCAAACTCTAAAGCAGAAATGTAGGCTTGAGTCTGGGTCCAGCGTCTTCCACCTGATCTGCATTTCCAGCTCCTCGCTCAGCATCACGCAGTCACACCAGAATTGTAAGTGGGATTCACATTTCCCAGGCATCAGACACATTTCTCGTACTTAAGCTGGACATTACCTTCAAGGCTGAGAGGGAGGAGAGCTGCAGAGTGTATCCACGTGCTGAAGGGATATTGTGTGCAACAGTGGTAGGAGGGAAGGATGGAAAATATATATTTATCTGGTTCCAAACCATTTCCTTCACGGCTGGCGGCAGACTATCAGGAAGTTACTAAATGCCACAGTTTTTCACTTTAAAGTGGTTACTTTCATGTTATGTTAATTTCATCTCAATACATTATTGATCTCATTTCATCTCAATACATTATTGAAAGTTATTGATAACTTTTCAAAGTTATCCACGAAGCAATCACCTAAATGATCTAAGGGTTCAACAATATCGGACTCCACCTTCCATTCTCCCTTCCTGTTTCTTTAGGTTGTATTTTAAGCCTTCTAGTCTGGCCACATTGACCAGACCTGTCCCTGGCCCACTGTGAGGTAGGCGAAGTGTGGCTGGTGGCCTCCTGGGTCCCTGCTGATCTCTTATCTGCTCCATCACTGTCCCCAAAGCCCTGTGTCCTCTTACTACTCAGCACCTCCAAACCCAGAGAAATGCACCTAAAGAACCTATCTGGAGGTGGTAGGTTGATGTTTTACTCTCCAGTGTTGGAGTTTCATTCAGCCAGTTACTCACCAAACATATTTTGAGGACTATGGACTGGTAAGTAGTTTTTTCCTCGGCCAAGCAGAAGAAAAGCACAGCGGGGAAGAGAAAGTCATGGAGTTGTGAAAAGGCCAGAAATGTTCCAGGAAAGTCGAGACTTCAGTGTGCCTGAGCAAAGTCGTGTGATCAGTAGCTGAGGAGCTCTGGGAGAAAGCGAGCCTAGGAACAGGCTTCTAATCATTGGGGAGTGAAGACAGGATGCTCAGAGGCTCCAGGAAATGGTTGTGAGGGCAGAGAAGGACAGAATCCAGGAGGCATTTATGATCAGTTGAGTGCGGGGGCTGTTAGTGAGAAAGAGGGGTAAGGAGACCCAAGTTACTAGCTAGACAGGCCACACAGTGAGTCACCCTGTTGAACAAAGTCTGCTTAAAATAATGGGAAAGATCTGGAAAGGCAGATACCAAATGCACTGGCAACTTGAATCAGAGGTAGATTGGGAGCAGAAAGTCTCCCCTGAGATCTTTTCAAAGTCTCCTTTCAAATTTATGACTGCGCCGATTCAAGAAGCCAGTCCATCAATATGGAAAAGGAGAATTTGTGTCAAATTCCACAAGCTGAGTTCATCTTAAGGAGAATTTTAATAATAGTTACACACTATTCTCTACATTCAGTTATATAATTGCTTTTCAGTCCCAATATAAGCTTCAATCTTTGACACAACGTAAGTTCATCGTCAATTACACTTTAAAATACGCAATTTCATTTCAGTCTGATGGAGAATTATTTTATTTGATAAGGACCTAAGAAAAACAGCCTAGTTAAAGTCAAAATAGTACAAGACATTCATCTAAGAAATTCTTTATACAAGGTGCTACAATTTTTCCTCAAATACTTTCATGAGATTGAAAGGGTCAAATATGCAATAAATTACTTCTTTCAATATGAAATTCCATCCAGATCAAGTTACACTCATTGTGTGCACAGGTCTACCTGTGAAAACCCCCAGTCACTTTCACAGCCAATACCTGATACATTGCCAGCATCATAAACCTACAAGTTGCTAATATTATAAGGCAGGAGGCAAATTACATGTAATTTTTTTTATATCTTAATATCCTTTTTTGTTATATCTTAATAACCTTTCTATTATAAGCATCTGATTTTAAAAGTGGGGAGAAGTGGGGTTAGTAGTATTACATAAAACCATAAGTGAACCAAAACTAAAGGAGTGTTGATGTAAACTAATTTAAATGCATTTACTTGTGTGAGCCATGCTACAAATAATCCCATTCGAGGGTAAAATAATATTGGGGAAAAATCCTAGTAGTGAAAATAACCAAATAAGAACATTTACATTTTTTGACATTTAAAAAAAATCAGCCTGAATAATACAAAAGTTAGCAAATTCCTTAAAATAATGAGCTAAATCTTTCTTATTGTGAAAGAAATGGTAAATTTAAAACATTAAATCATACTGTTTGTAGTCATTAATAAAATAAATGTTGGGGCGCCTGGGTGGCTCAGTGTGTTAAACCACTGCCTTCGGCTCAGGTCATGATCTCAGGGTGCTGGGATGGAGTCCCGCATTGGGCTCTCTGCTCAGCAGGGAGCCTGCTTCCCTTCCTCTCTCTGCCTGCCTCTCTGCCTACTTGTGATCTCTCTCTGTCAAATAAATAAATAAATAAAAAACTTTAAAAATAAAATAAAATAAAATAAATGTTAAGTTGGTTCCTAAATAGCAACATTTAATTATAAACTAAGTTAAAGTCAGAATATGTGGACATTTGTAAATGGATTTGAAATTTTGTCCCCATTTTCCAGTTATGTACTGTTTTTACCTACATAGAACATAGTGAAAGGAAAAGACTAGCCAAATTCCAAGCTAACACAACAAGGATAGCTGGAAACTAAGCTTCAATTTTTAGGACATAAATACATCTAAATAAACATTCAATTTCATTACTACAAGCATTACTGAGTTCACCTTGCAAATGACAAGGAAGAATAGTTAAGTGTAGAATGCAAATAAAATGAAAGCTTTTCATAAACCCCTTAGAAATCTTGAAATTTCACTCATAAAATTTATGCAAAAAGTAGACAGAATAAAAGCAAATCATTGGAGAAAAATATATTTGGGAAGGATTTAAAGGCTTTTAGAGAAAGAGCTTTCATGTTTGCTTGCTTGTTTTTTCTTTTTGTAACAGTTTAGACTAATACTTTAACATGTTTCCAGGATTTAGTGAACAATTTACAATAATATACTTTTATAAAAGTGATATTAAAGATTTTACGGTTAATCTTGAATATGTGTTAATGTATTAATAAAGGATAAACACCTACTACCCTAATTTTGTAAATGTCTAACAAATCATTCATCAAATATATTTAAAGTGTCACTTTTTACATAATAAGACTTAATTGTGTAGTTTATTGTATAAACAGTTAGAAGCTAATATGAGGTGTCACTCACTGTTAGGTATCAATGAGAAATAAGGTTTCATTCTTACAGTAGTATATAAATTACGTGTGTGTGTGTATGTGTGTGTGTGTAAATAAACTTTAAAAACTCTGTGAATGTTGAGGTTTTCTGCCCTGTCTACCGAGATAGAGGGAAGGAAAAATTACTTTTAACTACTTTTAATTGAGCTTCTTTTACATTCCAGACTCTGTGATAGGACTTTGTATCTATTTTGTCATCTAACTTTTAAATTATGAGATAGCTGTTACTCCTTCAACATCATAGCTGGTAAATGGTGGTACTATTTTTAAAAATAAGGTGTGCTAAACATTTAAACAACAATTAGTACAAATCTTTTTCAAATTCTTCCAAAATACTGAAAAAAGGCATTTCCAAAGTCACTTTATAACCCAAAGTGTGTTTGCTAGGTCACAGGTTATAAACTCTTTTAGAAAAGTGATGACTTTAATCATTGCGATTGTGCTTAATTTGTGGAAGCATTGGAATTCTGAAGCTAGAGCACAGAGTGGTCAAACAAGCAAAGACACAGAGTAAATCAAGGGGCCAACTTTGCTTCCTTGGTATGCATATGAGAAAATTCAGTTGTTGTTTTCCAGGAGAGCAAGATGATAGTTTTTGGACACAGAGGTCAAACTCAAGAGAGGCCAGGAGGAAAAAGGCTGTGAATTAGGCAATGGTTTCAAAGGCTAGCTTGTCCATAATGGCCTGGAGGCTGGAGAGACTGAGAGGAGAGTAAAACAATTGAGAATGAGGTTGTCCTTGGTAGGGCAGAGGTAGTGGACTGGTGCGAGATTATCAGCCACAGAGGGCAGAAGGCAGAGAGGTTGACTCAGCAGGTGGGAAGTTTCTGGAATATGTTTCTATCTTTTCTTTTCAATTCCTAGCACCAACTCCCAGGTCAGCTTCTTATCATCTATTCCCAGATTAATGCAATGCTTCCTTTACAGTCACTGACCCCCTCCAAAGTGACAGTTTTCATTCATTAGGGTTAAAAATAACAAAGGTCATTAATATTCAGAATTAGCTAATATGTCGAGAAAGAGGTATACTTCCACTGTTGAGAGAATTACTTCCACGGTAAATCTTTGATAAAGAACATTTGCTTATTTTTAGCTGTTTAGTGTCTACTTTGCTCTTTTCACCATCTATACCAAGAGCTGTCTTAGAGGAGAATTCCCCATTGTATGGAGTCTTGGCAGCAACTCCTGTGAGTCTGTCGGTCTAGTGGTCAAGGGCATAGACTCTGATGTCAGACCATCCTGAGCTTGACACTGGACTCTGCCATTAATTCTGTCATCTTAGGAAAGTTGCCTAACTTTCCTGAAACTCAGTTTCATTAGTTTCTGATATCTATGTGTAGATCTTTGTTATATTTCTTCCAATGGGATAACCACCAGAGTTCAGCTTTGAGTTGAACCAGGGAAAATCAAACAGAAGAAATGGGTCCAGATATGGGGAACACAGAGGAACGGGTGTTTACTGAGTTCCTAGGTCATGCAAATATTTCCAGGTAATTCAAATACATTGTCTCATTTTAACCCCCAAATCACTTGAGAAGATAGTATGATCATTATGATGCCCATTTTACAGATGAAGAAATAGAGTTGTTTCCTATGTCATATAATATTTAAATAGGATGAAGATTTAAACTGAGGTCTGAAACCAGAGGCCATGCTTTTAACCCTTACCTAACACTGTTCCTGAAGGCTTAGGAAGCAATGAGGGGAAGTCATGGGAACACTAGGCCACTGAGGGCATGGAGACCTGTGTAGGCGAAGGGAGGCAGAAATCCAGCTGATCCTGATGGTTGGATCATTGACCCAACTGCTAGTCCCACAAAGGACCAAAGTTCCAGACAGCGTATCTGCAGATCCCATCTTTAAGGGCTGAATAGTTTCCTAGTACTCCTGAGGATAAATATAGTCAGTAATAAAAATCCTTTTAAGAAACAATGGAATTATCTAAAGTGGCCTCCTTTCTTTCTAAGAAAGAATCAGAGGGATAGGTCACTAATAAATCAATAAATAGATAAAAATGAAAACTACTCTCAGAAGGAATGGCTGGCCATTAGACAATATTACTAGTCCCCAAAAAAACGTTATTGCTTATATGACAATTATTTGAAATCAGACTTGAAGCACTTGGCTATACTTGAAAGAGATAAACAGAAATTATTCACAGTATGAATCTGTTTAATATTTAGAGTCTCTCTCCCAGGTCAGTTTTCTATTTGAAAACAAGAAAGAATAACCAAGGAGCAAAAACAGGACTTCAATCATCAAATCCATATCATATCAAGATAATAAGAGCATTTTTTAGTACCTTAAATTTTTATTCACTAAGGAAAAGACTAATTTATTAGGTAAACATAAAAGATCCACAAGTTCTAAAAATTCAACATTTTACAGAAATTCTTTTGATGTCTTCCTTGTCACCTGGACATTCCAGTTTTGAGGCTACCCATGTCTGGTAAGCTGTCAGCTATACAGTACAAGGACCTGAAGCATATACCTGAGAAGATTCAACTACAGTGAAACAGTTGATAAGTCTATGATCAATAAATAAAACAAATCTTAATAACATAAGAGAAAATTCAGTCACTATTTTAAAAAGGACTCATTCACTGGACTAAAATAATAAAATTCAGAATGCTGTTTCTATCTTGGCTTGGGCTGCTATAACAAAACATAATAGACCTGCTGGTTTAAATGAAACATATTTATTTCTCATAGTTATGGAGTCTGGGAAGTCTAAGATGATGATGCCGGCAGATACAGTTCCTGGTGAGAAACTTCATGTGTGTTCATAAGGTAGAGAGAGAGAGAGAAGCTCTGATGCCCCTTCCTCTTCTTATAGGGTCACTAATCCCATTATGAGGCTTTACCCCCATGACATTATCTAAACCTAATTAACCTTCCAAAGGTGCTACCTCCCAATACCATCATATTAGTGGTCAGGGCTTCAACCTATGAATTCTGTGGGAACACAAACATCAATAATATCTCCTAACTCTTGATTCTGGAGGTCTTACCCCTTAAAAAGCTAGCAAGATTAGTTTCCGATTTCAAACATCTCTCTGAATGTTGGCTGCTAAACATTTAAAATTCTTGCACTAAGTTTTCTCCCTCAGTTCTTGCTTCCCTAATTTATAAACTTACTGTTTCTTAATTAAAATTACGCAATTTTGCCTAACGAGAGCTGTCATTTATTTTTCATGCATTTACTACCGCTAGCATGCAAAATTGAGTCATTCTCTCTTAACAAATGAAAACCCATGAGCAGGCTATAGTCATGCTTTCTTTACAGAAATGTACATGAAGCATCTTTACATCTTTTTTTTTTCTTTTAAACAAATCACAACATATTTAACTAAACTTGGATTTCTCAACACAAGTCTATCAAAAGGTGAACCTGCCTTGCTAAGGTTGCACATGGTCTCCATGAGGACTGCTCAAACTTTCCTTGATGAAGAGGCACTTCCACCTGGTCTAACATCTGGTCAGAGCCCACAGAGTTGCAGGAGAGGCTAATAGGTAGGACAGGGCTTGGGGTGTTAGGGGCAGACCCATGGCTGCCAACTTGAAGGCCTCTCAGGTAAAGCTTGGGGATTGCCGCCTATGCCTTGGGACTCCAACTATGATATAAATATCTGTGTTCCTCCCAAATTCATGTTGAAATCCTAATCTCCAATGTGATGATATTTGGAGGTGGGGCCTTTGGGAAGCGATTGGGTCATGGGAGTGGAGACTTTGTGAATGGGATTAGTACCGTTATGAAAGGGACTCCAGGGAGCTCCCTTTTACCCCTTCCACTTTGTGAGGTTACTGCAAGAAGCGGGCTTGGACCCTCACTTGACACAGAATCTGTGGATGCCACGATTTTGGACTATCCAGCCTCCAGAACTGTTAGAAATAAATGTTTGCTGTTTATAAGTCACTGTCTATAGTAATTTTTTATAGCAACCTGAGCACACTAAGACAATCCTGCTCAATTTGCTAGGCTTTTACGTATTTTCAAGATTCTAGGTGAAAGAGCCACAGCTTTTGTGCCCAGAATTAAGTATAGGAGGAGAATGAAAAGTGTGTAGTTCCCGGAAATCTTACGAGACTCATTTCTGATCTCTTCAGTAAACTTAATTTTTTCACCTTTTTTTTTTTTTTATGCATTAGCCATCTTATACTCTTCAAGGACACCTATGTTTCTCATGCAAAGCTTCAATTTGCATGTACAAAAGGTCATTTGTGTGTACAGAGGTAAGAACACCCAAACCTCCAATATCCATGTGTGCACTGAAGAGCACACTTAAAATGTCACATTTCGTAGAACTTTCTCCCATCCAAAGACATAAAAATTTGGCTGGATGTATTTCTGAAACTAAAATTGCTATCCAAGAGGTTTACCTCACCTTCCCATGGCAACCAAAACAAATCTGGAAATGGAAAGGCTATGAAACCACAGCTATTCTTTTTTAAAATATCATTGTAATGCTGAAGGCGGCATTGGAAACCAGCACAGCCTCACAAACATTTCTTTTACCGCCTCTAAATTCAGTTGGGTGTCAAACCCTTCTGGTCTGGGCTCCTAGCAGACTGAATTGGTGGTGCAGATGTTAGCAACGTCTCTCCTCTTGGGGACCAAGTGGGCAAAGCAGTCAAATGTCCCATCACAGCACATGGGATCCGTCACGCTCTGTGATTGCCTTGGAGCAGAGGGAAAGGAGCCTTTGTCAGAGGATTTGGTTCTCCCAGTGCCTCAGTCCTGCTGCCATCACATCATCTGTGTCACATCTCATCTGGGAAGACTTTTGATGGAGACGGTGAGTTTGCAATGGCCTATGCCACAAACTCAGTGTGCGGTCAACTCTTCCCCTGCCCTTCCCACATCAGTGCGGCTGCGCGCTTAGCTTATGGTCCACACCATCGCGGTCCGTCCCTCCCACCCCAGGGTGCTGCTTGGGTTTCCCTGCGAATGCATTCCTGCAGTGCCTGCCTTTCATGTTCTGACTTCGATCAGAATAAAAATGGCTGGGCGTCCCCTGCTCTGCATGTTCTGAAACAAAAAAGAATCAATTAAAACCAGCCGTATTTCCATCAGGGGGGCTACTGCTGTTCCCCAAACAGCTTAGGCTGTCTTCTCATAGTTTATGATGTCAGCAGGATCTCCCGACTGAAATACAGCCTTGAAATCTCACCCCACCCCTCTCTGGCCCTCTGTCTGCGGTATATATTATTCTTGTAGTTTTCAGAGACAGCTGTGTGAATTAATGAACTGATGTGAGAATCAGAGTTGGCCTAGAGCCCCATTTAAAAGTCATGTCGATGACCTCATAAAAACAGCAAAGAATGCTTACAGCCCGCTTGTAAAAGAAAGCCATTTCTTCGTAACTTGGAATGCCCGCATAATTCAGCACATATTTTAACCCCAAATGATTATTTCATAAGAGAATGAAAATTTCCCATGAAAAAGACATTTAGCCAAGCCAGGCAACTCTAAACTTTAATTGACATTTCACAGTATGTAGCAGCGGGCTCTCCGGGGAGGGTAGAGTATCATTCCTGCACCTGCGCTTTACCTCCAGCCTTCTAGTCTTTCAACCATTAAACATTTTTCATTAAAGCACTTCATATAGAATTAGCCTAATCTGATTTTAACGAAAGTATTCTATATTTAGTTTTTCACACTGTATTAGTCCAAACCGTTAGAACTAGAAAGGCCGGGCTTTTGTTCACTGGCAAAAAACAGAAGGGCGGTCCGTGCCCACTCACTTCAAAGGTGGCCCTTCCTTTCACTGGCTGTCCTTGGAAACAAACACAGCATTTCTAAACTAAGTCATTCGTGGGTAAATTGTAGGCCTTCAAGAAACCAAGACATGTAGTAAGCTCGACTGGTCGCAGGATCTTCTTCCTTTCCCTGTGGACAGACATAAAGAGCCCCCCCCCCCCCCCCCCGCCCCAGAGCAAGAGCTCTTTGGAAGCAGAGAAAGAGGCAGAATATTTTTGCTAGGGCAGAACTGAGAAAATGTGCAAAAATTTGCATCTTACGGTTTGAGTTTTATAGCTGTTATCTTGCTGGCAATCTTGTGGGAACAGCTGCAGGATTTTAGGATGTGTGACTTGAACAACCAGAAAGGAGGCCTTTCTAAATGCTCCCAGTTACAATCCAAGAGGGCTGAGCAGCTTAGGAGCGCGCTCGGAATCTGATGCTGCAGCACATTTAAAGCGAACCAGCCCGCTCCGGAGACCTTGTTTTTCCTGAAAGGCTACACTCTATTCTCTCTCACTTAGAACACTAATTTCTCTGAATTGAGAACAGCCGAGGTGACAAAAAGTCACTCTTTTCAGGTAGTAGTGATAAGTCTGTTTCAAATAAACAAGTCCAGGAAATACTTTTTTGACTTAGCTTCTCTGGGTTTACCATTTACTTAAGACAGCTCAATAGACTTCATTTTATTGATGTTTCAACTTGACAAGCAATCAAACTGGATGTGCTATAGGAACATTTACCTATAGGACACTTGAATGATATAGGATCATCAACTCTGCTAAACGGTCACCGCTGTGCTTGATTTAGCCAAAACAAAACAATAAACACCTGTGTGGCAGACCGAGCTGGGCCGGGGTACTTATGTGATAAAAGGAAATGTGAAGTCATAAAAAGATTTTCACTGTGTAATTAAAATATTAAATCCTCCAATTTTTAAAAAAGATTTTACGTATTTGTCTGAGATAGAGAGAGACAGAGGACATAAGCAGGGGTAGCAGCAGGCAGAGGGAGAACCAGGCTCCTCGCTGAGCATGGAACCTGATGCAGGACTCGATCCAAGGACCCTGGGATCATGACCTAAGCCTAAGGCAGACGCTTAACCGACTGAGCCACCCAGGCATCCCAAAATATTAAATCTTCTAACACAAGTTCTGATAAAACATACAAGAGTTGACTTCACGCAACAGAAAGTCTCTGCTACACCTTGATTGTGTTTGATTAAGCATGAGGGGTGAGGTTAAAGCATACACACATAGTGCAGGTATTTGACTCTAAGACTTAAAAATATGGAGAGTTCAGATGATGTAGTATAGCATCTGTGTCACCCGAAGTGGGGACCAACCAGGAAGGCAAGCCACTGGGGAGAAGTGAGGCAGTGCACAGTGAAAGGTAGGAAGAAGAGACCTCATCAGAGGGGTCCTAGATTTGTAGAGGCAGGGAGCAAAAAGCCACCAAAATGGGAGACCTGTTGCCCACGCAGTAGGGAATCAGTCTTACCTGACTTTGAAGAAATCATCTGCTTGCTGCTATCATCAGAACAGCTTGCTGTTATGAACCACCGTACCTGGTTCTGGAGAACTACCTTCCTGTCTGACCCCGCCGCTGGAAAAGATGGCTCTGGCTTCCCAGGCGGGGTGTGGCTGGGAGGCCCCCTCGGTGGCCCCCAAGGATCCCAAGTTAGGAAAGGATATATTAGAGCTCCGACACTGGATGGGAGAGAGGTGGTCAAAGCCAGGGCCTCCACGTCCATCAGTGGGGCTGAGGAGACTGCGCTGCAGGGAGCCGGCCATGACCTAGAGCAGGTAAAGCACGTGCCATGTGGAGTGGCCATCCTAGCGGTCATTTGTCTACAGCCATTCTCAGGAGTGGCTGCAGCGGTAGGAATACAAGGTGAGTCCAGCTGTGGGGGTCAAGCCAAGCGGCTGGCTAGGCCCATGAGGGGTGGGCGTGAGCTACACTCACATGAGTCCCATGTTTCCAACAGGCCAGTGTGAGAGGCAAATGCTTCCTGTTTGCCTAGAATGAGCTGCTACAGCCTAGTGATGAGGACCTGAGACACTTAGGTCCTCCCATTGCAGGTGTGAAGATTTCCGAGGCACCTTTTAGGAGAATTGAAACAAGCAATTTTCCCTTTTTCCCCACCACACGCACCGGCTTGTGTGCGAGCGCGGGCACGTGTGCGTGCACACACACACGTGGAGGACTCAGTCTAGGGAAAGGAGCCTTATGAGGAACAAAGTGTGTGTAGCATTAATGATCTCTTCCTAAATGGATGCAGACACCTGGCTTCTCTTCCTACAAGATTGAAGGATGCCTGGTGAGATCATCTCTTACCTGGAAGTCACTGGTCCACAAAAGGAGCAAAGTCCTTGGGAGATGGGATGGGGTGGGGTGGGTGGAGACCGGTGAGAAAGGGATAGGTGGCGGGGAGTGTAGGGGAAGACCATGCTCTCATGATCAGTCAATGAAAGAGTCATCTGTTTTTCTCTTCTTCCTCCTCATCCCAAATCTCTTGTTTGGTTAAGTTGAGGAAGCTGGTTGAGGAAGCAGTTTCAGCTGGCTGGGAGCTCAGGCATTAAGTAGTTTTAGTTTTCCAGTATCTGCTCTCAACTGTGTTCTAACTGTGCATTCCAGCTGGCTTTCACGTTTCCTTAATGATACCGGACTGAGCGCCCATCTTTTTAAGTCACTTCAATTTATCAAATGTTTTATTTTAGTTCTTCAAATCTACTCCAGTTTTTTTTTTTTCCATCTTTTTTTAAACTTGAACCTCATATGTATTCAAGCTTTTCTATTCCACAAGCCAGCATAGGCGGGAGGGCCTGGAGTGGAGGTGGGATGAGGCTCCTTCTTCCTTACATCTACTCCTTTGCTGCTGAACGGCGAGGAGGACATAGGAGACCAGATGGTGTCACCCTGCTTGAAAACCCATGATGAGTTGCCATCTTTTTTTTTTTTTTAAAGGATTTTCATTTATTTCACAGAGAGAGATCACAAGTAGGCAGAGAGGCAGGCAGAGAGAGAGAGAGAGAGAGAGAGGAGGAAGCAGGCTCCCCACGGAGCAGAGAGCCCGATCTGGGGCTTGATTCCAGAACCCTGGGATCATGACCTGAGCTGAAGGCAGAGGCTTTAACCCACTAAGGCCCCTAGGCGCTCCATGAGTTGCCATCTTATTCATGCCTTCTCCGTAGCCCTGAGTGGCTCATTGTTCCTTCTGGGTATCAGGTGTCCCCTGTTGATTAGCTCAGGCACACTGCTGGTTCCTCAGTCTTGCTGATGATCTAGGACCAGTCCCAACACCTCAGGTCTTAGAGAGAAGTGGCTCGGAGCCCACTCTGGAGGAACTTAGTCCTGAGTCCTCCACCTCCACTAAAACCCTACTTGCTTTGGCTTGAGACAGGGGAACAGTGACTGACTTTGCTGGCCTCAGTCTGGCTGGTCAATGTAGTCAAGTACTGTCTACAAAGGCACTGGAGTCTCTGAACACCAGAGGCTAGATGGCACACAAGAAGAACACCTGCAGGGGTAAACATGTAATGAGACTGTCCTATATCAAATCAAGCTGATCCAAGGCAGTGGTCCCTGAAAAAAACTAAAAACAAAAACCAAAACCACTAGAATTGCTGCTCCTTTGTGTTGTTTCACTGTTGTGATCAAGAAAACGATAGATGAGGAAAAGAAGCAAAGACAGAGAGAGAAAGAAGGGAGATAAACTGGAGCATGAAAACCTGAAAAATAACATGGTGGCTTCTCTGACAAGGATTATATTATTGACAAATTTCCTTACTCATGACTAAAAGGAAAAACAAAGGTAAAAATCCCAGGAAAAGCACATAAATGAGTAGAGCTGACCCAGCTTCTTGGCAATCTCTTTACCTGGACTACAGATTCCATTTAAGATCTCATTATCTAAGAAGACAACACAAAGAAGGAAGATATGAGAATGAGCATTATTGCACCTGTTTCACAGTGAGGAGACATCTGTCCCATCCTTGGGTCTCTCTTTTCTATTCCACAGTTATCCTGGACACTACTTGTTTGAACTGCATGTGTAGATTTTTCCTTGGAGTACTAGTGAATTACCGAGCTCTTGCTACAACAATGTTGCATTACCATCCACCACAAACATCTCAGAGGAAGATGAGCGTGAAGGCCGGGCTCAGCTGGGCTCAGCTCTGCTGGACTCTGCTGGGTGACTGCTTTATCCTCCTCCTGGGACCAGCAGGCTAGCTTAGGTCAGTCTTCTCATGGGGCTGGCAGAGGTACCAGAGGGCAAGCCCAACCACAAAATCACTTTTCAGGCCTTTGCTCATGGCACGCACGCTAACATTCTGTTGACCAAAGCAAGTCACAAGTGCGAACTCAAATACAAGGGGTGGTGTGAATATCTTTTTTTATTGGGGGAGCTACAAAATTACATGAAGTGTGAGACTATAGGATGGACAAATAATTGAGGACATAAATACAATCTGGCAAAAACAGGAGTTGAAATTTTTTAAAAAGACAAACGAGCAAATAAGAAGTGAAAACTTATCCCCTCATCCAAGCATCCACAGAGGACCATGACTAATAATGACATTAGTGTTCCATTATTTTTTCTAGGGATGTAAAAAATTCTTTGACTTTTTTCAAACTTGAGAACAAACTTAAATACAGTTATGAAGGCTTAAAAAATCTGATCAAAGTATGTCCAACACCTCTTTTGATGTCATTAAATATTCTTAGACAATTTGTTTTTGCTGTCTACATATTAGTTGAGCACAGAGATATGCTATATATTTTTAATCATTTTACTGTTGTTGGGCATTTAGTTTGTGGACACTATTTGCTTAACAAGTAGTAGGTATGCTTCCTGATGATAAAAATGACACTTTGTACCATAGAAGCACATAGGGGGACATTCTGAAGAGAAAGGTTGCACGGTGGGTAGAGCGTGAAAATCCAGGCCTGAAAAAAAAATTGTAAAACTTTTATGTGGTTGTACTTTCAGGAAATCTGTTTCTTCTTCGTAAAAGGCAGCAACCATCTCTTTGCTTTTAGTAAGCTATATTTTGGCTATAAAGTGACAACAAAAAATCATGACATCTCATAAGAAAAAAAATAACACATGACATCTCTGTGTATCACCTTAACTCTGTAGTGTTTTATTTACACATACTGCCCTCCTAAATAATAAGAAGACATGAGTAGGCAGCAATTTTAAGGTCTTGGTGATGTTTCCAAGTAGTTTTCTAACGGCCATGCCGTCCAATTGGGAAAAAATTTATCCTGTTAATAGTTGGTCAATTATTTTAAAAGGTTGAGGAGTTTTCCTTTATTAAAAATACCTAAAGGGGACGCCTGGGTGGCTCAGTTGGTTGGACGACTGCCTTCGGCTCAAGTCATGGTCCTGGAGTCCCGGGATCGAGTCCCACATCGGGCTCCCAGCATCATGGGGAGTCTGCTTCGCTCTCTGACCTTCTCCTCGCTCATGCTCTCTCTCACTGTCTCTCTATCAAATAAATAAATAAAATCTTAAAAAAAAATACCTAAAGACCTACTAACCCATAAGATCTCTCTTTTTACTGAGATATAATTATATAAGTTAGTTGCAGGTGTACAACATAATGATTTTATATATGTCCATATTGTGATATGACCACTACTGTAAGTCTAATTAATACCCATTGTTCATAGAGAGTTTTCTTTCAAAATTTAAATACATCTTAGGATGAGAAAACTTGATCAGTTAGTAGTCATTTGCAACTTAATATGATTATCAGGTCATGTTTGAAACAGCCAATACTGAAAGGCAGAAAAATGTATGAAAACATTAAACCATAAGAATTTACTTAAAGGAGATAAATATAAGGCTTGAAACTAATTACAGATTAGCTGCTAATTTATTTTCATTTGATAGTAACACTGACACTGGTAGAAGAGCGAACACAAGGGAGCCAATTACTGTGCCCAGCGCTGCAATGGGTTCTGCCTTTATTACTGTGTCCATGCAGTTACGCACTCTGGTCACTAGATGGTGCTTTTGTGCGCAAGAACTCCTGGCTTTGCAACCTTTGTTCCTTCCCTCCCCAAGAAGTGATTGGAAATTCAAGATACGCCTCCACCTTTTTAACTAATTAGCCTTTAACTTTAATAACCTTTAATGAAAAAATGATAAAATTATTTTTATCAAATATGTCAAATCAGATACATTATCAAATATGCAATCTACCCAAATTGTCTCTATAATAATATAACGTGAAAATTTTCCCAAGTAAAAGAGTAATTTGCCATCAACTTCTGCTTCTCTAAATCAATAGATCTGCTAAAAACAGTGCAATTTGTTGGGGGAGAACAACTTAGTAAGGGTCTTGGCTGAAGCTAACCAGTGTATCAAAAAATGCAGTTTTTAACCTTACACCATAACTTTTTAACAGAAAATTTGACTGACTTGCTCTTCCTTTTTGCACTGTTTTTTTTTTTGGTCCAACTATTTTAAGAAACTTTGGGCTAGGATTAAACATCCCTTACATGAAGATTTTGCTGCTCTCACAAGTTCTACCTCGCCTGACCCTCCTCTCACCACCTTTGCAAGATCACCAACACAGTGTTTTAATTGGAAACTGACACAGCTGTTAGGTTGTCAGGGAGAATGGAAGCACAGTCATTCCCTAATGGGGCTGATACTCAACTGTAACACATCATCACCATTCACGTGGCTTTCTTCACATGCAAGCTTTCTAAGAATATATAAATTAGATGATCTGAGGGACAAAAATGATGCTCCAAACACCCCAAGTCTCTGTAAAGTTTTCAGTCACTCACTAGCTAATTAATAAGACACCTCTTCAGTAGAAAGATAACTGAAATAGTCCCTCAAACAACAAAACACAGGACATCCACAGAGACAAGGCTAATGTCCAAAAAATATCTTGACTCTTGTCCTTTACTTTTGTGCTAAAAGAAAAAATTTCTCTCTCTGTTAAGGGTATCCTCAAATTGTTAAAATTTCCAATGTGAATGTACTGTCATATCACATTGTCAATACATCTGTTTAATTCAAGGTGGTTCTTTCCTCTAAGACTTAAGAAACAGAAAACATGTGTAACAGCAACTGGAAGAAATTTTCTCTTTAAGAATGGAAGAGTTGGTGAATGAAAATCCAGAGCAATAATCAATAATAGGATAGTCAGATTTAGCACAAATAAGCTGCACAATGAATGAATTCTTAATTATTTAGAGTTTTATTGTGCAAGTATCGCTGTTGGGTCCAAGTGTGAAGAAGGTGGGTAAGGTATGAACACACTCTTATTTGAGGACATATGGTCACTAGGAGCAGTTTTATCATTTAACCTTGCTCCTAGACAATTGTGATTTACACCCTCTCCTCTTGCAACAGAAAGTGTAGTGAATTCAGTGCTCACTTCCTTAATGGTGATCTAACAAATAAGTGGGAGGTAAGAAAATTTGAGTAAGGGAATTCACCTCCCTTTTTGTTGAGAAAGAATCAAGCATATGAAACAGAAAGTATCCAGACAAAATAAAGGGTATAGGTATTGCTTCAGTTTCCTGAATAAAGCCTTCCCCCAGTCTGACCCCGACCCGTCTCCTGCATTTTCTCGATTCACCGAGAAGCAGCTAGAGCCCTCTCTGCTCCCAGACCTGCCCTCTTCCTGGATGACCCGGTGACTTGGTTCCTCTCTTCAATCTCCCTGGGATGCCCATTTCCCACCAGTTCCATGTCCAAACATATCTGTCCTCCAAAATCCAACTCAAATTCCACTTGCTCATTAAAGATTCCCCGATTTCCCCAATGGGATGATCTCTGTCAAGCATACATCTCTAGAGCAATGGATGTGCCGTGGACGGATAACTGTGGCTGGCTGTCTATAAAACAAGCTGCACTCTAACGTAAGGGACTGACTATTCGTTGAGTCTCACTGGATTTCTGGGGGTTTTCCTGTCTTATTCTACTGGAAGTTCTTGGTTGGCAAAGAAGGGGACCATTTCCTAATAACTTTATATTTATTCAACAAACATGCTCAGCCACTACCAGCTGAATGAAAAGAGATAAATGCTTCCTGCTGCTCTTAGTGTATTCATCAGCGGGCGAGAAGTCATCCATGTGGGGCTCAGCGAGAGAAAGAATAAAATGTTGCTGGTGCCTCAGTGTGTACCACAGTACTGCCTCACTGTGGTCCCAATATCCCTCCAGCTTTTCTTTGGACAGTGAGGACTCATTCTACGGACTGGAAGCTGAAGTCGATCAGTAAAAGCAATTTAATTCTCCTTCTGATACGGGGGTTCTATGATCCCATGAGTTTTAAGGTATAATCAAGTTATAAGAGGTTCTGCTATTAGCAGCTCCATTAGTGTTCTTGAACGAATGAAGTTGGTAGACAGGATTTGCAAGTATGTTTGCCTCCTACATAATGTATCAGTGTAGAGAAGACCTAACCTCTGCCCTCTAAGGGCAAGAGCTTCATTTAAAAGTGCATTTCTATGTATTTCCTGGTAGTTTATTTTTCTTTCTAATATTCACTATCCTTACAGAAACCAAAATTGATCTCAGTGTCAGAAGAAGAATATTTTTACTACCTTTGATAATTTCTTACAATGCTAAGAAGATAAATGGTTGCACAGTTATCTATGTACATAAAGTATATATTTAAAAAATACTTTTTGTATGCAAGTGATGATAGAAAGGGCATTTTGACCGAAAAAAATCTGAAGCTGTTGATTTGAACTTCCTCAAAATCATTCCATTCCTCTCTTCCTCCCCACAATCTGAGTTTCTGCTTACTCCCCTCAGCTTCCACTCTTCAGAAAGGCTCTCACTGTCACACCAAAGATTTGTTCCCTCCTTCCTTCTCCTGACCCAGGCCCCTCGGTGTCGTCTTCTCTCACCCATGTCTCTTCAACCTCTCCTCTTTGATACATCTTTCCTCTTTCTGATAAGCAGTATCAAGTTCCCCTCTTCTTAAAAAAAAAACCACCTTCCTTAAACCTCTATCATCCTCTAGGTTCTAGCCATCTATTTCTTCCCTTTTATGGTCAAGCTTCTGGAAGCAGATGGAATTCGCTGTCACCTCTTCTTCATCTTCCACTCATTTTCTCAACCAACTCCCGTATGACGGCTGCTCATAGCATTGTGCTGAAGTCATCCCTGTCGAAGCCCCCAGTGACCTGCTGAATCACGAGATGATTCAACTCTGTTAGTTCCCAACTTGACCCTATGAGCAATTCTTCTGGAACCTTTGTATCTCTTGGTTTTGCAGCCTTCGCACTCCACTGGCACTCACACACCTCTGGCCACTGCTCTAACACACAAACACACTTTTTAACGTGTAAGGAGAGAATTCATTTTTCAAGTACAGAACAATATAATGCAATTTAGCAAATACCCCAAATTCATACCCATGAAAGCTCAGAATTAATATCTATAACATGGTGTGATATTTGCTATTGTACTCTTTTTTTCCCTAATTGTACCCTTACAAAAATTAAATTAATATACCCTATATTCTCCTTTCAAAAAAAAAAGGAAAGAAAACACTGCATTTCCTTTAAAAAGCTAAAGCTTTCTTTATTCACCACTTTTAACACTATCTCCCTTCCTGCCCCTGCCCCTTCTCCTCAGGCAACCATTATCATGACATCATAAAATGAACTCTCTAGTTCATTTTCAAATTTTTACTCACACGTACATTAGTCATATGTTATTCAGTTCCGTATGTGTTTCTTAGAGTGTTTTTTTTTAAGATTTTATTTATTTATTTGACAGAGAGAGAGATCGCAAGTAGGCAGAGAGGCAGGCAGAGAGAGAGAGGGGGAAGCAGGCTCCCCGCTGAGCAGAGAGCCGGATGTGGGACTCAATCCCAGGACGCTGGGATCATGACCGGAGCTGAAGGCAGAGGCTTTAACCCACTGAGCCACCCAGGTGCCCCTCTGAGAGTGTTTTCTAAGGCCAGTCTATGTTGCTATATAAAAACCAAATTCATACTATTTAATTGTGTTAATACATTTATTACTGTGACTCTGCAGCATTTGATATAGTCAGTCCTCCAATAATGAACATGTAGATTGTTTCTGATTCTTTGCTATTGCAAAGAAGGCTGTGCAGACGCTCTTTGTCACTGTCTCTTGACCACATGGGAGGGATCTTCTCAGGTTCTTGCTTCAATTATATATATGTCCCACTCCATTTCCAAAGTTATCTTTCTGTAATAAAAACCTAATTTGTGACTTTCCTGCTCAGAATCTTCAACTGGCTCCTCCTTCACTGCAAAATAAAGAGCATAGTCTTGCACCTTCTATAGAGCTCTGCCTTATCTCAGCCGGCTTTCTCCCTCCTCTCCAAGTTCATCTCCCACCCCTTTGCCATATATCCTAGTCCTACTGGACTACCTTCAGTGTTGCAGCATTTTCCCTGCTTTCCAGGGACATTCTGGTCTCTTTCTCTGCATTTGCATGGGCTGTGCCCTGTGTTTAGAATATCATCTCCCGACAGACACACACACACACACACACACACACAATCACACAATCTCAGCCTGCTAATTCCTTCCCATGCTTCAAAATTCAACTTGGCCGTCATGCCTGTGGGAGGCCCACTGCTCCTCTCCTTCTGAGATGATTAAGGCATTCAAGACGAAACGTGCATCTTCTTTTTTTTTTTTTTTTTTAAAGTTTTTTTTTTTTTTTAAGATTTTATTAATTTATTTGACAGAGAGAAAGATCACAAGTAGGCGGAGAGTCAGGCAGAGAGAGAGGAGGAAGCAGGCTCCCGCTGAGCAAAGAGCCCGATGCGGGGCTCGATCCCAGGACACTGAGATCATGACCTGAGCCGAAGGCAGCGGCTTAACCCACTGAGCCACCCAGGCGCCCCCGAAACGTGCATCTTCTAATAACGAACTGCCAAGGTGACCGGTCGGCATCTCCTTCCCTTGTGTCCATACATTAGGGTAAAGAACCTACACTGTCTGCCCATAACAGGCAGCAGATCAGGCATGAATGTTCTGGAATTTTTTTGAAAACTAATATTTAATATTGCTTCTCCTGCATGGCAAAACTGCCTATTCTGCTATTTAAAAACCCTCAATGACTTTATTTTCTACTGCCGCTTTTTTCATGTGCAGCCAAAATGAAAATGTTTAAATTAACTGTGTTGTACAAATGGTACCCAACACAAACTTTTTTTTTTAAATTAGTAAGACTTTTGTTTAAAGTTTTAAGTTTGCATTTGACTTTTTTTGTAAGGATGTATGTTGTGTGTTTAACCTTTATTAACTAACGTTAAAAACTGTGATGTGTGCGTAGAATATTACGTATGCATGTTCATGTTTAAAGAATGGCTGTTGATGATAAAATAAAAATCAGCTTTCATTTTTCTAAAAAAAAAAAAATGTTCCTTTTTCATCAAGAACGCTGGGATTGGAAGCAAACCATGTGGTTTTGGCCAAATTAAAGAGGGGCAAACGCCCTCCACTTTTTTGAGAGAATGAAGCTTTACTTTTTTGTGTGTTTGTTTGTTTTTAAAGATTGTATTTATTTACTTGAGAGAGAGAAAGAGAGAGAAAGGGAAGAGGGGAGAGAGAGAGAGAGAGAGCATGAACTGGAGCGAGGGGCAGTGGGAGAAGCAGACTCTGCACTGAGCAGGGGGCCTGATTCGGGCCTTGATCTCAGGACCCTGGGATCATGACCTGAGCTGAAGGCAGACACTTAACTGACTGAGCCACTCAGGTGCTCCTTTCTTATCTCTTAAATGAATGCATTCTGTTCTACACTTTCTCTTGTCTCACATATGCAAGAATGATTTTTAAGGAGACAACTCAAAAACTCATTTTCTTGGTAGGGTTACAGTTACTATTGAAACATCTGTGCCCTGTTTCACACAGTCTCCATGAACAAAAGACACCAAAAGCTCACTTGGGCTGAAATGATTTCACAGCCTATGAACTTCACTGGGTCTTACTGAGGAAAGGGTTTCCTCCTGCAGATGTGAACCGGGAGAACATTCGTTGCGGCTCCAGGCTTCCAGAGATAAGCGCATTTCACACATAATCAAGAAAAATTATCATTGGAAATATGGGAACAGGATTAGAGTCTTGATCCTCTCTGAAGGTAATCGAGCATCGCGCCCAGTAAAGGATTGCATTTCCAAAGCTCCAGGGAGGTGTTGTGACTCTGAGGGGGAAAAGGGAGAAAGAAGAAACGTTTGGTTAATAATTTCTGGGGGAGAAAGTTACACGTTATGTAAGTAAATAAGCTTCCCTTTTTCGTATATACTACTACTCTCCGTAAGGAACTACCATGAGTATCTACTATGTGCTCGGCCCTGCTCTGGGCTCAGCTGATACAGAGATAAGGGGCTGGGAGCAGGACGTGGAGACCACACTCCAGGGGAGGAGACAAATCATCAAACAGATGATTACATTTGTGTGATACATGCTGGGGTGCTGACCCAGGGCACTTGCTATGAAAGCAAAAGGGAAATTTCCTACATGAGACTTGAGGGACTGAGACCAAGGGCAGGACTGGGCGGGGTGGAGTGGGGGGAACACACCATCGAATGGACAAGGTGGCTTACAAGGGGCAGGCTGCTCTCTAAATGAGATCTGTCCTCAGTAGCAGACCCCATGGGTGCACAGCTCTGTGAGACACACAGTACCTGGGATGGAAGAGTGCCCACCATGGTCCACCCATCCCCCACAGTGTGTCTTCTTGGCTGGGATCACTCCAGTGTGTAAAATGCTATCCTGATGACAGCAGCCACCAAAGGCTCACCGCATCCTGGAACTCACCCTGCTCTCCGGGACACCACGCTCATGCGCTGTGTTCCCTACGCCTCCAGTGACTTTTCTTTCCTTTTGCAACTGGGGAAAACCGACTTCAAAGCTTCAAAGCCCAGCCCATTCCTCCGAGTCAGCTCCAAGCAGGATCACTCCTCTGCGTGTTCATAACTTTGGGTCCATCACTTTGCCAAACTGTTTGCTACCACTAGCTTTACCCGCTGAATCCCACTCCTTGCTCAAACTTCCCACTCTGCCCCAAACCCAGGATCCTCTATTCCTGTCTGTGCGAGAGCATCTCCACCTGCCTGGAGCAGATATGCAAGAGCACCCTCCCCCGATCTGTGCGTGCTCTGAGCTAATTGTATCTCCTAAATGTCTCTTGCATTTACCTCTGTATTTGTCTTATTGCTGGCATTGATTATTATTTCTGTCCCAGGATTATTGCTTTTGCTTTTTCACTAAGCTCTTGACCTCTGCTTTCCCATCCCTCATGCTTCCAAGGAAGCACTAGGGCCACGTCGTTATTAAATACATGGACTTTGCTGCTTGCTGACCTTGGTTCCAACCTCACTTTGCTACTTATTCTTTATGTGACTTAGGAAAAGAGGAAGCCCTCGTACCCCCCTCCTGGGTTGATGTGAAAATGTGAAATGTGGTAACAAGTTTAAAGGGTCTAGAACAGATGCTAGCAGGAATAAAGACTCCCCGAGTACCCCTAGTTCTTATCACTCTTTCAGCATTTAAGCTACTCCTAGAATTATTTTCAGGTCTTCTTTTTGCACATCTGATAACTTCCCTCTCCTGGAAAAAAAAAATGCTTCTGAGACTTTCTGTGGTCTTTGAAATGTATGGGGTTTCTAAGAGGCCTTATGGTTTGCTCCTGTTTCCCCTTCTAGTCTTCTCTCTTCTACTTCTACAAACATCCTGTGCTGCATACACAGGAGACCTCCCCCTTCCCTGGACTCTCTTTAGCTTCCTTTCCTGGTGAGTTCTTTCTCTCCAGGGCACTTCCCCTTCACCCACCTGGCCATCTCTAACTCATTCTTCAGAATCAATCCAAGTCAATTAAATCCAATAGGCCAACTTCACTATCTGAGGAACCCAAGACAACAAAGAAAAACAAACAGGATAGTTTCCAAACATGGTAATAAATATTTTCGATTTGTATCTACAGTTACATGGCATTATATATAGGCTATATTATATGATAGTTACGTGGGACTTCGCTTTTCTCTGTTATTGTCAATAATTCTTCTCAACTGACCACCAAATACCTATGTGACCTTTGCATTCCCCAACTGAAAATGACTTCTAGACTTGAGTGTGTAGAATAATATCTTTGTTGAATGACAGGTATCCAGAGTCACCCACTAAGATGATCCATATTTCCAAACCATTTTATAATTTCAGTTGATTTGGATCAAACAAGGATTAAAGAAATTTGGTCCTGTGGGACTTTTCAATGACTAATCTTCATTAAACATATATTTAGCACGCTTTCTATCCTATCCCTGGGGATATACAAAAATAATAGATACAAAATCTCTGCCCTTAAGTTGCCAAAGCTAATGAGGAGACGGGCACACTGATATAACAGATTCAAAGGAATGGTAAATGCTTCAACAGAACACAGGGTGGTGTGAGATGGGAGACAGGAAAGAATTCAGCTCTGTCTAGAAGTGAAGGTGAGACCCAGTTAGATATAAGAAGGATACTTGGGACTCTTCATATGCAGTTAAGGAAGAACTGAAGACAGAGACTAGGTGTTGTGCATGGGAACCCTGGACGTCATAGCACAGGAGGGTAGACATGCTTGGAGATGTGTGTAGATGTCGGTGAATGACAGGAGGTAATTTTAGAGAAGCATGTGGAAGCCAGTAAGAAAGGGTGTTGCACGTCATGTTTAAAAATCTGAACTTCATGCTGTGGATAGTCGTATTCCATTGAAAAGTTTTAAGATACACAAACGTGACCGTATTTATGTTTCTGCATTATATTTTTACTTTTTATTTTTTACAGATTTTATTTATTTATTTTAGAGAGAGAGAAGGAGAGAGAGAGAGAGAGAGAGAGGGAGTGGGCAGGAGGGATAGGGAGGGGCAGAGAGAATCTGAAGAAGACTCGGCTGAGCACAGAGCCCCGACGCAGGGCTCGATCTCACAACCGTGAGATGATGACTAGAGCCAAATCTGAAATGAAGAGTTGACTCTCAACTGGCTGAGACACCCAGGTGCCTCTGTAGTTATGTTTTTAAAAATTGAATTGATGCTGATGGTGTTAAGTGCTAGAAGTGTCATTGTTTGAAGGGAAAGTACTCAATTAGCCGGTTCCTGTTTTAATGTGGGCAAGAAGGGAGTTGATGAGGCTACATATTAGAATGAACTTTATCAGGAGTAATTAAGTAACTTCACAATAGGAAACACTCCTTTTTTTGTAGAATGGTGGGTGACTGCATCCATAGATCTAACGGAAATGGTAATATGACTTCTAATGTGCATTTCTAGTATCTTCTGTGTATTTCTACAATTAACTATTTCTGGGGCATGTCAATTCTGAAATTAGACTGTAATAGTTTTATTTTTTGCTCCAATGTTGTACTAAAAGTATAGGACTCAGGTTTCTAGATCAGACACAGATTGATCCTTGACATAAATGGACAGTCTCAACTTCTCAGATGCTGATAACAGAAGAGAAATGCTAAATAGGTATCCTCTTTGGTATTTGTTTGCCTTAGCCATGGAGGCAAAGTATGGGATGAGAATGGAAGGACTCTGAGAGGCCTCCTTGGGTGGAATAGACCACGGAGGAATTGCCATGAGTGCATTGGTGGTGGGCTTATTTAGCTGGTTTTTTGAACCTGTTTTGTTGAGTTGATCCTTAACTAACATGCAATGCCATGTAGAATGAAGACATATTTAGATGGAGACTTGACTGGGTTCAGAAACCTCACAGTCAATTCCTTCCTTAGCCCGCTGGCACGTGCAGCGTCGACCCAAGAGTACTGTAGTCTGAAGTACTGAAGTAGTGGAATACCGAAGAACTAATCCTTACTCACCCACTAAGTCATCAATCAGTTCTCTTTTATTATCTCAAGTCCGGGACCTCTTCTCTTTCTACATGCTCTGCCACTAATCTTGGCATAATTTTTGTAAATATGTAAGTTTTCTTCCCTTGTCTAATCTCTTTGTTAGCTCTCTAGGCTATGTTCTTCAGACGCATAGTTTGGTCCTTCTATCTATAGGAGTATGGCTGATTCTAAAGCTGTTTCATCTGACTAGTCAGGTGACTCTTGAGGTAAGCAGAAAAAAAGGGGGGGGGGCAAAAACAAAAAAAACGCACATCTTCCTCATTTTTTAATGTTGGGGCCTAAAATTCTACCCTAAAAATATGCATATACTTGGGTTGCCTTCTTTTACATGTCCTTATGGGAGGGGTGCCTACTCTGTGCAGAGAATTCGTGCATCAGCCTATGATCCTTTAAGAAAAATGCAAACGACTCTGGAGGCCACTGAGAGAGGGGAAGAGGATGAGTGCTACAGAGGGGCAAATGGAAGAAGAAGCCCAGAAGCAAAACCATGAAAAATCAACATTTGCAGATGCCCTGACTACGTGTTTTGTTCAATATTCTCTGTGAAGAGGAATACAAGTTCTCTCTCAAGGCCCTCTCTTACATCTGAAGACAAACAAACACAGTTCCCTTAGTCTAATGTTTATTTGATAGAGACTGAGTCATTCAAAAAAAAAAAAAAAAACGATTACAGTGGGAGAGAGTGAGTTTAAGATTTAATTATAAATTCCTGATCATCCCACAATCCAGCAGGCCCACAGAGATTAGATCAGCTTAGAAAAATAAAGTTGTAGCATTTATTGCACAGTTGGGTGGTATGGGAGTCAATGAGCATGCCTACTGTTCCTGTAAGCACAGCCCCTGGGCTAATGAGATCCCAGTCAGGATGCACCTTAGCAGTCCTCGGGCTCGGCTGCTGGGACTCGTCTGCTGTTGTAAGCCTGTGGCCCAGCTTGCTCTGGGCAAAATACTGGGCATCTTCTTGCCCTTTGGGCTCAGCATTTCTCCTATCTCCCAGCTTTATGTGATTTTCCTCTCATGCTTGCTCCCCACCATCACTGAAGACCTGCTCTGAACCCCTCAACCTAGTTCCCTATCTGTTTCCTAAGTATGCCTTGTTCCCCATATGCTTTCTCTTTTTAAAAAGATTTTATTTGTTTGTTTGTTTATTTATTTATCAGAATGAGAGAGAAAGAGAGCACAAGCAGGGGAAATGGCAGGCAGAGGGGGAAGCAGGCTCCCCACTGAGCTGGGACCCTGGGATCATGACCTGAGTGGAAAGCAGACACTTAACCGACTGAGCTGCCCAGGCATTCTGCTCCCTGTATTCTCAAATGATGCTTAGGCTATTTGGTTTTCCCAGGCAAACTAGAGACAGCCTCAAGCCTAAGGAAATACTGTTGTTTCCTAGACAACCTCACCAACTCACCTTGTGGCAGCCCAGATAAAACAAACATTAGCAGTGGCCTCCTTTGAATGCTAGGAAATGGCAGTGGCACCTGGGTAGCTTGGTGGGTTAAAGCCTCTGCCTTCAGCTCAGGTCATAATCCCAGGGTCCTGGGATCAAGCCCTACATTGGGCTCTCTGCTCAGTGGGGAGCCTGCTTCCCCGTCTCTCTGCCTGCTTGTAATCTCTGTCAAATAAATAAATAAGATCTTTTAAATAATATTCAGTAGAAAATGAATGGTAGGAAATGGCTTACTGAGTTCTTGGGGGCTGGGACGACCTTCACATTAGTTCAGATTAGCCACAGACCCATTTTGTCCCAATTTACCTTTGCTACTTGAGCACTGGGCCCACTAATGACGGTTATGACCACTAAATAGAAAGACAAATGTTAATCAAAAAACCTAGACCGAATGAAGATCATCTAAATTAGGACTTTCGGGAAAAGGCGCAAGTTGTAGGTGGGTGCTTACTTCTTTAGAAGCTCAAAATGTCAGTTTGCTTTATTATTCAATGCGTTCTGATGTACACAAGTCCATGACTGGGGAACTTGATCGGAACTGCAATTCATAACTATTGCTAAGTCACAATCATTTATGAATTTTGTGGCAAGTGATTTATTAGTAATCGTATGGTTCTGGAGTTCAAAAATTGTTTTTTTTTTTTTTTTTGTAACGAATTTGAGGAGATTTCTGTTTATTTCTGCAACAAAACTATTTTCCCTTGTACCCTGAGCTGCTTGCCTGAATGGACTAGGAAGAAGAGGAATTAGAGCTAGTGTATTAGAAGCGATGCGTGGGTGTCGATGGGCCAGTTGTGAGAGTCACAAGGAGCACAGCGAAGATGCTTAAGCCCAGCAGTCTGGAACACGCAAGCAAAGGACTTCCTCATGGTTGTGACACTTCGGCAAATGCCACTAAAGTAATACCAAAGATCCACCTACTCTAAAATTGCTTTCAGATTGGCAAACTTCAAGAGATTTAGTTGTTAGGATGCAATGGCAGATACCACTGATGGGCTATTAGGGGAAATTATTATTTAAAAGTTTACTACCACGGGTAAAGAGAGCCCAGAAGGAACCACAGTATTCCTATCACAGTGCTCCCTGCAAAAGCTTTCTTTATGAGACCATCTTTCTTTAATAGCGAATTCCATCTGAGGTCTCTAGAGGGCCTCTGCTTGATTTTGTCCAAGTAAGTAGCTCTTTCCAACTCCAGGTCAGGGAGCTCACTGGTGTTAAATATTAGCCATGGTTTCTTTTGTTCTGTGTCCAATCTCATCGGCATCCTCTCTTTTAATCTTCACAAAGCTGTTGGATCTGAATATTCCATTGCCCCATTAGGAAGATGAGAAAACTGAGGCCTAGAGAGATTAAGGAACTTATAGATGGTTGTTCTGCTGGTATAGTACGGTAAAACCAAACACTGAGCAGGCCTGTTTGCCTCCAAAGCCTGCATCTGTAACCCCAGTGCTAAGCTGTCTTTCCATGGCCCAGTGAGTTCCCATGGTGCTGGGAGGTGCCACTCTCACCCCAAGAATAAGGAACTGACTGTACGCGAGCACCAGCTCAACCTCGGAGCTCTGCGAGCCCTGCCGACATCTTCCTGGAAGATGATGGAGAACAGGAGCCAGCTGGGCTACTACCTTGCTTGCTTCAAAGGGCTCAATAATGATTGAAGGCATCTGGCCTCTACTTGCATGGAAGATTCAGTGTGGCCAAACATACCTGATGGAGGTTAGAAAGGTGCCTACATTGCAACCCCCATGAAAGTCTGGGTGTACCGGACACCTGACAGTCAATTAAGGATCTGTTTGCTGTCTGTTTCCCTCACTCGAATGTAAACCCCAAGAATACAGCGATCTTCTTGTGTTCCAGGGATGGAAAGCTCTGTCTTTCAGTGGATAGAGATTCAGTCCATATTCTTGAAAAGTGAATCCTTGGTTTCCGCCATGAGAAGGGGAACTTGATTCAAGTCCTGTAGGTTAAAATTGCAGAAAGAGCCTTTCAGTCACATGCAATGACACCACCCAGGGTAGAGTCAGTGAAGGGGACCAGTGGGCACATGAGTGGAGATGTGGGTCGGTGCCTAGGCTGAGAGCCAGGAGCAGTCACGGGTGGGATGCAGCACTAAGTAGGGAGTCAAAGGGGGAGAGTCAGGGCCAGGTTGGGCCGGCAGAATGAGGGGGAGACCCGAGGTCACAGAGGGACCCCATGGCCTGCATAGTACCACATTCTGAATCACCAGAGAAAAGGGAAAGGTTCATAGGGTCCCTTTGGATTTTACCTCATTCCCTGGGTAGGAATGGAAGGAATGAGGTTCCCAGAGAACTCAGTAATAAAATGTGAAATTTGATATGTAAGGGGTATGTTGTATACATCATGCACTGCTCTAAGCATATGATATGGACTGACTCACTTAATCCTCGCACCAACATCTCATTTAGAGAGAGGCCAGATCATAGAGGTTAGCCGGGGAGCAGCAGAGCCTGGGCCCGAACCCAGGCTGCCTGGTGCAGGGACTACTTCTCTCCATGATGAGGCCTCGGGCTGCTCATGGCATCTGTCCACACAGTCCTGGGAGAGGGCCTGAATCAGATGAGATGGGGCCGGTGATTTCAACCAGGGCTGTCTCGATAATGCGTGGTGGATGAAAAAACAAGGACTTTATACATAAAGTTTTCCTAAAGTGCTCACACAAAGTCCCAAGGCCATGACTGCCCTGTAGGGGTTCTTCCTTTTTTGGAATAAGATACACAGAATCACTTACACAGGATTCTTGGGCCACCTGCCTTGGTCAGGGGTGTGCCTTTGTTGAACCCATGAGCTCCCACAGTGTAACGGGTGTCATTCTAGGTAAAGGGGACACTCAGGATAAGATGCAGGGCCTCGGCGTCCTGTCAGGGCAGTGGCGCAGGGCTGCTCCTCTGACTCACTGACTCACTGGTGAGTTCACGAAGACGGCACCTCGTTTCCAAGAGGATCCTATCACAGCAGAAGTAGGAAAATAAAAGTTAGCTCAGAAACAAGAGTCTTTGCCAACACTTGCCTGACAGGCTTTTTTCTTCTATCTCAAATATACACCAGACCACACACATGTACACACACCACACACATGTACACACACACACTCATACCACCAGCCCCATCTACATGCACAAAAGTCACTTGGCCTACTATCTATTTAGCCTGAGAAAAGGACCATACCTGGGCAGATGGTCTGGCAACAAAAACAAAATTCTTTTCTTTATATAGAAAACATGAAGTTAAACTTTAGAGCTCAGTAATACACAGTTAAAATCAAAACCTGTTAGAACCACTATTTTTCCTTACAAGGCGCCGCTCAGCATCCTCTGCCAGCTGGCTGGGGGATGTGTGTGAAAAACCCTAATATTTCGGGAGTTGTCCCTGCACCAGACATTTTTCTCAGCATTGCGGCCCGCTCACGCCACGCCGCCCGGGCACCTGCAGGATCAGTTTGCACAAGCAGCTTCCCAAGCGAATGACGTAGCTACCCTTCTGTTGTTCCCAAAGACCAACATCTGTCAGAGATCAGCATATGCATCCGCGTATTAAAGCGCTCACTGTTCTAAGGCCCTGCACTTAATTTTCCCTTGGGTAAACAGAGCCAATAATGGATAAATACTCAAGGATCAAATATCCTTAAACTATTGGAGCGAGCTGTGAGCACAGACTTTAATCCACATCAGAAGTGAGAAAAAACAAAGAGTGAAAAAATATGACAGAGGCTCTCCAAATCATGAGTGAGGGGCCTGGGAGGGAGTTCATGCCATTGGCCATGTGAGGTCTTGGGAAGAATGTCCAAGGCTGATGGCAGCCGGGGCGGCGGGGGGGGGGGGGGATCTGGGGGCTCAATGGTTAAGTGTATTTAAATGCATCTAAATGTTAAATAGGGCATGATCCAAACAAACAATCTTTAATCTCTTCAGAAAATAGTGTAGGGTCTTCTGCGGACGTCCTCTGAGGTAGGCCCACCCTATACTCTCTGTAACCAGACACCAAAAAGAAGCCTAGCAATGTCCTACTAATTGCCTTTTGCAGCAAGTCCCAATAGGAAGGTGAACTTTGGACAGGCTGACAGTCTTGGCCTTTGAGTCCACGGCTGGCCTTCTAATGACTGAGCCAGCCCCGTAGGGAAAACATGCAGCTTGAGTTTATCTTTCAAGTGTAAACTTCTGAGAATGAACACTGCAGACTCTCAGGAATTCCCACCTAATATCCGGGCGTGATGCAGTTCATTATTTCCACACAACTCTTTTCCTTTCAAAGAAGTGCTCTAACCTTCGAGATAAATTTGCCTCCAAAGATGATCTTAGCCAAACTTTATCACTATGCACAGCACATTATGACTTTCTCATTTGCTTTAAAGAAAAAAAAAAAAAAAAGACCATTCTGTGTTCCAGATTAGAAATATCCTTTTTGTTACTTCGAAAAGTTGGAGATGTTTTCTTGTTACTTCAAAAAAAAAAAAAAAAAGAAGTCTATAGGTTTCTCCTGCCATGCACTGATACTCATCATAATTTTGTATCTATCTTACCTGAATCATCTGAGTCTACTTTTGAACTATCCATATTCAGAAACCTTAAAAAGAGTTAAATATGTGGCTGATGGCTATGGAGGTAAATTGCCAGTAGAAAAGCAGAAAGAGGAGCTCCAAGTAAGATGATCCCCAGAAACCACGCTGATCTTACCAACACAGGGGCCATACAGATGTCTGCCCTGGATTGTTCTCTACCTCTAAATTTGCTGCTCTACATAGGCAGGCCCCATCAGCCCTTTCTAGAAGCTGAGGCCTCTGTTCTTATTCAGCCTGGCCAGAATGGCACCTGGATAACCTTCCAGGTGGACAAATCAAAATATTACCTGTACTTGAGTCAGAGAAGCAGCAAAGAAAGCATTGAGGGATTTAGCCCCTCACACACCTGGGTTCCCAGCTACATCCTCTGTAAGAGTGAGCTATTGGCATGACACCAAAGAAAATGGGAAACACAGAAAGCCCGAACCTAAGAACTCTATCCTATTTGTTAGACGGTGGGTTAAATAATGTCTAAGACTTGAGAAATCAATGAAAGAATATAACATAGAGGTCCTATAAATAATAAATGAGCTGGATAGATAATCAACTGGATTAGAACCACATTAATAAAATTACCAATAACCGAGAAGACAGCAACAGCTATAAATAAATAAAATTGCCATCACTCTAAAACACTCTTAAAAATTCCTTATTCTTACTGTTTGTGTTTTTGCGGTTGGGTCCTTCCTGTGTACGTAGTGAAGATAAGCAAACAAACATGTATGCATGTGTGAGAGGCAACAGCGAGAGGACTGGGTCATTTTTAAGGCCACTTGATGAGATTTCTCCTCCTTTAATTGCATGGCTCCATGGACTTGTTGATCTCTTTCCTGGAAAATTTATTTCTGGGCTTTTATCATCCTCAGAACAAGAGACTTTCTCATCCAGGTTTGCATGTATTTTCTCATGTAATATTCACAGTCTATAAGCTTATTATTATTATCTTAGGAGAAGCAAAGGAAAGGCTTAGCAAAGCTAGGAAAAATGCATGCACATGGTATGTAGAGACAGGCTTCTAATCCAGGGGTATCTGAACCCTTCGTGTAGTGTCTTAACCCTTCCTGGTTTCCCTTCGAAAGAAATGGATTCCTGCCTTCTCACTGGCAAGAAACTCCTGTTGATTTATTTGTCTCCTGTTGGACCCAAGTTTTGATAGAATTTTGATGGACAGGGGGAAATGATAAAAATAAAATGACTAATTCCTCATTTGTAGTCTTAGATAACGTGTATTAAAATACAAGTGTCTGACCAACAGGAGATACTGCCAAGCTGACAGAATGTCAGTCAAAGGGTTTTCCAAAAGACATTCTTATTCTTCTATTCAACTCCTGGTATTTAAATGTTTCATCTATATTGTTAGGCTTTCTGAAATGTTAAAAAGAACCATCCTGTGGGCCTCTGGGGCCCTGGAGACCACTTGTCTCCTACCTGCCATCGGAAGACACCAGACTAGGTGTTTTTAAATAACAGAAGCAGGAGATGTGATTGTTCTGTTCGTGAGAAAGCATTACCTCGAGTCAGAAATCCTCTCATATACCAACCTAAATCCCTGCCAGGCCATTGTAAACCCATTTCCTCCTCTGGTCTCAGGAGAAAAGGGAACAGCTGCTGGTCGTCTTTTAACTCCCCTCGTGACCCAGGCTGGGTCGTCTTTATTGTCTGCACCATACTGTGAACCATGTTGGGCAGAGTCCTGATGAACTGTAGGTCTGTCATCCCGACTCTCATTTCCCAAGATATCTTCCAGGTTCCCTTTTTGTGATGAAGGGAAGGGATTTGATTCTGGGGATCCGGATGCTCCAACTCCAGGCTCGGGAAGTAGCTCCCAGGCTGGCTCGTGGTCGTCATGTAGCACCAGGCCGGAGACGAATGAACATTTGACATCATGATAACTGAGATTAATATCTGTTGCTGCTTATTCCAGTTGCCTTGAGTACTTCTGGAAATGCTTGCCTCGGATCACAGTCCTATTACCGGCTGCGGTCCAAATGCAGCAGATGAAGGATTCATATTTCCATCTAATTCATTTTAATGATGGCTTTTAGGAAGCATCTGGAACTGGACAGACTAGGGGGATTCCTAGAAAAAAATCCGTTCCAAATAACGACAAAACTGTTTTCTGTTCATCAATCAAATTGTGCCCAATCGGGACGTTTTCAGTTTTCATCAATTTCATGTTTCATGTCCCACTAACAAATAAAAATATAGATATAAAAATAACATTTGGGGGCGCCTGGGTGGCTCAGTGGGTTAAGCCGCTGCCTTCGGCTCGGGTCATGATCTCGGGGTCCTGGGATCGAGTCCCGCATCGGGCTCTCAGCTCAGCAGGGAGCCTGCTTCCCTCTCTCTCTCTGCCTGCCTCTCCCACTACTTGTGATTTCTCTCTGTCAAATAAATAAATAAAAAAAAATAATAACATTTGACCCTACTCCTACAGAATACTAGGGGAACTCCAGGAAGGGATTCGATCCATCTCCCTATATTCCAAAAAAACCCAATTCCATGTTTTCCAGACAAAATCTTTTTCTTTTCTTGTATTGCTTTGGACCTCCAGGTTTGAAACATCAAATAATGGTTGTAATAATACTGAGAATAAATTTTGATCTCTTATGAAGTTACTCTATAGAATCAACTCCCTAAATTTGCTATTGCCCTAAGGAATGCAAAACAGGTACTCCCCCAAAGGCATGCTTTCTAATTTCTAGGAAAAAAGAAATAAATCACCAAGAGGCAATATCAGTGGCATTAACTTCAGTCAACCCAGGTTCTTTAAAATCAAGTTTCTGATAAGAGCTGTATATTTCCAAGAGCAGTTGATACATCAGTTCTTTTAAAAAGCTTTTTAGAACAAAGCTGCCCTTCCTGCCACAACCTTAAATCTTATGACAATTCTCAAAAAATTTTTGTCACTTTTTACTTCTCTTTGGCTTCTGAACCTCCACAAAAAGCTTTCTATAGTCAGTCTCTTTTAATTATTAGAATAAATATCAACTGGAAGAGAGCTGCAGGAAATGGAAGCTAAAAGTTGGCTTTCCTTTTTTTTTTTTTTTTTTTTAAAGATTGTATTTATTTATTTGACAGACAGAGATCACAAGTAGGCAGAGAGAGACGGGGAGAAGCAGGCTCCATGCTGAGCAAAGAGCCCGATGTGGGGCTCAATCCCAGGACCCCAGGATCATGACCTGAGCCGAAGGCAGAGGCTTTAACCCACTGAGCCACCCAGGCGCCCCAAAAGTTGGCTTTCCTATTGAAAAGTGACTTCCTAAAAACCAGGATTCAGAATGGAAATCCAAGAATTCAACTCGACTGAATTTTTTAAAACTGCCTACACACCTTCCACAAACATTTTTTTTAATTTCAATTTTTTATTTAAATTCTAGTTCACGTTGATGGTAAAATTGGTTTCAGGTATAGAATTTGGTTATTCAACCCTTACACGGAACACCGGGTGCTCATCACAAGTGCCATCCTTAATCCTCATCACCCATTGTCACCATCCAGCAACCCTCACTTTGTTCTCTAGAGTTAAGAGACTCTTATGGTTTGCTTCCCTTTCTTATTTTTTCCTTCCCTTACCCTACGTTCATCTGTTTTGTTTCCTTAATTCCATATATTAGTGCAATCATATGGTAACTGTTTTTCTCTATCCGACTTATTTCACTTGGTATAATAATATACTCTGGCTCTATCCACATTGTTGCAAATGGCAAGATTTCATTCTTTTTGATGGCTGAATATTCTGTGTATGTATACACCACATCTTCTTTATCCATTCATCAGTCAGTGGACATTTGGGCTCTCTCCATAGTTTGGCTATTGTTGATAATGCTGTTATAAACATCGGGGTGCATGTGCCCCTTTGGATCAGTATTTTTGTGGCCTTCTCACATTTTAAAGGGCGTAAATCGCAAGTTTATTTACATTGCTAACTCCATCTAATCACAAAAAGAAAGCTTATGTTGGGAGCATTGTTACTGAAAATTAACAACTTCATTTCTGCTGTGAAGTAAAAGGAAACAAAGATAACTACCTTGGTGAATATATAATTTTCTGATGCCAGAGTGAGATAAACCCCAGGGATGAGGTACTTGTAATAGGAAACATTCAATATCCATGTCATATCCATGGAAACTGCAAGGGTTAACTTATTTGTAAAAAGAGTCTTTGCTGATGTAGTTAAGAGGAGGTCAACCTGGATTATCTGGGTGGGGCCCTAAATCCAATGACAAGTGTCTTTATAAGAGACAGAGGAGAGGCACATGGACAGAAGAGAAGGTGGCCATATGAGTACAGAAGCAGAAATCAGAGCTATGCAGCCCACAGCTAGACAGCTGGAGGAGAAGGTGATGTGGCCATGGAGGCAGAGATAGGAGTTATGTAGTCACAAAGCCAAGAAACACTTGGAGCTACCAGAAGTGAGGAGAGGCAAGAACCTGAATCTCCCATAGGGCCTTCAGAAGAAATTCATCCCTGCTGATGCTTGATTTTGGACTTCTGGCTCCCAGAAATGTGAGAGGATAAATTTCTGTTATTTTAAGTCACCAAGTTTGTGGTCATCTGTTACTGCAGCCGCAAGAAATGAATAAAATGGTTTTTAAAAGCCGGCCATCCGGGGCACCTCGGTGGCTCAGTGGGTTAAAGCTTCTGCCTTCTGCTCAGGTCATGATCCCAGGGTCCTGGGATCGGGCCCCACATCAGGCTCTCTGCTCAGTGGGGAGCCTGCTTCCTCCTCTCTCTCTGCCTACCTCTCTGCCTACTTGTGATCTCACTGTCAAATAAATAAATTAAATAATAAAATTAAAAAACATCTTAAAAAACAAAAACTGGCCATCCAAATAACAAATTTGTTCATGAATCAGTAAAGCAAATTTCTAGGGGGTTGAAGGGGAGGGGAGATTCAATTGCTGTTTAATCATTCATAAAACAAATATTTACTCAACTCTTATATTCTAAGCTTCAGGGTTAAATTGTGAGTGAAAATTAACATAGTCCCTGCCATTCCGACTTTACAGGCCAGTGAGAAGACACAGACGCCCGGTGAATAATCACGTCATCAGACTGGATCCCGGGAGACTATTTCAGAGGGACCCTGCATGGTTGGCTGTATCATTACTGTACTTATTCCTTGTTGGGCAACTACATCTTGCTTACTACCCTCAGGCTCAAGGGAGTCTTTCTCTGGGACTCCTCCACTCTTTCCTGTCTCTGCCTCGTGCCCCATTTTTCTCAGTCACGTTGGGGGAATCTCTTCTCCCCACACTACTGATCCTGGGTTCTCCAGGACTGCAGTCTTATTCTCACTTTTTCCTCTTCTTCCTCTTCTTCTTTTTTTTTAAGATTTGATTTATTTATTTGTGGGATAGAGAGGGAGAAATCTTGAGTAGGGGGAGGGGCTGAGCAGGGAGCCCAACACAGGGCTCAAACCCAAGACTCTGAGATTATGACCTGAGCCGAAGGCAGATACTTAACTGACTGAGCCACCCAGGTGCCCCTCACTTTTTCCTCTTCTATACATCCTCCTAGACCATTTGATCAACTCTGTGGCTTCAAATATGCTATATACAGGATGTTTATATAAACACAGATACATACATATGTATACATACAGACACACACATATACACAAATATATGGTCATATATACTACACATAAAAATATATAATATATATTAGCCATATATGTCTACATATTATATATGTAACATATATGAAATTATTATCTCTATCCTGAATGCAAATCCATACTTATCCGTTTATCTTCTAGATATTTCCACCGAGATCTCTCACTAGCAGTTCAAATTTAACATATCCTTTACTAAATTCAATGCTCTTCCCCCAAACCTTCTTCTCCTGTTTTTGGCCTCTAGGAAGGAATGTGTCACCTTCAGCCTCTCATCCAGTCTTCCAAGCCAGAAGCGTGAGGACCATTCTATACTTCTCTTCTTTCACATCACATCCAGTTATGAAGTCTTAATCCTTCTACTTTTAAGCCTTCCTGACATGAATCTTATCTCCTTTTCCCTGCCCCTGTCTTCATTCAAACTCCTATTTTTTTTTTCATTTTTTTCACATGGATCCCTGAAATGGCCCCTTAAGGCACCTCCTTGCTCCCAGCCTCAACTTACATTCCTCGTCTCAAATCTATCACACCTCCAGACCCTCTCCAACATGGCCACCAGAGTAATCGTTCATACATGCAAATATGATTTGCAATCAAACATGAGTCACCCTCACCCCCAGCTGAAACTCTCCTGGAGTTACTATTAACCTTCCTCACAAAAGCTAAACCTTTTATCAAAGCATGTAAGGCACTTCTAGTGTCCTACAGAAATGTTAGTTTTACCATATTTTTCCATTTCCCTATGTATTTATAGCTATCAGTCAAAGAGATTTTAATGTTTGACAAAAAAATTTAAAGGTTATAGAACAATCATAATTTCTTTCCTTCGATTATTAACATAGCTTTGTATGATTTCAGTTCATACAGTAATTTGATAGACCTGGACAAAGCAAGGACTGCCTGTATATATCATGGACTTGACCGTGCTTGCTTTTTCTTGATAATTAAGTAATAGTCACTAATAATTTGAATCATCAGACAATACAAAATATGTGATGGCAAATATAGAAAATTAATACAATTAAAATGTTCAGCAGTATAATCACACTATTTATACAAGTAGCAAATCACAGCATGTGAGAAATTTCCTAAGATTCTTAAATGTTAGGAAATAGACAATCATCATCTAGCTCCTGTAGAATTCTGAAGGTTTCTTAAGAAGTTTGAGGGTATTCCCGGTATCTTCCCTAGCTATTTTACTAATATAAAAAACACTCTTGTCGATGAGTAGATGACATTAGGTGGCATATAGAAAGAGGCCTTTCTTAGAGGTACAAGCTAGAAAGTCTTTCAGGCCTTCTTATTACTGTCAAGATGGTAAATACACTGTTAGCTCTCTCCCCAAAAATCAGACCTGGAGCAATCATAGAAGCTAAAGAGAAGCACGGTTTCCAGGACTAGAAACATCAAGGGTGATGCAAGTAAAGATCATGGTAACCTCTTGCTGAAACTGCAGGTTGTCTTGAGCCCATGGGTGTGGGGCCTGGGCAACCGCAGGCTGGAGCAGGAGGGAGTTGGAGTGGTGTGTAAGTGACACACGGGAGGAAATCACTTAATTTTCTCTTTCCTCACGCCATATTGGTTTGGTGCAGTCATTGCCCATCCATTCCCTGGAAATGCAAAAACTGCCCAAAGCGCCAGTACTTATGGCCTTTGATACTAGGACATTTCAAAAGCCTTATGTGTGTGAACAGTTAATGAAAGTGGGGGTGCCAACCAAGGAGGTGTCCTGGGGACCTCTCCTGAAGGTCCTCTCCTGGAGAACTCTCAATCCCCTTTACCCAAACCAGCATGACTGGTAGAACACCACCTAAGGAGACTAACTTTTCCTAGTACTGTGACTTTCTAAGTGTGGAAAGGTGAGATCCTGCCCAGGAGAGTTGCCCGGTGCAGTGGCAGCAATGGAAATCATCGGCAGCAGATACGATGTATCTGGGCCCCTCCTCCTTGAGGCTCATCCTTGCCCTTCTTTTCAAGTTCAACAGAATGATACAGTTCAGGGCATGAACTTCAGTTACTTCCCCCGATGCTGCAGAGAATATTATAAATGCAAATAATTTAGAAGAAAAAAAATGAAACATATGCCCCTGAAGCAAAAATCAATATGCTTGATTGATTTACTATATTGTAATATACAGCAAGGAGAAAGAGGGAAGATTCTAAAAGCTTACAGAGGGAAATCATATATCATCGACGACAGAACAAGATTTGTAATACATTTACCAACCAACAGCAATACTGGATGCATAATATAGTAATATTTTACCAGATTAAGGGAAAATAATGTTTCCCAGAATTTGATATTAAGTTAAAATGTCACTAAAATGTGAGGATATAATAGAAATATTCCCTCACATACCAGGGCTCAGAAGATTTTCTACACAAAGATCCGCCTTGAAAATAGTCTTAGAGAATGAATTCAAATAATACGAAGAGAAATGTTTAGTATATATTTCATGTGTAAATGTAAAAGAGATGACTTATAGAATTTATTGTTTGTCGACAAGAAGCACAAAAACAATGACAAATAAGAACCAAGGTAACAAAAGAAAGTCTATCTATTAATAACCTGTAAATAAACTTCTAGACAATAGCATTATGATGTGACACTGGAGGAGACATTGTTCCAGGTTATCTTTTTGAACTTGATTGACTTAAGAATTCAATAAAAGTGACTAAAACTGAACGTGAATTTGGGTCAAGAATAACTACCACAGGACAAAACTGGGATAACTTCTAAAACTATAGAGGAACACCTGAACATGTGTTTTATGTTTTATAAAAAATAAAGAGATAGAAAAAGAAAAAAGAGAAAGAATGAGTAAAGACAAAATACATAACAAGATGAAAGAGATCAGTTCAAATATAAAGTAATTATAATAAATGCATATGGGTTCAGTTCACCAATTCAGAGAGAGTAGTTCTCAGACTGGTTTGAAAAATAAAAACCTAAAAATATATTGTCTAAAAAGGATACATTTGAAACAAAAGACAGAGGTTGAAAGTAAAAGTAAGGAAAAGGCTTGGCCAGGCAAATGTGGATCAAAAGACACACAGCAGCAATCTTAACACAGAACACAAGGGTATGAGATGAAAGTGAATTTTAGTTACTGGGGAAAAAAGGAATATATATCATCATAAACATGGACAGACCTAACAAAACAGTCTTAAAACAGGAAAAAAAAAAGCAAAAAAAGCTGACAGAACTTTGGGTAGGCAAATCAGCAATTATAGTTAACCATTTAGCACATCCCTCTCACAAACTAATGAATCAAATGACCAGAAATTAAGCAGAGATGCCAAGGGTATGAGCAATATAATTAATAAGCTCAAGCTGTTAGGCATATAATAAACTCTATACCGCAAGGAGAATATACATGGAATATTTATAAAAGCAAACCAAGGGCACCTAGGTGGCTCAGTGAGTTAAGCATCTGACTCTTGATTTTGGCTCAGGTCGTGATCTCAGGATTGTGAGATCAAGTCCGGTGTTGGGCTCTGCCCTGGGTGTGGATCCTACTTAAGATTCTCTCTCCTACTCCTTCCCGACTCTTAGGTGGGGTGGGGAAGCAAATCATTCATTAGCTGCCTAATGGACTCTTAATTTAGGCCTAAATAAATTCTAAATGATAAGTAATAATTTGTTTTCTTTCTTATAATAAAATTACATTAGAAATAAATTAATAGATTCATAAATTTTAAAATGTTTTTTTTTTAAAAAGATTTCATTTATTTATTAGAGAGAGAGATAGAGTGCATACATCCATGAGCAGGGTTAGGGTCAGAGGTAGAGGGAGAAGCAGGCTCCCCACTGAGCAGGGAGCTCGATCCTAAGATCCTGAGATCATGACCTGACCTGAAGGCAGACCTTAACCAGATGAACCACCCAGGTTCCCCGTTTAAAAATAAAAAAAAATTAGAAACTAAATGAAGTATTTCTAAATGACTCCTGTAACAAAATAGAAATCACACAGGAAATTAATGACAGAGAGGTTTCCACTGCTAACTATCAGCTTTTTGGATGAAATTCCAAGCCTGACCCAAAATAAATTCCTACTTCTTTGGGTTTATCAGACCATAACTACTCTAGGAAACTAGTTGAACTTGCCAAAAGACATAGCCAACAGTCTCTTTTTATTGGGCATGATATCTGAGGGTTATATCCTCCTACCAACAAACTTGAAAAAGATCAGACCAGTGTTGTAAATAGATACATTATAATCTAGTTCCCACAAGAACATATAGGAACTCTCCCTTTCTTTGGGGTTTTTTATAGAAATTCCTAGCTCTTAATGGTTCACTACAATATTCCAGATAAGCTATAATCCTGCAGTTTTTATATTAAATTAATAATAGCAATTAAAAACTAGTTTTATAAAAACCAACAACAAAGGTGCATGCAATACTTGAGAATTTGGTCACATGTAAAACTCATAGAAGACACTTCATTCTTTGTGTGGAGAATGAAAATAAGGAGGTATAAAAAGAACATTTAGAAAGAAAGCCATGAAAAGGGAACAAGTAAAAAAATGGATGGAAGGATGGGAGGTGGGCAGGGTCCAAAAACAATTAATACCTTGGAGATGGAAGGAGCTATAGGACAGGAAACACTAAAATAATAGCACATTGAGATGCTAGGTAGGGAATAGTATGGAATTCCTAAATGTAATTTTTTAAACAAAAACTAAAAAAAAAAAAACCCAAACCCAAAACCTAAATAGCATAAAATCCCAAACAGACCTGTGTTTATTCATTTGTCCTTCTTACTTTCCTTCCTTCTGACCTACCTGCCCACCCCCCCTTCCCCCCCCCGCCCCTTTCTGGACATAGGAGGTTCGGACATTCGTAATCTCTTATGGAGCAAAGGTTACTTTCCTTACACTAATGTTAGTTCTCTAAAGGGTAGCTTAAAATTTAAAATTTAAAATTTACTTGACTCTGTCTGCTATGTCCTTAGTTTCCATTTGAGAATTTGGCTTCCTGAACCTGAACCATTGGTACCACTTACAGGTTACCAAACCAGATAAATGGATAAATCTTGGTTGCACTGGTATCAAAAGCAAAGGAAGGACTAGAGACACATATGACTTCTGGAAAGACAGACAGTGGTTACTGTCCCAATAGCCACATACAAGTATAAACTAGGACCTGCTCTGATCTCCTTCTCAAATACCTGCTGAGAACCATAAATCACCCATATTTTAGTTTGACTAAGTATGTGTATTTTTTCCAACGGCTGATAGAGGTAGCAGAAATGACTCAACTAGTATTTGAAAGGAACAATTAAACCCAGGGTTAAGCTTCTTAATGTATTGTAGACTTATGTTGGACCCAGATATCACCAGAATTTATAAGATTTTTGGATTCATTTCTATTCCCAAATTTTAGAACTTCTGTTTCATTAACTATTGGTGCCATACTCTAACTATGACACCTTCCTGATGGCTTGAATTTTTTGTTTTTGTTTTTGTGTTTTTGTAATGTTTAAGCGCCAAGAAATGATTTCAGTACAGAACTATGGGGAAGAAGTGATTTAATGTTATTTTAATATAAATATATATTAATATAGTATAATACATACATAAATATAAATATATGGGATTTCTTTCTCCCCCACCCAACCCATCCAAAAAGCCCTCCTAGCTGTCTACTCTTTGAGGGTTATTTAAACTTTTAAGAATGATGTGAGAGAAAAGTCTTTCCCAAATTTAACAAAATTATCTGTTGATGATGGTTTTTATGATTATCTGTATGGACCACAGCCTGGGCTATCCTAGGTCAAGGAAAGCAAATTATTTCAAACATTGACCCTAGAGTGACCTAAAATTCCAAATACAAAGAGCTACACTCTCTCTTTTTGAAAGAAAGAAGGTGGGCTTTTCCCTACCTGCTCCTCATTTCCCAAAGAAAGCAGACAGAAGGGCAGGTAAATCCAGGATGTGTCTTTAGGATGTTAGTAAGCAATGTCAAGGCAGGAAATAAGTTCTGAGTTACCTCACAAAAGGGCAAGCCACTTGGGTCTCTCTAGAACACATTCGGCCTAAACATGGGCGAGCTGTGGTATGGGACTTTTGCTTGTTCTGATGGTAAACAAGGAGCATAGCACAGGTAGAAACAGCCCTTCCTGCTCTGTCTCATCCATGAGGACAGCTGTTTAAATCAGCACACCAGAAAAAGGTCACACTGGGGGGAAAATGCTCTGGATACTACAGTGCAAGTGAAATGAACAAATTTAGGAGTTGGTTCTTCTAGCTGCCATAAATTAGACACTCTAAGTTCAATGACAAAGGGCTATTTCCAGGATGTGTGGCACGCTACCTCCAAGTGAAAATTTTTATTGCTCTTTAAAGGAGACAAAGGAGGGGTGCCTGGGTGGGTCAGTTGGTTAAGCATCTGACTCTTGATTTCAGCTCAGGTCATGATTTCAGGGTGGTGAGACTGAGCCCTGCCTTGGGCTTCACACCTGGAGTGGAGCCTGCTTAAGGTTCTCTCTCCTTCTCCCTCTGCCCATTGCCTTGCTGACACGTGCACGAGTGCACCACCTCTCTCTCTCTCTCTCGAAAGTCAATTAAGTAATTAATTTTTAAAAAATAATGGAGACTAAAGAAAACACACAAATATGCCCTAGCTAAGGAATATTTCAGGTTCAAGATTACACGCCATGTACATTTATTTCCTCTTAACATAGAACAGGACGTGGTCAGTCTAATATTAACAGTTGTATGATCAGTGCTGTTGAAAACAGTCTTTATACTTTCTCAGAGAAGATGGGAGCCCATGTCCTCCTCTGAGTACACAAGACCCAATTCTCCGCCATGTTAATGGAACTCTGCTGGTCTAATGTAGAAGACACAGTGAAACCCATCTCCCCATTACACTGTAGCTCCTTTCAGAGTTGTATTCATTCTGTCATTCATTGCCTTAAATTTCTTTCCTTCCACCTTTCGTTGAATCCCCCTTCACACTGAAGTTATAGGTTGTGTCCTTGTGACAATTTATTACTTGTTTCCCTTTTTCTCCAAGCCATTAAAATTCTGTTATTTTCTATGACATATTCACATATATTTGGCCTATAATAAAACCTCTCTGAATCGCCACTGAAACAAGTTTTGTGCAGCCTGGTGCAGCTTTATATGCTTGGTTGCCAGCACTGTCCGTGATTCAAAAAGGAAGTCTCTAACACAGATTTCAAGGCCAGATCTTACGTTAAATTAAAGGAAAGAGTACGACAAGGCATTTCTCACCAATACTGCAGTACTGGAGGAATGAAAGCCTCTTCTAGCTTTGGAAAACCATGGGGAAAGTTTGATAGGAGAAGCTGATCCTGGGCAAGTTCTACTGTTCTCTCATTGAAACACAGAAAAGGAGCACCTGGGTGGCTCAGTCGGTTGAGCACCTGCCTTTGGCTCAAGTCATGATCCCAAAGTCCTAGAATCCAGCCTGCCTCTGGTTCCCTGCTGAGTGGGGAGCGAGTTTCTCTTCTCCCTCTGCTCCCCCGACTAGTGTGTATATGTGTGAGCACCTGCTCTCTCTCCCTCAAATTAATAAATAAAATCCTTAAAAAAAAAAGAAACGTGAAAAAAAAAACAAATGGATAGTCTTTGTAAATTTAATTTTTTATTTGAAAATATTATACTGCTCAACAAATATGTTAAAGTAACTATGAAAACTATCTCTTCTTTAATTCTTTCAGTACAGCAAGACAACCTAAAAAAATACTTCTCTGAATTTGAACAGCTCTAATTCCCATTAATAAAAGATGAGCAGGCAAAAGAATTTAGAAGTCTTAGCTTTTTTATTTAAAACGAACCACTTGGCTTGGTCTGTACATCGCAGTAGAGACTGAGCTAGTTTAATTTAATTGAACCAGCAAAGGGGTTGAACTTGTGTGGTATGAAGAGGATGAGTTTTCAGAAAAAGTTGTTCAGAGTGGAAATCAAGTATAAGGAACACCTGGCTTGACTCCCAGCCATGCATTAGTTAGAAACTGGAGAAAGACCCACTTTTAAAACACTAATGAGCCCCAGGTGAAAACCCTGTTAACTAGAAGCCTCCTTTCCCCCACCCGCCCGAAATTTCAGTGTTTTGATTGATGAGCCAATTGTTTAGGATTCCGAATTTTCCATTACATTAAAACATAACCTTTGTTTTTCCTCCCAACTAAAACATTTTTGTCTCTGGCTACCACAAATGCCTATCATTAGTTACAGAGAAGGCCAGCTTCCGTTTGGTGAATCACAGGGTGAGACTTAAGGAGTGTGAGTCTATGGAGTAGTTATGGACCACAAAAGTAAAATGAGGAACACTCTGGGGTTTAAGGTCGTTAATTAGGCCCAGGCTGTTGTATTTTCTTACATTTGCAATATTGCTATATTTGACAAGATTCAGAATCTTCCAATAGTTTAAAAGAAACTACCTGTTTAAATTTGTAATTAAAATGTGAAAATGTTCAGTTATTGTCAAAGGTCAGGTGTTGAGAACTACTGGCTCTAAAGAAAAAGAACCAAAGGGTAATTTATTGCATGGCCTCCCTCAGTCAGCACATATTTATTATGCACACTGTGTTATGACCTACCAAGAAGAAATAAAAGCCTATCTAAGGAATTCAGTCATACTTCACATTTTTTTAAAAGATTCATTTATTTATTTATTTGGCAGAGAGAGACACAGAGAGAACACAAGCAGGAGAAGCGGGAGAGGGAGAAGCAGGCTTCCCGCTGAGCGGGTAGCCTGAGGTGGACCTCGATCCCAGGACCCTGGGATCATGACCTGAGCTTAAGGAACCCGATTAATGACTGAGCCACCCAGAAAACCCATACGCCACATTTTTAGAGTGAAGTTCTATAGACAGATGGCAACATTTTAAAATTTGGGATTTTTTTTTTGGTTTGATGATTATTTATTCAAAAAATTTCTATTGACTACCCGTCATGTGCACTGGGCAACAAAACAATTAAACATCTGTGGTGAGTGCATTCATGGAGTTCATAGTCTAGTGGTGCTGATAAACACCACAAAGAGCAGCATCGAAGTTACTATCGTTATGACCAAATGAAGGAAATGTTTAGGGTACAATGAGAGTATATATATCTGATGGACCTAATAATGACAGGAAAATCAGGGAGGACTTCTGGGAGGAAGTAACATAAATAAAAACCTGAAAGATAAACAGAAATTAGCCAGGTAAAGAGAGGGAAAAAGAACCTTACACATACAGATAAGGCCCTGAGGGAAAGCAAACTCTTCCTGGAGTAGGGAAAAAGACAGCAATCTCTGTAATGCTTGGCATTTCCCTACCTTTGTTACTAAACGTGCTAAATGACTTATAAACTTCTGACTTATTCAAGCCATCATTTTTTAAAAAATTTTTTAAATTTATTTTCTGTGTAACAGTATTCATTGTTTTTGCACCACACCCAGTGCTCCATGCAATCTGTGGCCTCTCTAATACCCACTACCTGGTTCCCCCAACTTCCCACCCCCCGCCCCTTCAAAACCCTCAGATTGTTTTTCAGAGTCCATAGTCTCTCATGGTTCACCTCCCCTTCCAATTTTCCTCAACTCCCTTCTCCTCTCTAACTCCCCTTGTCCTCCATGCTATTTGTTATACTCCACAAATAAGTGAAACCATATGATAATTGACTCTCTCTGCAAGTCATCATTTTAACCACCAATGGTTATCCTGTGCTAAGAAACGGTGTCTTTAGGAATTATAGAGGTGGGGAGAGTTGTTGCCTCTGAAATAGTCCTTACATGTGAAGCATTTAGATTTCCTGTATCTTTTTTTTTTTTTTTTTTGCCATCAACAATCACTTTTGACTTTGGATAGTGTTTCTGCTTTTAGTTTCCACTTCTGTTCTGTTTTTATCTTATAATCTGTTGTGGTCTGGAAATCTAGATAATATAATTTTGATTCTATCCAAAAGAAAAATAAATGTCAAAAGAAAAGAATAATCAGGCTCATAAATAAAGTACAGAATCCTTAAATCATGAACTGTAGAACATCTATCTTAATGTTTTGGAGATAGTTCTGCATCAGGTCTGTGTGGGTTTTCAAGAAGTCATGCCAGTACTTGTGAGTCCAAGCTTCCCATAGAAGAAATACTGTGGGATGTTCTCTGTATTTGTAAATTAATAGAAGTATGTAACCCCATCTAGTTGCACTGCTATTCCCTCTTTCTTTTCAATTCTTTGGCAACTAAACCTAATATCACTTACCATTAGAGCAGGGCTAACAACATGAGACCAACTGAGCCAGGAGGGTAAAACAATGTGGAGAACAAGATGCCCTTCTAAAGGGTAATTGTCATTCTAGCCAATTGTTGCCATGTTAGAAAGTGGCCCAGAACAACCAAATTGTTTTATTTTTTCTGAGGAGGCCAGAAATCTGATTTTTTATGTGAAGTTCTCCCCTTTATAAATGATTCCATGTAATTAAATTTATTTTTCAAGTATAGAAGGCAAGCACAATGCATCCATGAACTGGAATGGCTTCGTTTTAAATCCTCAGCTTTTAGGACACCTGGGTGGCTCAGTCCATTAAGTATCTGCCTTTGGTTGAGGTCATGACCTCAGGGTTCTGGGCCCCAGCCTGGGTTGGTCAGGCTCCCTGCTCGGTGAGGAGTCTGCTTCTCCCTTTGCCTTTGCCCCTTCTCACTGCTTGCTTGTGCTCTCTCTCTCAAATAAATAAATAAAATCTTTTTTTAAAATAAATAAAAGCTTAAGGACAAAACCAAACAAAACAAAAAACCCGGAAAACCTCTGCTTTCCATCCTCCTTTCCTCTCTGCAGCCTGATGTAGGGACAAGTATCTGTCAGACCCAGGCTTCCCTCCAAGCAGTGGTATGTTGGTAAATGTCTGACCATCAGCTCTCCAGTGGTGAAAATCCTTAGACCATTTCAAGCTACCAAAATGGCATCACTAAACCCTGAGTTGGGAAGAGACACACAGTAGCACATCATACAGATAAAACAGATGACAACGGCGTCAAGGTCAAAGAGAAGAGTAAAATAACTGGTAACTAATGAGTTTCAAATGTTTGCTCCTTTGCATATAATGTGGTTTCTTGCATTGGAAGTTTATTTAGCTTAATTTTTATTAATGCCTGCTTTTAACAATTGGCTTGTGAAACTTGTGTAACTATCAGCTCTTGTCAGCTTCTACAAGCTGACTCCCACACACCAGTTCTACCAAAACACATTCTAGTTTACCCTAACTGGCTATTTTTGGCCTCAGACCTCCCCCTCCAGTGAATTAAGTATGAGCAGGCCGACCTTTCCTGAACTGATACTTGTAAAGCTGTTAGAACAGTGCATGGCATACATTCAGCATATCTGCCACTGTTAGTACTTTCATACACCTCATCTTCTCCAGAGTCTCCTCTCTGCTAATTCAGTGGAAGAGAAAACCCAATCCCCAAAAGGGTTGGTCTGGTAAGAAGTACAAAAGTAGGAAGGAGAGGCAAGGAAACCAAGGGGTCAAGAGTCTTCTTTAGGAGGCAGGGGTCAAAGATCAGTGACATTTATAAGTCTTTCTAGGTCAGCCGGTGCCAGGCTGCATATGACATTGGTGCTGGAGCAGTGACCCAGGGCAATAGCACCCTTGCACGGAGGACACCAGGGAGCGCGCAGTATGAGCAGCGACACGAGTGTGCATGTGCTGAGTGGATGGGATGCTATGTGAATACCAGTCTGAGGGTCATTTGGCAGGTTTACTAAAAAGTAAAACTTTTTCTATTTCAGAAGCTTGGTTTTTGTATCTTTATGATTTTATATCGCCCCTGACCCGCAAGGACGACAAGAAGCCCCAGTTCAGATGTATCTTCTCTCTCTCCTTTTTTTTTTATTTCCTCAAGTCTACACACTTATATATGCTTACATGACCAATCAGCGAGCAGGGTACAGGAGGTAGCGAATCAGGCTGTGCACCTAAAGGAACAACTTCGCTAGCAACCAGGGCTGTTTACTTCCTCTTTGGGCGTTCCGCTTAGTCTCATGAGGCAATCCTAACCTGGCAACTAGCCAGGCGCCATCTTTTAATGGCGGAGGCCGCCCTGGCCAGGGGCCTGCCTCCGACATCTCCCCCTTTTTTCTTTTATGGCAGGGATCGTGCCTGTCTTGGGTTGTCAGTGGCGGGAAATATCCTTACCCGTCATCAGACGGCAGATACCAATGATCTGCGTCCTGTCTTAGGTTGGTATATTTCCCCCACCAATCTTACCCGTCGTTGACTACCGATCCAGCATACTTAGCCACACCTGGGGGGATGTTCCAGCCTCGATGGCTAACAAGGCCTGCACCATGGCTTGCTGTTGCCTATGTTGCTGTTGCCTCCAAATTTGCAGTTTCCTTACTAGCAGAAACAAGCCCAAATTCCGGCTCTAAGGCTGCCCCGCTTCTTATTGCAGACTTGTAAAATCCCGGCTCAAGGCCGCCCCGCTTCTTATTGCGGACTCGTTAAATCCCGGCTCTAAGGCCGCCCCGCTTCTTATTGCGGACTTGTACAAGTTAATCCCGGCTCAAGGCCGCCCCGCTTCTTATTGCGGACTCGTTAAATCCCGGCTCTAAGGCCGCCCCGCTTCTTATTGCGGACTTGTACAAGTTAATCCCGGCTCAAGGCCGCCCCGCTTCTTATTGCGGACTCGTTAAATCCCGGCTCTAAGGCCGCCCCGCTTCTTATTGCGGACTTGTACAAGTTTCCCACCACCTTTGTCGTGGTTTTACCCTGCTTACCTGCGGAATTCTCCCTTGCAAGGTTTTTCTATTTTTACTCCCCGCTTTACCACGGAATTCCCACTTTTGAACGTGGCTAATGTCCCCGCTTACCTGCGGACCTTTACTCCCCGCTTTCCTGCGGATTACCTTGCAAGATTCCTTTTTTTAGTTCCCGGGTTTCGGCACCATTTATCGCCCCTGACCCGCAAGGACGACAAGAAGCCCCAGTTCAGATGTATCTTCTCTCTCTCCTTTTTTTTTTATTTCCTCAAGTCTACACACTTATATATGCTTACATGACCAATCAGCGAGCAGGGTACAGGAGGTAGCGAATCAGGCTGTGCACCTAAAGGAACAACTTCGCTAGCAACCAGGGCTGTTTACTTCCTCTTTGGGCGTTCCGCTTAGTCTCATGAGGCAATCCTAACCTGGCAACTAGCCAGGCGCCATCTTTTAATGGCGGAGGCCGCCCTGGCCAGGGGCCTGCCTCCGACAATTTTACACAAAAATTGGCTTTTTCTACATCAGTTCAGTTTATTGCTACAAATCTACCCAATGGACTATTAGTAAACACCTGGGTTTAGGATTTCAGGGTTACTCTTATTTGATCTGTTTAGGCAGAGGATTTTAAAAATTATATTTTCATTTGCTGATATCGATCTATATTTAAGAAGAATGAAATGTTAACCTTAAAAACTGAAAAAGCATAAGAAGCTAAGAAAAATTTAAAATAACATAAAAATCACCTTTATGACTTTTATGATGTTTCTAAGACTCAATATAATTATTTGACAAGGAGAAAAGTTATATTATTATCACAAACACAATTAATGAATCAGAACCAGGCATAAGTTGTCTTACAATATATGTATATAGAATTTTAGAACATGAATTCTATTTTGTGCAACCCTCAGTATTTCTTTCTTGGAAAAAAAAAAACCCTGAGCAATAATTCCATAAAACTACAATACAGGTCCTACCACTTAAAATACTGTTACTTTCATAATAATTTGAACAGATAGTTGGAAGTATTATACTAAATACAGTAGCAAGAATTTTTATTTAAAAAGCACGGCAATGAAAGGTACAAATGAAATGAAAGCAAACTATAAGAAATGAAATGAGAATGTTATGATTGCATAAGTGGGACCATAATTCTCCAACTATGAACAGTTTTTTCAATTTTTTTTAGATTTTATTTATTTATTTGACAGAGAGAGAGAACCAGACTCTCCATTGAGCAGGGAGCCTGATGCAGGGCTGGATCCCAGGACCCTGAGATCATGACCTAAGTGGAAGGCAGACACTTAACCAACCGAGCCACCCAGGTGCTCCTAAGAACAACAATTTTTTAAAAAATGGGACAAAATATCTGGAAAAAACGATTGTGAAAATTGATAAGAGGGCATGAATATCATTTCGGAAAGGAAAGAAATAAATGAGGTAAACCTTACGGTTTTTCAGGCTTTCAGTCTATGCATGGGGCCCACCATGCAGCAAGGGGGGTGTCCACATGGAACCACATGGAACAGGGGTATCTCACTGAGCCTGAGACAGAGATTAGAATTTATGAGGCTGACCAGCTGGTAACTGAGTGCCAGAGTTTGAAAGAAGAGGCCACTTCATAGTAGAAGTCTCCAAATTCTCCTCATCATTCATCTGCCATTGTATGGCATATAATTGTATGGCAACTGCCATACCCACATATTCATGAATAAGGTAAAATTCCAGAAAACTGGACCAAAAAAATGAATAAGAGGTCATGGGCTGAACAAGTCCCTACAATCACATAGGACTGAGAGATGTTCAAATCCTGACATCAGAGTGAAGAATCCTTATTAAGCCCTTGGGACATTTAGTAAAGACTCCAGAAGGACATGTCCCACAGTAAAGTCCACTGTAAACTTTCTCTACTAAAGATTAATAATAAACTCCAAAAAGATCAAGTGTATCCACATAACACTTAACTTCATGCCAAAAGAAAGTCCATCACTCTTTAAGGAAAGACAACAAAATTCATTGTGCATCCAGATAGTATGCACAATGCTTATAACCTACTTAAAGACTATTAGACAAGGGAAGAATCAGAAAAGTATGACCCATAAGCAAAATTAAAATCAGTCAATAGAAACAGACAGGAATAAAAGAAATTATATATTTCACAGCAGGGACTTAAAAATAGGCTGCTATGTATATGCTCAAGGATTCCAAAAGAACAGATAAATGTAATATTTATAAAAATAAAAGCTATAAAGTGAAACAGATAGAATGTTTAGGGATAATATATATGAAAATAGAAAACTAGATCACTGGATATGAGGAAGAACTTATGAGCCTCTGCAGAAGAAAAAAAATCAGTGAGCTTGAAAACAAATAATAAAAATTTTCCAATGTAAGTATACAGGAATAGAAAAGACTAAAAAGTTTAGCCAAGCCTCAAAATTATATGGAATAATATTAAGTGATCTATGTTGGTATATTTAGAGTCCTAGAGAAAAGAGGTGAGATGAAGGTACAGAAAAATAACATTCTGAGAAAATAAAAGGTAAAAAACTTCAAATCTTATGAGAAATATACACCTACAAATTCAAAGAAGTTAATGACCCCAAAGCAAGATAGTCCAAAGAAAACCACATGAAAACAGAGTGTAGTCAAATTCCTGAAAACTAAATGTGGAAGTTATAAGAACAAAGTTACAGAAAATTATAAAAGCGATATAAAAAAAAAAAGAAATACTACATAGAGAGAAACAAAGACCAGCAAAGACCAGAGGATTGCTAAAACCTGATGCAAGGGGGAAAAAAAAGCAAAGCAGAAGACAATAAAATGACATCTTTTAATTATTAAAAAATTCTACCTCAGATGTAGAAAGCTTGAGAAAGAACCATTCCTATGATAATAACGAGAAAATCTGGATAATCTCCAAAATCATAAGTTTCTCTAAACCCATTAGAAATGAAAATATGAGGCAACCAAACACTTTGACATCTAAGAAAAGGCAAACACCTCCAAAGACAGGCTTACACGGGGCAGAGTACAGGAAGAAGGCAGGGCTCTCAAAGAAGATGGCAAATTTCAGATAAAATATTTGACATATTATAAACGGCCAAGTGGGGACAAGAGTTAAAGTATACATCCTCAGAGCATCAAAAGTACAATTGTGTAAGACTGATAGTTCACAGACCTGTATCCCTGAAGCAAATATACATTATATGTTAATAAAAAAATACAATAGGACTTTGAACCCACTCACAGACTTTTTCTCTGTTTTACTTACAAGAAATACTGACACGGGACAGGTAACCTAAAAAGGCTTCCCTTGTGTGTAGGCTCACAATACAGGAACAGCTACCAATTTGGAAATGCAGGAAGACACACCTATATTCTTCTTCCAATGGGACAAAAAGGGGAAGAACAGAAAATCTGTCATCCCTATGACTGAGGCCAGGACAAGTATGACGTAAGTGAGATGTCTATGGGTCAAAATAGAAAGAGACATTCACTGCCAGGTTTTTACAGTGCCAATCTTGTTCTTGCACAAACCTGAAAGTGGGGGTTCCTGGATGCCTCAGTTGCTTCACCAGGTCTCAGCCTTTCATATGCACCAGTTAAAATCTATTGCATTTGGGGAAAAGAGAAGAAAAACTGGTACTCTTGGGGAAGGAGGAAAAAACTGGCATGGACCCAGAACATAAGAAAGCTCCCCCAACACATGACAGAGACAGGATCAGTGTGAAAGCCCTGACCCTGAGACTCAAGATACAGAGCCTGCCAAAGAAGGGGGCTGTACAAGGACAACAAATAATGTCTACCATTCTCTCATCACTGAGATAGCAAGACTTGAAAAACAAGTAACATTAGTGTACTACCTGGAGACAGACAAGAGCTTGGGGAGAGATCTCTGAAGTGCAGGCTCAGAGGAAAGCCTAAAGCTAGGAGTGAAATAGGAAATTAAGAAAACCCTGCCAATAACACAATCCACCCTGAGCACAAAGGAATGGTAGAAATATTTAAAGCCAGTGGTAAATTAAGAGTAGCCATGCAAACACTGAAACCAAGATCAGCTCCCAACCAGAAGGACTTTAACCTCCATAGTAAACACCTAACAGTGGAAGGTGTGTGCTCATGCTCAAGTACGAATACTATTTACCTCACTCTACTATCCCACACATGACATCTGGATTTGAATACATTATGATGAGTTACCAAAAAAAGGGAAGGAAAAAATAAACAAACACACCAATATATAAAAACCCCGAACCTGACTATCAAGAGACAAAACAATCATCAGAAGCATACTCAGGACAGATGCTTAATCTACAAAAAAGTTAAATTACTATGATTCACAATGAGATATCAGAACACACCTACCAAAATGGCTAAGATTTAAAAAATAAAACCATAATACCAAATATATATACCAATTGAAACTTTTTACACACTGCTTATTGGTAAGAAAAATGATACAACCACCCAGAAAACAAGTTTGTCAGTCTCTTATAAAGTTAAACATATGTCTACATGCCTCAATAATCCCAGTCCTATATTTTGCCCAAATGAATTTAAAGATTAGGTTCACACAAAAGCCTCTATACAAATGTTTACAGCAACTTTATTCACATGCTGAAAACTAGAAATGTAGGTGTTCTTTGGCTGATATACAGATAAACAAAATACGGCAAATCATATAGTGGCATATGACTCAACCATAAAAAGGAAGGAACTATTGGATTACACAAAAACATGGATTAAATTTAAATGTACTTGTCACAGAGAAATAAGCCAGATCTCAAATGCTTATATGACATTATTCCATTAATATGACAACTTGAAAAAGGAAAAATTACCACAATGGAAAACAGATTTGTGGTTGTCAAGGACCCATACTGATATAAACATGCAAATAAATAAATAAAGGAGAAAGGACATCTAATCCTTGTGGAATAAATGTAGACAGAATGAAGGTAATTAATGAAAATACCCAATAGAGCACTACAGTAATAATTGCTACAGGCAAGGTGTATCAATAAATGCTAAAATTAGTGGAACAAATTTAAGAGAAATGAGGTATTTACATAGTCTCCAAATATCTCACCCTAATATTCATTAATTATAAAGAGAGAAACAGTCATTTTACAGTGGGGTACCTGGCAGATATCACATAAACCAGGTCTCCAAAATTAACATCACCACTACTAAGAGATACTGATATTATAGACCTCCTGGTATAATGAACTGAGAAAAGCCCATCAGCTCTGTGGTATTCATCCCCAAAAGTAAAAACCTCCATCTACTCATGAGAAATAAAAAAACATAAAAAATAAATTGAGGGACATCCTACAAAAACCTGAGCAGTGTTGTTGACACTCCTGAATGGCACGGTCATTAAGCAAAGGAAAGACTATCACAGTTTGGAGAAGACTAAAAGAGACATGGAAACTAAAGCAATATGGGACCCTTCATGGGATCCTGGAACACAATAAGCTCCTTAGTAGAAAAACTGGTGAAATTCAAATTCAAATAGTGAACAGTGTTGTGGTAAGTAAATTTCTTAGTTTAGGAATTATACCATTGCCCTGTAAGATGTTAATACTGGGGGAGCTGAGTGAAGCACCTACAGGAACTTTCTCTCAGCTCTGCAACTCTTAAGTTTAAAATTAGTCTCCCCCCACAAAAAAAGGTTAAAAATGACTATAATTAATACATTAAAAGTTCTAGTCAAAAAGGTAAACAGCCATAAATGGATGGAGAATTTCAACAGATAGATGAAAACTAAAAGGAAGAATCAAACTGAAATGATACGGTCTATAAAGATCGCCTTTGAGAAGCCCGCTACTAGACTTGCCATGATTGGAGAAAGAACCAGTCAACAGAAATTACCCAAACTGAAACAGAAAGAAAAAATAGAGAAAAATAAAGCACAATATAGTATCGAAGAGGTCTGGGACAAACACCAAATTGTCTAAAATACTACCATTGGAATCCCAGAAGGAGGAGAGAGAATAAGGCAGAAGAAATATTTTAAGGTAGAATGATTGAAATAGTTCTAAATCAATGAAGAGTGTCGAACTACAGACCCCCAAAGGTAAGGAGAACAATGAGCAGGAGAAATGTTGAAATGTTGGGCCGGGAGGGCAAATTAAAACCTGACACCACAGCATTCTGTGTCTAGGAGAAATGTTCTTGAAAATGAAAGTCAAGGAAAAAAACTTTTGTTTAAACAAACAAGCTGACAGAGTTTGTTGACAGCCAAACTTCACCACAAAAAAAAAAAAAAAAAAAGTCTGAAGTTCTTCAGATGGAAGGAAAATGACATCAAGTGTTAACCTGGGTCTATACAAATTAATAAGAAGTATCAAAACCGGTAAATATGTGGATAAATGTGAAAAGCTTTTTATCTTCTCTTTTTTTTAATGAACATCTTTTAAAGATTTTATTTATTTATTTGAGAGAGAGAGTGTACAGAGAGAGAGAAAGAGAGAGCACAAGCCGGGGAGAGGAGCAGAATGAAAGGGACAAGAAGACCGCCAGTGAGTCGGGAGCCTGATGTGGGAACTCAATTCCAGGACCCTGAGATCATGATCTGAGCCCAAGGCAGACTCTTAACCAACTAAGTGACCTAGGTGCCCTAAAAGCATTTTCTTTTAAATTTTTAAGATTAAGAGGTAGCAACATGATGCCTAACAACAAAAATAGTACCCTATGTAGAGGTAAAATGTATGAGATAAACTAAACTGTTGTAAACTATTTTTTTACTATAAAGTGGTATAACACTATTTAAAGATAGACCAGCAACATTAACCAAATAATTAAATAGCACAGATATAGAAAATAACTGTGGGAAAAATGAAGAACCAAAATATATTTAATTGATTTAGAGAGAAGGCAGAACAAGGAAAGAAGGGAACAAATAAGATGGAGAAAAATAGAAAACATTTAAATTCAATGATATAGCTAATTATTTTAATGTAAATAGTGCTAACATAGCAATCCAAAGTCAGAGACTATCAAAGTAGGTTTTTTAAAAAAAACCTTCAAATATATGTTATCCATCAAACAAAAATTAAATATAAAGACATGGATAAAAGTAAGAGGATAAAAAATGATATACCATACAAATACTAAACATAAGAGAACCGGAGTGGTAATTTTTATATTAGGCAAATTCAACTTTGAGATAAAAAATATTACAAGAGATACAGAAATGCATCATAATGTTGTAAGAGACAACTCATTTAGAAGATGTAACAATATAGGTTTAAACAATTCCTATTAAACTCTCTGGAATTTTTACTGTCGATACAGACAAGATTACTATAAAACATACGAAAAGGCAAAGGAACTATAAGAGCTAAAAGTAACTGAAAAAGAAGTAGGAATCTACCCAAGTCCAAGAGTTATTATATAGCTATAATAATCAAGTCAATGTGGTACTGATGGAGAGATCGACACATGGATAAAAGGAACAGAAAAAAGGACTCAGAAGTAGACCTCACAAATACGTTCACTTATTTTTTAGTTGTGGTAAAATACACATAATGTAACATTTGTTATCTTAACTATTTTTGATTGTGCTATCAGTGGCATTAATTATATTCACAATGCTGTGAAATCATTACTACTATTTCTTAAACTTGTCCATCATTCCAAAGAGCAACTCTGGAACCAGTAAGCAAAGCATCCCCTATTCTCCCCTCCGCCAGCCCCTGATAATCTCCAATGTACTTTTTGTTTATGAATTTGTCAAATGCTGCTATTTCATGTAAATGGAATAATAAAATATTTGTCCTTTTGTGTCTGGCTTACTTCACTTAGTAATGTGTTCATGGACGGTCTATGCTGTACTATGTCTCAGAACTTCACTCCCTTTATGGCTGAGTAATATTCCCCCATTGTATTATATATCATATTTTATCTGTTCATCTGTTGATGGATATTTGGATTGCTTCCACATTTTAGCTGTCATGAATGATGTTCATTTAAATGTCATGAATGCAGTGAACATGTGTATATGCATATCTGTCTGAGTCCTTGTTTTCAAATATGTATATATTTTTTAAGTTTTTTAAGTTTAGAAAGTTAGCATGTTCAGAAAAAGAAAACACTGAAATACATAGGAAAACTGGCAAACAACCCAATAGAGAACTAGGCAAAAGAGAAAAAGTTACACACTTTTTTTCACAAAAGAATAAAAATGAATGACAAATAAACATGGCAAAAGGACTTGGCATTGTTTTTTTAAGATTTATTTATTTGAGAGAGAGAGTGCACAAGTGGGAGGGGCAGAGAGAGGAAGAGAGAGTCTCAAGCAGACTCCATGCTGAGCACAGAGCCAGACACAGCTTGATCTCACAACCCCGAGATCACAACCTGAGCAGAAATCAAGAGTTGGATGCTTAACTGACTGAGCCACCCAGGCACCTTAGGACTTAGCATTATTAATAATCAGAGATATGAAAAACAAAAAGACATGCACATACACATCTGCACATGCCATTCTTTCTGCTTGAAAGACTCATGTCACATCTAGATACACACTTCTGCTTTTCTTTATTTCCCCCAGTTCCTTGAAAGGACCTACAAACAGTGCCCCTCGCATAGTGGTGTCCACATTCAGCACAAAGGTCTTGGCTTCCGAATTCCATTCTCTACTGAAAGGAACCTTGGGAAAATGGCTGATTCTAGGGCTGGGGAAGGGAAGGTATAAGACAAATCCAGCAATCAAACAATGATGGGAACATGAGGTCAGTGGGTTATGGGAGACCGTTTAAAGGGGGCTCCCCAGAACCAAATCTATGACACTGTGATCAACAAAATGAATAGTAATGAATTTTTGAAAGTAATGGATTATTGCTGATGAGCAACAATAAAGAATCAATAAGCCTACATTGGTGGGGGTGTGTGTGTATGTGTAGAGAGAGAGAGAGAGAGAATTGGGGGAGAAAAAGAGGGAGAAAGAAGAAAAGCACATCCTTGGGTGACAAAAAATTCCCTGTATGAGTTTATTTGCTGATTAACAAGATTTCCTGTCCTTTCTACTCCTCTCTGGGTAACAGAACTTTTCCCTTTTCTAGGTAAGTAATTATGGAGCAATAGGCATGTTCCATATCAGTATGATTCAGTGTTTCCAGTAACGAAAAGGAGAGATTAATGAGGTGAGTACACATAGCACTGGGCAGTTACAATAAAATCTTATGTTAATGTGGGACTTGACAATTTTCAAGGCTATCTTGATTTTTGTAATGAATTTAAGAGAAATGCAGGGTGAAGGATTATTCCCATTTTGCAAGCTGGGAACACCAGGGCTCATGGACTCAAGTAAGTTGCAGAGATGTAAGGAGAAATGAAGTTTTTTGACTCAGTGCTTTCCTTTGGGAAATCCTTTCTATGGAAGTTTGGTCCTTGGTGAAAGAGTACTTCTGATAGTCAAGTATGTCTGAGCTGTCTTCACCACACAACAGCTAAGTAGCAGAGCCAAGCCCGAGGCAATCTGGACTCCTGAACCTGAGCAAGCTTAAGATTCAAAGACTACGCTCTGTTTCTGCCACTAATTTACTTTGTGGCAGTTAATAACAATGCGATAGGAGTTTTCTTGTCTATTTTGCAATTAAAAGCATACAACAGGGAACTCCTTGACATACACAGCTAATAAGAAATATGGTTAAATCGGAATCTAAAGGCACAGAATTCTTTTGCTTTTGATCTCACTAACACTTCTAGACTTTTAAGTAGGATTTGCATGTGGCAGTTTGAATCTTGAGTCTGGGTTCTTTGCAGTATATGAAACACCGTGAGTGAGTAGTGAAGTTTACATTTGCAATGAGATCGTCCTCTGAAAGGACTGTGGCTGAACTACTATTTAACTTTCCATGTTTGGAAAAGGAACTGAAAGAAGCACTTAAATCCCTTTTCCCCCATTTTTTGTAATATGAGTCAAATTTCAGGAAAGCTCTCCTCACTTTTCCCCACACAAAGAAAATTTTTATGTTCCTATCTGGTGTAGAGCTATCTAATGACCAAAGAAAATCCCCAGATCTTTTATTTTTTATTTATTTTTTTATCTCCCCCCCCCCCCCGCCCCCGCCCTGCCTGGGGAAAAGGCACTTGTTTTAATGGAACAGTCAGCCTGTCAGGGAGCACACAGCAAACTTAATTGGCAGCAGTAGAACAGATGCTTCCCTGAGTCTGTTCATGCACCTGATATGGCTAAAAGAGTTACTGAAAGGCCAACATGTGGTTTTTGAATTGCAGGGAACTGAGTATTATGAAAACTCCACTCTTAATTTGAGACATCATTTAGTATTTCACAAACGATCAATTCCCAGAGTATTCTGTGAATAAAGGCATTGCAGAAGAGGAATGGAAAGCCTTCTTTATGATATGTGTTCAGGCATTCAGTTTCTCGATGGATTCCCAGTTGACTCTGAACTTTAAAACGGCCCTCCAAGGTTGTGCTGTTCGATATCAATATTCTGAAGTATAATGCTATGTGTTCAGCTGAGCACTTTCTTACTTATGATACATTCATTCATTCAACAAATACAAGATACTGTGAGGAAGCAAAACCAATAGACTTAATCTCTTCCCTTGTGGAGCTTAAAATCCAGAATAGGGGTAATAGCAGCATTTAATTTATTTAAAACACACAGATTGCTAGAGTAAATAACAGAAGAGAAGTACTCAGTGTCCTGGGGATGCTAAGGAGAAAGAGATCCCCTAGGTCTTGAGATCTTTTGAAGCTTTGCCAATGGGGGAGCACTTGCTGTGAGCTCTGAAGGATGGGGAGGATCTCACTGCACAGTTGTAGGGTAGTTGCATGGCGACACCAAAAGCAATGATGTCCAGACAGAAATGTACAAGTACACTGACAAGTACACTGACAGGCAATCTAATCAAAATGGTAATGTCGAAGACCACGGATGGTGATCTATTGCTGCTCAAATTACATTGAACTATTTGGTTCTCAATAACACACTTATGCCAGCATTCCAATAATTTTTAATGCTTAATGGTTTCATGCTCTTCCTATTAGAACTCCTCCAAGTGGATAAAATAATGACTAATACAGTAATGTACCTAACATTTAATACATTAATGCATTACTGCAAAGAATGTTAATGCATTCTTTAGAATGCAAAAACCCAAGACCATTTTTGTTAAATCCTCAATAGAGTAAAAGTTGAAACACATAAATGTTGCTTTCATAGAATGTTCCATGACATTAAGACCTCTGTAGTTTAAACTGACAGCCACTACATTTTCTAGGCTTTTGTTTCCTAACCTGCAAAGCAGAGACTTAGATCCCTTGACCCAGATAACTTCTCCTGGCTGTTTGAGTCTCTAAACACACTGAAGTCAACAGCACACAGCTATGTGTTATCAGTTCCCATCTACACCTACATATGGTCCCAATGCAACAGAGCCTCAAACACCACTACCTGACCGGACCAGGAAACCTAGTAATTTTACAAAACCATCATTTTCAAGTTTGAAGTCAAGAAGGTGTCCAGGCACAGAAGTGTCAAAAGTAACCATCTGGACATCGTGCTGAGAGAACTCACCAGAACACTTGAGCTCTGGCCTGATGGGAAAAGAAGCTCAAAGAAGTAGAGAAAGCAGATGTGGGGGACAGGGAAGTGCCCTGACTGGGAATAGGAAACGTGTTCTGTTCTCAGCTCTGCGCAGACTAGCTGTGTGACCCTGGATAAGTTCTTTCATCTCTCTCTCTGGCTTAGAAAAAATTGATCTGAGTGATGCCTCAGATCCACTTTCACTCTGCACAAACCTTTGACTCCATGTGGGATATATGATTCAACATCTTAATGTTAATTACAACAGTAATGCTCTGATTCACCAAAAAGAACACGGATCGTTATTTCTCACAGGCAATTGACAGCCTTTCCTATCAGCACTTCTGTTCTAGCCCCATGCCCTACTTTTATTGCCGAGTCTTCTGATTAAATCCAATTTTTCCCAGTGTAAATGTTCCTGCTTTTCTCCCAAGCCCTTCCAGGAGGGTTTCTGGAGCTCATTCTCCTATTCTGCTCAGTAATGTGGGTAACAAGCCTCTCTTGATACTTCCCATTGCTAAAAATGGAACGTATTCAGCCCTGAGCCCCAAGTTATTAGCCTGGAAGATAAGCGGAAAAATAATTGAAACTCAGAACAGCTGCAGTCCCTGTTAGGTCCTTCTATTTCTAGTAATTAAGTTTTAAACGGAACTTAGCAGATGTGAGTCTTTCCCTTTGTTTGCAAAGGTCATGAAACAACTGCAAAAAATAAATGAAGGTTATGACAGTTTATAGAACACATGTATTTATGAAATAGTTACTAGCAGAAAGAGGATCTTCTTGTCATTAAGGTAACTGTTATCCTTACTTTATATGAATTCTGTCCCTGGTTTAAAAAAAAAAAAAAAAAAAAAGGAACCTCAAACAATATTCCTGTTGGTAAAGATAGTTCAGCTTCATTTTACATATACATTCTTGCTTATCTTCATTCATTCATTCACTGACTCACTCATTCATTGAAAGAACACACACCGGGCTTCAGGAGCACTGGGGTCACTCTGGCTCAGGCCACAGCTGAGAATGTATATTTACTACAGAAATGCAACAGTCCACACTGAGGGCAGACCACGGTCCCCTTCCGCCTGAGAACATGCTTATTCATGATCTAAGCTATTCCTGCGATCGTTCACACAAACACACACAACACAAAACATGCTTTGAAAAAGAATTTTATGAGTTTTTATCATAATACTTTCTTGCGTAGAAAGTGGAACAATTTGTATATTCTTTCCCACCTCACTTATTATTTGGTTAAAATGACTCTGGGACACACTCCGGAATGAATTCTAAGGTAAAGAAAAATATGTAATGTGGTTAAAATTACATAATAGTTATAAAGCTAAAGAAGAATCAAAAAATAAAAAGCCTGTGAGATCAATAGGAAAAAAAAAAAAAAAGTATTCCAGAAATGCTTTAGGGTGAGCAAAAACTGGTAGGTTCGAGGACCCAGGCTTATAGAGGCTTCATGACTGAGTGGTGGTGGAGGTTGTGGGTCTGGAGAGTGTTAGCTATTGTGTTTTAAAGCCTGGAGGACAGAGGAGGGTTGAGCCGACTGGGTTATCCTGCTGCAGGTTATCCTAGTGGCAGTCCCCAGAAGCAGCTGGTATTACTGTATATTTTATCCATAAAAATATTTTAGAACTAAAGCTTACACAATTAAGTAACTTTCCCGAAGTCTCAAAGCTTTGACTCCGTGTCCAGGTCAGGGCTCACACGCAGATCTACTCCAGTTCCAGAGCAGGTCTTGGCTCCACAGCCTCCCAGGGACAGGTGGTAGTGCGCTCCAAGTTATTTCAATCTTCCCAGGCCCCTGATACTCCTGAAAACCTATCACACCTATGGTAATGCTTGCTTTCCTGTTCTCCTCTCCCACTAAGTGCTGTAAAACTCCTCTAGGAACTTCATGTCTGATCGAGTTGTTGCTAAATGCATGTAATAAAATACTCGTCTTTGGCATCCTGTAAATATTGGCAGCTTCCTATTTGGCTCACACCTCCTACTTCCCCGTGCTCTGCCGTGTTGCACGTAGGTCCTTTCCCTACTGCCTGCATTGCAGTATCTAAAGAAAAGTGCTAGATTTTGAGTGTAGTTCAGATCCTCTCTCTCCCTCTTCCTGTCTCTTTTCTAAGTGGATCATCCCTGGCACTAGCAGCTGGAAATAAAATGACATCTGATCTAAAGAATGTAAATAGTGTGTGTGTGTGTGTGTGTGTGTGTGTATGTGTGTGTGGGGGGGGAAGGGGTAATGACCAGGGGGATGCATGGATTAATCTGTGGTATAAACTTTAAATTTTTTAATTTATTACAAATTATTCCATACACATAAACATATATGAGAGTAATGTAACAGATGCACACATATTAAGTCTCCATCTTAAAAAAAGAAAAATTTTCAAATATAGTTACATTCCTCTAATGTCCTACTTCCTAAGTACTTCTTGATGAATTCCATAGAAATTGTAGTACCTGCTTTCATTTCACTTTTAAGTTAACTTTCCATTTTCAAGTTAGCTTTTTAAATTTCAATTAATTTAAATTTAAATTAACTCTTGAAGATTTACTTTCATTAGTGACAAAAGGTTTTGCCGTCTCTCTGATTGAATTCTGTGTGTACTTGGATATCTCTCGGTCACTTCACATTCAAACCACCAAAACCAGAAATTACCAACTTCCCTACCACACTGCCTTCCCCTATGTGTTTCCCCATTCTGTAAGAAGCATTATGATTGTCCCAGATCACCCAGGTTTGCTGTATGGGATCGCGTAAGAGCTTTCCCTCTGCCGCCTGCACCCCCTCTTCCCCGCCCTGGGTTGATATCCCATCAGTCTGCAGATGCGGCTGCTTTGGTTCTCTCTGTTGGTGCTGCATCTCCAACACCTCGGCCTCCCTCTAGCCCAGTGCTTCTCAAACTGTTGTCCAGGAGCCTGTGGGAATCCCCGCGAATCTCTGAGAGTGTCCTGGGGTCAAAACACTGTTTGTGATTAAATGAAGGTGTTATTTGCCTTTTTCATTTTCTCTCACAAGTGGGACAGTGGAGTTTTCCAGAGCCCACATGTCATGTGACATTACGACAGACTGAAGATGTGACAACTGAATGTATGACAATCCAGCTGGCTTCCATAAAGCCAGACAGTAAGGAGATTTGTAAAGGTGTAAAATAGTGCCACTTTTTATACTGTTATTTTGTTTTGTTTTGTTTTGTTTTGTTTTAAAAACAATTATTTCTTGGGGCGCCTGGGTGGCTCAGTGGGTTAAGCCACTGCCTTCGGCTCAGGTCATGATCTCAGGGTCCTGGGATTGAGTCCCACATCGGGCTCTCTGCTTAGTGAGGAGCCTGCTTCCCTCTCTCTCTGCCTGCCTCTCTGCCTATTTGTGATCTCTGTCTGTCAAATAAATAAATGAAATCTTTAAAAAAAAAACGGTTATTTCTTCATGAAAATGCTTCTTATGTTAATATATGTTATTATTTCAAAATTTAAAATATTTTTAAGTTTCTGTTTGAATTTCTAGTATGGTAAACACTGATAGATAAAACCTACCTCAGCAAAAGCACTTTGGGACCCTCCATCATTTTGACCTCCATCCACGGCCCCAAGACCAAAACTGTGAGAGCCACTACGCTCGTCCCTGTCTTCATGGCCTCTCTTCTATCAGCCTTTGCAACATCTTCTCAGTGATTTTCTTTTCCAATCTGTCCACATCTGCCAAGTTCACCTTCTGAAGAAAATTCTGTTTTCTATAATATCATTTCCTTCTCAGAATCCACTGCTGTAGTAATCTTCAATTCCTACATTTTTCACCCTTATCAATTCTCCAGTTTTATCAACCACAATTTCTTTTTTCTTTTAATTTTTTAAAATTTTTATTTATTTGAGAGAAAGAAAATGAGAGAGAGAGAGAGAGAGCGTGCACACATAAGTGGGGGAGGAGCAGATGGAGAAGCAGACTCCCTGCTGAGCTGGGAGCCCAATGCTGAGCTTGATTCCAGGACCCTGGGATCATTACCTGAGCCAAAGGCAGATGCTTAAATGACTGAACTACGCAGGCGCCCCTCAACTACAACTTCTGTTCCCAAACCACCTGCTTTAGACCATCCCCTGGTCAGGCCAGTTGCACTGACCCCAGAACATATTCTCCTTCACCTCCCAACTTTTGAATTTAGGTTGTTCTGTCTCCCATCCCCTCCTTGGACTGGGCATCTCTCCTCTACCCAGTCTGAGGCAGCACAGAGAAGTACGGAGTTAAGAGCATGTGCTTTAGAGTCTAGCTAGAATTCTAGCTACCTCTTCTTAGCTATGGGATAGGGACAATTTACCTTATGGAACTGTAAAAGAGAAAATTCAGTACAGTAGTACCTCCTTCGAATGCCTATTATAAAGATCATACAAGATTAGGTATTCAATTAGTGTTGGGCAATGTTATTCAAATCCTGCTTTTAAGGATCCAGCAGGCTTCTCCAGCACTGTTCTCTTTCCTACTGCACTTACTGGAATGGAAGATTTTAGCCCACGCATCTTGGACTTCTTCTCCAAGTGAGATAAGACACTGTGACCATATGAACTAACTCTATCCTTCTCCCTCTTGCTCCACATATGTGCCTGTTTCCTTAAACCTACCCAGTGTTGTTACACCTGATTCAATAAATTCAATGTGTGTGTCACTGGTCCTCTGCTTTCCATAAAATGATACACACAAACCAATTCTCAGCTGGTCGGGCCACAGAAAATGCATCTGATCTATAACCTTTCATTCCTCTTTCCCATCTCTGAACAGCCAGGCCAAGTCTTCCTCTAGGATAATAAATCCATTCACTTGAAAAAGGAAACTTAAACAGGAAACATTTTATATAGAGAGACAGATTTGATGATAGGAACATCCAAACTACACAAAAATGAGGCCAAAGGTTGGTTGATTCTGGCTGCAAATCAGTCCTACTGTGACATGACTTTTAGGCATCCTCAACTTCTTAGAAGTTTGCTGAGAATTGACAGAGCCTGAACTCCTCAGTTAGGGCTTTGTCAGTGAAGAGTAAATGGTTACAGGATGTGGAAAAGCCTTCCACTTGGGGTCCAAACCTGTCCTGACTTGCTCTGAGGTCACGATGTCTGCTTCACGACTGTAAGTTGGTCTTCTGACCTCTGGAGATCAGCTTTATGGTCGACTAAGTGAACCATGGTTGTTACAGAATGAAATGCGACAGTGAGAGTGTCAGTGTCTTTGATTAACTCCTGGAATGCAGAGAAAATCATCATTCGGTGATGTCATTCTCATGAGAAAGCAAACTTCTTCTGGAAGCTCCCAAGGCAGAGTTGAGAAGCGTAGTATTTTCAGATAAGTTCTGTTGTTACAGATGTGATAGAGTGTCGTGCTTCTCAAACCATCTGTAGTGAAGAACCAGTTTTATGTTTTATTTTCAACCTGTGGATCAGTACTTTTGTCAAAGACAACAAAATACCGTGGCAATGCCAAACTGTTATACAAGTTTCTGAATGCGTATTCTCATTTTCTGAGAGTTTATCTCACTATGCCCCAACAATTGGAAATCACAGAGTGGCAGACTTTGAGGGGCTCTGGCAGAGTGGACACTTGGCATTCCTCTTGGCCTCCTAGTATCTCAACTGTCTTCCTAGGTTTAAGGAATTTCCTTAAGAGGTAGAGCTCACCTTCCATTTTAGAAGCTGAGGAGGTCAGCTACTTGCATTTCCAAAACTTCTATGCAAATAAATGTGGGCACATAGTGTCAGTCAATGCAAGGAGCTGAGACTTTGAATCAGAAGCCATGAAATGAAGAGGTGAGGACTGTGCAGAATCCATTTGGGTGAAGCTACTTGCAGATACACACAGTTCCCAAAGGCAGCATTGGCAACAGTTCCAACAGCTGTAGCCCATGTCTATTTGTCATTAGCTATCTGTTGCTGTGTAACAAATTACCCCAAACCTAATGGTTTCAAACAATGATAAACATTTCTTTCTCCCATGGTGTGGATCAAAATTCAGAGCAGCACAGCTGAGTGGCCGTGGATGAGCCCCTTAAGAGTTTGGAAGGTAAGATATTAGCTGTGATTGCAGTCATGTTCATGTGCGACTGGAGATGGAGGGCCTGCCTCCAAGGGGATTCGCTCATCGGGTTGGTAAGCTGCTGCTGGATATTAGGAGGAGGCCCTGGTCCTCTCCCAAGGGCTCCTTGCATATTCTCAGAGCATGGCAGCTGGCTTCCCCTTGCCACCTCTGTGCAATCCCGGAGACCAGACAGAGGCTTCAATAACCTCTATAACCTAGCATGGGGAGTTAAACTGTTACCTCCGCAAACTCTACTGGTCACACAAAGCATCCCTACTTCAATATGGAAGGATATTGCACAAGAACATTGGTAACAGGATGTGAGATTTTGGGGCACCATCTTGGAGACTGGCTAACCAGCAGGCTGTGGGATCTGTACCTGATGGCAGTGGCAATTGCTCTGTAGAGAACTAGTTCCAAACTGAAATATCTTCAAGTCTGGTTCCCTGACCATCTGAGAGACTCACTGAAGTTACTAAATACCCTTTTATCAATTTTTTTCTCTTCTAAATTTCTCAGATTGCTTTTAGTTGCTTGCAATTAAAAACTGATATATGGGGCAGGGTGGGGACAGGGGAGTTAATAATACTTTTTTTTTTTTTAACCTATTTTCCTGGAAAGCAACCTAGTATCTTCCTGCCACATGGAAAGTTTGGTTACATAAGATTAGAACAGTACACTCTATTTCCAAGCTGACTACAGCCTTGCCTCATGATGATTCATCTTTCAAAATTTACAGCCTAGCCTTTATGTGGAGTTGTTAGTACCATTATGAAGATATGGTCTCACAAGTATGATTTAGCTCGCAAAAAACTTTCACTCAAAATAACTGTATTAGCAAAATCTTCTTTAACTATAATGCAGCAGAATGTTTTTCAAATGATTTTTTCAGTTTAAGAAAATCTCATGACAAATGAAATTGGGAAAAGCTCTGGAGTGTCACATAGGCACTCATAAAAGGAGAGCATGTAGAATCACTTTGCAAACAGTTGGACATTACCCACCATAACTGAACATGCATGGATTCCACCAACACTCCTGGTCAGTTTATACCCAAAAGAAATGCATGCATGTGTTCATCAAAGGACGGCTACATTACCACCAGCGCTAGTCATGGTCCAAGCACAAAAATAGTGCATGCCACATAATTCCATTTATACATTGAAAAAAAATTAAATACAATTAAGTTTTAAAAAATAAATACAAAATTTAAAAATGGCAAAAGAAGTTTATGGTGTTAGAAATCAGGGTTCTGGTTACCATCAAGGGTAGGAAATGATATTGACTAGCAGAGAAAAGGGCTTCTGAGATAATGCTCTGTGCTGACCTAGTCCTTGATAGGCGTGCTGGTTACACAAGTGTATTTAGTATCAAACTACATGCTTATGAATTGTATATTTTATATGTATATTTTCCTTCAGAGAAAAGTATACTTTAAAAGCATAATAGGGACATTGATTTGCCACCTCTTATCATCTTTTTATCTCCCATAGCTTTTAAAAACAATAAAATAACTAAGGAGTGCGTTTGTTGTGATGAGAACTGGGTAATGTAAGGAAGTGTTGAATCACTATATTGTACACCTGAGACTAATATAACACGGGATGTTAATTAACTGGAATTTAAATAAAAAGTTAAAAATAAGAATACAAAAAAATATTAAGTAAAGCAAATTTTCATAGGATTTCTTTGATTTATAAAAATTTCACCTACCAAGTTAAACGAATTTATTGCTTTCATTGTTCCATGAACTAAATTTACTTATTTACACATTTCTTTGCTTGTGAAGAGCTTCCTTTTTGAGGGAAAATTTTACCTTTTTCTAAAATGGAGACATTGATTTTTCTCTGTTATAGCTTAGAATCCATTATTTTTTAAACTTGGCAAAGAAATAGCCCAAGAGGAATTTGCTGGGACAACCTGAGTAAGTGATGACGGAGCTGCAGTGACTGTCTGGACTTTGAGTGCTATATATAACCATAACCAATGTGTTTAAACTAACTCTAGCAGCACTGAGCCACACCTGTGATGTGCGTCCCTCTGGATGAAAGTCATGGCTAGCTTGTTTACGTGACAGAATTTCCTGACCTTTATTTTAACACAAGCCTTGGAGGGGGGAAAATGTTCCTTACAAAAACATTTTATCTGAAATCTTGGTAAAAATTCTAACAGGCAGTTCAACTATTTTGTGATACCAGGACTAGCTTTTAGCACTAAAACACAGCACTACAAATTACAAAGCTGTGATCACCAGGACAGCACGGTACTGGCACAAAAACAGACACATCGACCAATGAAACAGAACAGGGAGCCCAGATATGGACCCTCGATTCTATGGTCAAATAATCTTCACAAAGCAGGAAAAAATATCCAATGGTAAAAAGACAGTCTCTTCAACAAACGTTGCTGGGAAAATTGGAGTGCCAAATACAGTAGAATGAAACTTGGACATTCCCTTACACTATACACAAAGATAAACTCTAAATGCATGAAAGACCTCAATGTGAGACAGGAATCCATCAAAATTCTAGAGGAGAACATAAGCAGCAACCTCTTTGACATCAGTCACAGCAACTTCTCCCAAGACATGTCTCCAAAGGCAGGGGAAACAAAAGCAAAAATGAACTTATGGGATTCATCAAGATAAAAAGTTTCTTCACAGGAAAGGAAACAGTTAACAAAACAAAGAGGCAACCCACAGAATGGGAGAAGATATTTGCAAATGACATTCCAGACAAAGGGCTGATATCCAAGATCTATAAAGAACTTCTTAAACTCAAAATCCAAAAAACAAATACCAGTTAAAAATGAGCAAAAGACATGAACAGACTGTTCTCCAAAGAAGACGTACAAATGGCTAACAGACACATGAAAAAATGTTCACCCCCATTGGCCATCAGGGAGATTAAAATCAAAATCATAACCACACTGAGATTACCACCTTATACCAGTTAGAATGACAAAAATTGACAAGGAAAGAAACAACAAATATTGGAGAAGCTATGGAGAAAGGGGAACCCTTTTGCACTATTGGTGGGAATGCAAGTTGGTATGTGCATTCCCTTTGGAAAACAGTGTGGAGGTTCCTCAAAAAATTAAAAATAGAGCTATCCTATGACCCTGCAATTGCGCTACTGGGTATTTATCTCAAAGATACAGATGTAGCAAAAAGAAAGGCTATATACACGCCAATGATCGTAGCAGCAATGTCCACAACAGCCAAACTCTGGAAGGAGCTGAGATGGCCTTCAACATATGAACTGTTAAAGAAGATATGGTTCATATATACAGTGGAATATTACTCAGCCATCAGAAAGGATGAATACCCAGCTTTTGCATCAACATGGATTGGACTGGAGGAGATTGTGCTGAGTAAAATAAGTCAAGCAGAGAAAGTCAATTATCAGGTGGTTTCTCTTATTCGTGGAACATTAGGAATAGCATGGAGGACATTAGGAGAAGGAAGGGGAAAATGAAGTGGGGAGGAATCAGAGAAGGAATGAAACATGAGAGACTATGGACTCAGAGAATCAAACTAAGAGTCTTAGAGGAGAGGGAAGTGGGCGAATGGGTTAGTCCAGTGATTGGTATCAAAGAGGGCACGTATTGCATGGAGCACTGGGTGTTATATGCAAACAATGAATCTCAGTACACTACATCAAAAACTAATGATATACTGTATGGTGGCTAACATAACATAATGAAAAAAATAATAACAAAAAATAAAAAAAATAAAAACTCCTTCCAGAAAGGTCTATAAACAGTCAGAGACACTTGACTATCACAAACAAAATATTCTGGAACAAAAGAGACCTTTGATTTAGGAAAGCATTCAGATTGTAAGGATTGCCTCTGAATGATTCTGTAATTTTATTGGAGACCACGTTCTGGAGCATGCGCAGACATCTCAAGAACAAGAGCTACTCACAGTTAGCCCTCAGAACTGCATAATGGAGTCCCGTTATAACCACACCCTGGGAATTATGCCTTTTAGGTTTTATGATGGGTATGTCACAGTGTGTCTGATCCAGGTGATGAGGAAGAGCTCAGGAAGTCCTTCTGGGCTAGCCTTAGTGTAAGGGACCCAGCGTGTAAAAAAATGCCCCTGTCCCTGCTTGCTTACCCTTCTCATTTATTCAGTAGTTCACCACTCCACGAAAATACTCTGCACAAATGCATTTTTCTCTGGAGTCCTGGGAAGGATTCAAGAGTTCTGTTCAGCCGCTTTTTTGGTTACTTGTGCATACCACTAACACAATATGGATCTTGCTTGATTGTTTTTCTTTCTTGTGTCTCTAGAACCCTGCCCGGCACATAGCAGATTCTCAATAGCTGGCTGATGAGCGGCACAAACAAATGAATAATTGTGATCCTGAGCAGTAAGGGGAGTCAGCGTCCTTGACAGAGTTATAAGCTGATACTATTGAAGAGAGTAGACCTTAGGATGACAAGCCCTGCTCTCCAGAGGACATTACTCCAGGATGTCAACCAGACTGAACAGTTTTAACTGTGCAGATCACCCTCGAGGCCAGGCTGATTCTGATTTCCAAGCCTTCAGAACCACAACAGCCAACCTCCTCGGCACTCCCAGCCAGACTGGCCTGAAGGCTGCCAAGCCCTCCGGGCTGGCTCCGCTGTCCACCCTGAAGCTTTATGGCTTTGGCAAGTCTTTGCTCATTCTGAGTTCAAAAATATTTACTAAATGTCCTTTATGTGTCAGGCATTCAACCTTTTACATAAATTAGTTACTTAAATTCATTTAGGTCCATAAAATAAAGATAAAAATAGCTGTCATACAAGGTTTACTGTAAAATTAAATGAATTCCAGTATGTAAGTCCCCTAATGTTTAATCTAGTGTATAGGAGTTCAGAAGATGACAGCTATTAAGAGTGAATATAATGAAATGTGATTTTATCCTTCTCCAAAACAAAACATGACTTGGGAAACATTACAGTATTTAAAAGCCAAATACTGAATTTTTTGAAATTTGCAGTTTGAATATTTCCTACTTCTCTCTGAACAGGAGTTATTTATATTAGGTTGTAACTGCAGATGGACTTTATATTTGACCCAACAGTACAAAAATACAAGGAGATATTTCCCAATTACAAAACTCAGGTAACAATTCTCATAACTCCCTAGATTCATAGTTGTTACACACTCCGTCTCTCTGCTAAGAACTGCCATTGTTGCCCAGGGAAAATCAATCTCCTCTAATATAAGGCGCTTTCATGGCTACAAGAGCAGTATTTTCCAAAAGCAATCTATGTGTATGTATACTTAATCACAGGCCCTCTGAACCCAAAATGAACTTCCCCTCACCTGAAAATACAAAAGCTTCATCAGTGAAGCTACGGACTTTACTTACTATTACTGAACAAATACTTCAACATAAAATTAATTAGTCATTTATACCTTGGTATCAATAAAATTAAAAGACCTTTTCTTAAGCAAGTATGAAAGGGTAGGGAGTAAAGTTAGCTTCTGGAAGAAAATGGCTTTCTAGTCTTGGAGCTCTGACAAGAAGTCGCACACGTGGGCGGGCTGTCTACAAGCACTGAGAGAAACATGTGAGTAGCAGAAGTCAAGGATACTGCAGCCAGGCTGCCTCCATGCCACATATTCACCTGATTGAAATTTCCAGATAACCAAATTAATGACAACCAAGTCATCTGTCCATCACAATTCATGAAATCATGGGACCCCTGTGCCAAATGTGGTTCATCGACATGCATCGGTCATTTACACTGTCGGGACAGGGCTTGCATTCCCTCATCTACAAAATAAGAACAGCATTAGACAATCCTTTGCTAATTGGTGATCCACTAATAGCCTGTATTAGTGGTTTTCAAACTTATCATGTATGCAGATGACTCTGGAACATAAAAAACAAAACAAAACAACAACACACAAAACCCCCGCAAAGGTTAGCCTGTGATGTTCCCTGAACTCCACGTGCAGACTCTTTGGGGCAACAACTCTACCCTCCATTGTGTCAGATACCATCAGTGAACCCCTTAGGTCCCTAAAACCCCACTATTCACTTATTCCAGATGCCCTCTGACAGCCAGGGTGGCCTGTAGTGAGAGAGGACTCTTGTCAGAGCTACGGAAGTACGAGTGCCAGGGAATGAACATGGGAATGATAATGATAACTGGTATGTGAGTATTCAAGCTTCCTTGCCTCCTTGGGGGAATTATTCCAAGAAGCATGCACCATTTCCCAACATTTCCCCCCTGGAACTGAACTCCCATTGTCCACACTGGAGCTGCCTTAATAACTCACTCTTTACCAGCTGTCTCCCTTCCATGTATGATTTTTCCCAACATTTCCAAAACATAGTTCAATATATATTTCAATTTGAAAAGAAACACTGGAAAATCTAATTCTTCAGAGTTCTCTCACAATACAAATTTACCTTTCCTATCAAGGACATAGCTTAAGGTTTAAGAAACTTTGCATTGGTGTAAATGTCTATTCTGATGTTCAGAAATAGAAGGCATGTGCCTTTAAAAACAGAGCAAAAAGAACAAAAACAGTTAAATTCCAGTTCCTCAAAATGAACCATTCACCCCTAGTGTAAAGAGAAATCCAGAGATGGAAAGTTCATGTACTCTCACATTTTTCTATCGAAACTGTCCCTTCCCCAAATTCCCCTAATAAATGCAGTATCTGACATCTAAAAATCCCCAATTTCATACTTGCATAATCTTATCAACAATTTGATTTCTTCAGTATTCTGTGTTTTATAGATTGATTATCATCTTTATTTTCTTACAAATACAGCATTCATAGCTGATAGGGACTGTAGATAGAAATAACTCTATCTCTAAACTGCACATAGTTTATTAACTCAAAACTAGGAGATCAATACAAGTTAGCTACCAAATCTCCCTCATCGTAAAACACATGACTGTAGAATATGCCACTGATGTCTTGTTTGGGCAGTTCTCCAGCCTCCGTCTATGGCAACACAAGCATTTCTGCCCCTGACTCTTGTCATACACGGTTCAAGTCTGAAAAGTAGCTAAACTGAGCACCAAAAATCTAGCTCTTTACTATATTCCTGGCCATTTTTGATTCTAAAGTCAACCGCCTCTGAGCCACCTGCCAAATAGTCCTGCAAGGAGCCAAAATAAGTCTACCTTTAGGGTGACCGAGGGAAGAGTCACCAACTTTTGGTGAGTGCCCTCTCCTATCTACCGTCCTCTCCATAAGAGCCTTCCCTTTTGTCTTGCTCCCAGTCAGCTTTGGAGAAATAAGTCAGTTATATTCAGCAAGGCTCTTACACAAAGTATCAGTGGTAGGCCAGAATCCCTAGTCAATAGAGTATTTTCGGTTTTCTGGATAAGGAAGCCCATGAGAATTCTTCCCTTCTAGACTTAGGTGGAACTGGGCATTGTTTCAGGAAAAGATATTGTATGTGAATATATTAGAGGGTTTCTTCCAGGCATGTTGCCTACTCCACATTCTATTAAAAAAAAAAGTCAGTATCAATTCTAAAATAGGGAGTAAAATTATTACTTTAAGATTTTATTTACTTGAGGGAGAGAGAGAGAGAGGGCACAAACAGGGGGAATAAAAGGTAGAAGGAGAGGGAGAAGCAGATTCCCTGCTGAGCAGGGAACCCCATGATGGTGAACTTGATCCCAGGACCCTGAGATCATGACCTGAGCTGAAGGCAGGTGCTTAACTGACAAAGCCACCAGGCGCCCCAGGAAGCAAACTATAAAATATATATATATATATATATATATATATACACACACACACACACGCTATAAATATTTATATTTATATATATATATTTATATAGATATATAATACATATATATGTATTATAGTTTGCTATAAATATATATAAATAAAATATATATTATGCTATATACTTATAGCATATACATATACATATATTAAGCATATATAGAAGTAGAAGGAGAGGGAGAAGCATATATGTATGCTTAATATATGTATATGTATATGCTATAAGTATATAGCATAATATATATTTTATTTATATATATTTATAGCAAACTATAATACATATATATTTTTTTCCCCAGATATTACTGAAATATACAGCCTGAAGTGGCAATACAGCTAAGCAGCCATTTCCTTTTTCATTTTAAAATATGTTTAAAGTCCCCTTCAAAAACATACACATGGTACCAAATGATTCAGCCATTCAGCACAATCGCCATTCCAAGAGCTCTCAGAGGGGGCCTCCAGCTAAGTCTTCACCAGTTTTCTTCAGTATCTAGCCAGGTTAACAATGTGGATGGGGTTCAGTCCCAGAATTCTCAGGAGGCATAGCTAATAAAGTTCTTGGTAAGCACTGGACAGACATAAAAGGCATATGCATTGAGCAAGAACACTTGAGAGCTTCAGAAAAGCATTTCATGGACATGAAAAAATATTGTGTTTGAAATGTGATGAGTTCTGAAGATTTATTTGACTTTACAGGGGAAAACAAGACCAGAAATAATATAGTTTCAGAAGACACTTACAGTGAGTTTTAACTCTCAGACCTTACTCACATTTGGCCTCTGTATCATTTCCCTTCACAAAACCCCACATGAGGGAGAACTCAATTTCTAAACCCTTGACAATATTTGACACCAGGAACACACATTACCGTTAAGCTGAATGGAAAAATATTTGCAGATTTCAGAGCTTCAGTTGAAGGGCACCTGTTTGGGACAAGTGGGTGGTTCAGTTGGTTAAGAATCTGACTCTGGATTTCAGCTCAGGTCATGATCTCAGGGTCGTGGGACTCAGGCTGCCCAACGGGACCTGCATCACCACGGGTGCGGAGCCTGCTTCAGATTCTCTCTCCCTCTGCCCCTCCCTGCTCATGCTGGCACTCATGTTCGCTCTCTCTCCAGTAAATACATCTCTAATCTCTTTATTTTGTTTTCGTCACACATAGCAAAATGTGAAATTCAATAGCTACTACCCCTTCCCTCACGGTATAGCTCATCCAACTTTATACCCAGCACTTCTGCTTGAAAACAGAACCACAAAGCTCCTAAGATGAGACATTTTTAGTAGGTTTTGAATCCTTTCTGAGTATGAGAGGGTAGGATATGCAAATTTCAGAAGAAAAGTTTCCCTTGGGGTAAATTTGGGGCTTTGATCCTAAAATAAACCAAGAATAACAGAGACAGAGTTGTTTTGAAATTAACAATGCTATCTCATTTAAATCATCCCAGAAATATTAACTGAGTGGAAACACCATAGAACATAATTTTTACGGCTCCCAACAACTCTCTTCCTTTCTCTCACTCTTTCTTACAGACTTTGTTCTCTATGTTCTTCTCCATACCCAGTGTCCCCCACTGACCCCTTCTTAAAGGTTCTGCTAGCTTTACTAGTACCAGGGTCACAAATTCCACCCAAACTGCAGGCATGGGAATGCCATTATAGTGGATGAATCATAAATCTATCAAATCATTAGAATAATAATATAAAATAATTGACAGTGTAAGTAGGTTCATTTTTGGATAACCTATCATTAGATGTATAGCTCACCCATGCAAGCAGAAACTTATGAATTTGTCCAAGGGGTTCCCTGGAATATTGTCAGGAGATGTAGGCACTGCTTTAATCTGCCCAGAAAAATCTGAGACGTGGGACAACATTCACTGCAAAGTTATTTGAGAAGTTTTAATCAAGAGAGAACTCACATGATGGCTGTGTCGTACAGTAAGGAATGTTTCAACAGAAAGTATCAAAAGAGTTTTACTGTGGCCTCAGTCAATAGGGTTTTTTTTTTTTTTTCCCTCATACAAGAATTCCGCACGTAGGCACAGCTTGTGTTAGTTTGGCAGCTCAACAATGTCAGGAACAGTGACTCTAAAGGAGAGAATCCCTTTAGAGGAGGGATTCCTGAGGAGAGTTGCCCCCAGATTCTGGCAACACATCCCCACTTAACATAGATGACAAGAAGGGGTAAGGAGCAGAGAGGCGCATCTGTCCCTTTTACAAGAAAAGCAAATGTTTTTCTAGAATCCTACTCTACAACCCCACTGACACCCCACTGAGGTCTTCTGCTTGTTTTCTCCTGTCTGCCCAAGCTGCAGAGGAGAGGAGACTGGCGAAGCAGCACCTAGCTCTCCCACCTGCTCTAGGAGAAGTAGGCAAGTGAGAACGGATGTTGGGTTAACCAAGTCATGGTCTCCGCATGCGTGAATTTGAAGTGCGAGGACAACCAGAGCTTGGCTTACCCTCCCTCCTCGGCTGCCCTCCCCGGGCTTAGTAATTTTCCCCACCAGGCAGGAGATACTTTGAGGGCACTGGCTCCTGTGTTTAGCTTCCCAGTGGCTGAGACCCAATTCTAAGCACTGAATCTTGAGAGCAAACAAGAATTCTAAAGTCCTCGTGTCTTCAGAATTTGACACCAGGTAAGTCCTTGGTCAAACACTTTCCCACTTTCTAAAAGACAAAGACCCGTAAGCAGCTGAAACTTATTTGGTCCTTTCTTTTCTTTTTTTTTAAAGATTTTGTTTATTTATCAGAGAGAGAGAGCGAGCACAGGCAGACAGAATGGCAGGCAGAGGCAGAGGGAGAAGCAGGCTCCCTGCCGAGCAAGGAGCCCGATGCGGGACTCGATCCCGGGACGCTGGGATCATGACCTGAGCCGAAGGCAGCTGCTTAACCAACTGAGCCACCCAGACGTCCCCTGGTCTTTTCTGAACCTGAGGCACATGTGTCCATGCCAACTTCTTCAAGGGGTCAAGAATTCCACTACTTGTTTTAATCATGGCCAACTCTTTCCTCCTTCCCTCCTTGTTTTGCCAGTGTCTGTGCCCATTAGTACCAACAGGAGCATAGACGGTGAAAGGCTTGGCAACCGTTTCCATGTAGTCTACTAATATATGCAAAATATTATCAAACATATGCTTGTGGACAAAAGCTAAAGCGGAAAGTTAGCTTGTTTTCATAATAGGCTGCAAAGTTTCTTAAGTGGAATTCCTCAGTGCACAGCATTAGCCGACTGGTTTGCCTGTAGATGACTTTATCAGCTTTTTAGGACTTACGCACAGCCTCCTGCTGTTCTGGTTACCTTCCGAGTAGATATAAGAATCACTCCTTCCTATAATTATTTAGGAATATTTTTCAACTTGTTGTCACCCTTTCGGGATATTTTTTACTTTGTACCGCAGCTGAAATAGCCACAGAATAATCAGAAGTCTTACAGTTATTGCAAAGAAAAGACTAACACTAATGAAGCAGCTTGGTCAATACAAAAATTATTACCTGGATTTTCCTGGACCAGAGAATTGGTAGTTAGCAAAAATGTCTTCTCCACCTTGGTTTCACCACATGGAACATTCCAACAGGATATATTTCTGTAAACAGCTTGTCCTGGCTGTAATAGAGCCTTCAGGGGGCACCAGGACTCCCTAGCATTTCACTGTTGTCTTTGTCTCAATCTTGTCATCCAAAGCATTAGGACTGGCCTGGGTAAAACAATGGAATGAAAGGGTAAATTGTGACCAAGGTCCCGATACCTTTGGATACCCTCTTTGCCTGCCTCGCGGCACCCTGAAGCACACCATCAGGTTCAGCCTGGTGGGCGAGGGGCGTGGGGATGTTCTCCAGAAGCCCAGCAACGTTATCATCCCCAGTCTGAGTGGACTCACTGAGACGTTCTCAGAGTTCTGTTGGACTTCCATGAAGTGTCGCATGGGAGTACTCTGGGAAGTATAAAGCTCTTTGTAAATGTCAGCTACGTGTCTGTCATGGCGTTGAGTGAATGAATGAAAGATAAACGAACATTACCACCTGAATCTTAATCTGTGTTAAACCTAAAAATGTCTATAAACTAAAGCTTACTGGTTTTCTTCAGCCTTTCAACTCACATTTAAATAAAGCTATTTCCTTAAAGCATATATGTGAATACTCAAATAAGTTTATTAAAACTGTAAGTTTGAGGGTGCCTGGATGGCTCAGTCAGCTAAGCGTCGGACTTGATTTGGGGTCAGGTCATGATTTTGGGGTCCTGATAGAGAGCCCCTAGTTGGGCTCCATGCAGGGTGTGGAGCCTGCTTAAAATTCTCTGTCCTTCTGCCTTTCCTCCCCCGTTTGCATAGGTTTGAGCATGCCCTCAGGCTCTCTAAAAAAAATAGATAAGTAAAACATAAGTTTTAAGAGCTCATAGTTAATTAACAGAAAACACTCTGCATGGAGAGTTCTGCTATTAGTGATCAGTATTTTTTTTTAAAGATTTTATTTATTTATTTGAGAGAGAGAAAGAGCATGAGCAGGGGGAGGGTCAGAGAGAGAGGGAGAAGCAGATTCCCTACTGCACCACAGGGAGCCCAGTTTGGGGTTTGATCCCAGGATCCTGAGATCATGACCTGAGCCAAAGGCAGGTGCTTGACCACCTGAGCCACCCAGGTGCCCTAGTATTTTTTTTTTTTTCCAACCCGGGAGTTAAACAGCAAAAGGTGCTGTGGGTTGCATTTAATCTGTGAATATAGATGAAACTTTATGGTTCTAAAAAAATCTCCTGGCAACTTCTAAGTGGAAATTCTTTTGTTTTCAACTGCCAAATTGCCAACAGAGCCAGGACTAAAAGCTCCCTGTCTTATCTCCTACCAGAGTCACTCCCCTTTTGTGGATCTCATGTGCTGCTCTGCAAAATGGAACACAGTTCTTAAAATCCTATAAAATATCATTTTCCAGGCAGCAGAACAAGCTACCTAATATTAGGATACACTTTTTTTTTTTTTTAAAGCCAGAGTAGGAAACCTCCCCCTCAAATAGCTCTCTTTTTTTTTTTTTCATTTTTTAATATAATTTTTTATTTTTTATAAACATATATTTTTATCCCCAGGGGTACAGGTCTGTGAATCACCAGGTTTACACACTTCACAGCACTCACCAAAACACATACCCTCCCCAATGTCCATAATACCACCCCCTTCTCCCAAACCCCCTCCCCCCAGATATTTGCAAACGACATATCAGATAAAGGACTAGTGTCCAGAATCTATAAAGAACTTAGCAAACTCAACACCCAAAGAACAAATAATCCAATCAAGAAATGGGCAGAGGACATGAACAGACATTTCTGCAAAGAAGACATCCAGATGGCCAACAGACACATGAAAAAGTGCTCCATATCACTCGGCATCAGGGAAATACAAATCAAAACCACAATGAGATATCACCTCACACCAGTCAGAATGGCTAAAATCAACAAGTCAGGAAATGACAGATGCTGGCGAGGATGCGGAGAAAGGGGAACCCTCCTACACTGTTGGTGGGAATGCAAGCTGGTGCAGCCGCTCTGGAAAACAGCATGGAGGTTCCTCAAAATGTTCAAATAGCTCTCTTAAAACTCCTATAGAGGCTATAGCCTTTGGAAGAACCTCATGATACTCTGCCGTTTTCCTTTCTCTGTCTCTCCTCCCCAGCCTGTTTTGTGTGAACATGTTTCACATTGGCAAGCGGCCAAAGAATTTGCCATAAATAAATTTGCTCCCTGTCTACAAGAAGATAACTTAACTGACTTCCTTGGTCTTGCTGATTTGCCTCAGCACTGGGAATGGCTGAAGGCTTGGGGATGTTGCAAGCCTCTGAAGGATTGTGCGCATGGAAATTTAGAAATCCTACACTCCCAAACCTTCCACATGCCAGTTAGAAGCACAGTCATAGAGTACAAGCTCCTGTGCCTCCCAGGCCCCTAGTTTACCACTAGCCAGTGACATGTTCACCAGGAATTTATCTCAGGGGTTTAGAAGTAAGAGTGAAAGAAGCAGATTATTCTGATCTCTTTCTATCATTCATTGAAGAGAGTGGGAAAGTCGAGGAATTACAGATTTGTTGATGTTTAAACAGAAACTATAGAAAGACAACACCAGAATTCCTTCAATATGCCACAGACCAGAGCTCTGAAAGCCACATTGCATTTGTTTATTGGTATTGCTAAAATTTCTGTTGACTCAGATTAGAACCCAAAGTAGATTTTTTTACAACTACAGCTTGCTGTTTTTCATAGCTGACTACTGATCTGGACAATTTGAGCCACCAAAGGAGCCGGTTTGGGATCTGAATGACTGATGGCATTTCAGTTCGCTGTTCAGTGTATACACTTAGCATACATTGTCTTTTATTTTTCCTAAAAAATATCTCATCTACTCGAATGCTCCCAAGTGGAAACTTCTGATTTCTTCTGAATGTGTAATTTTTAATTGACAGAGTAGGTTTGTTCTAATCTGGATTATCAGTGGTAAACTTTAAAATTGGGTTCCTATTCAATTTTCTTTTATTAAAAAAAAATGGAGGATAGTAAACCAGATGATGTAAAACTCTGACAGTATCACATGTTAAGAGTTGTAGAATGAAGACACGTGCTGCTGCTTTGGGGCAAGTGACTTAATTCCGATGATTGGCAATTAATTTGGGGTTGTCCAAAAAAGCAGGGACAGGTTCTGCAGGTTCTGCAATCCACCAAGCCCTTCCCTGGGGCTGTGTAATATTTTTAAAAACTGAGGCTGACTGTGATCCACTAGTAGGTCTAGAAGTTGATATAGAGGGACAGAACCATAATTTTTAAAACAAAATGAAATTGTATAGGAGAGAACAGAATAGAAAATATCAAAAAGCATCCGCTGTAATCCAAGTGTTGTTTTGTAAAACTTTTGCAAGACCAGTTTATATCTTACCGAGGTCATGGAGAGAAAGACTTATACTATTCTAGAGAAAGTCTTGTATCTCAGCTCATATTTATAACAGATAAGACAGTACTTCTAAGTGATTTCACATTCTACATGCTTACATCCACTACAAGTAGGCCCTGAGATATGTGTTCATGACAATTAAGTGGGTAACACTGTCTGTGGGACACTACTACAAATAAACCCTACATAGCAATAAACCGGAATAAGGGCAGCTCAGGCATCAACGTGATTACAAGTTCAACATAACATTGATAGAAAGAAAGCAAATCACAGAGGAACTCATATAGTAGATTCCATTTATATATGCCTCGGTATTATGCAAAATTTAAAAATATTATTGTGTGTAGATGCATACATATGTAATATAATCATAAAGAAATGCCGGAGAATGATGAACACAGAATTTAGTCTTCCAAATATGACCACAACCTTCAGGGGGCAGTTTGAGGAAAATGGGGATTGTAAAGACAGTGGGAGAATTCTATTGCTTAAACTGGGTGTTGGGAATATGGCTCTTTATTTTACTGTTCTCTAAAATGTGCATATATGTTATTTATACTCTTTTATGGGACTGACATATGTCATGAAAAACTGTGGGTGGTGATGTATTTTTCAGAATTTATCATTGTTTTGTTATTCATGTTGCTCATCTCAACAGTGTCATAAATTAATTCCTTAATATAAGTTCAAATCAGTTCTCTTTGATCTATTAACTATATTTCAGACATTGCTTTCACCTCTCTCACATAATTTATGACTTGATACAGATTTCATTGCTTCTACAGCTAAGTGAAATACAATATTTAGTGAGGTCATAACATTCCATGTAGGAATCCATTCTCTGGCTTCAGGAGTTATAATAAACATGGTAAACTATATCTCTAACACATGAAGTGCTTTACATGTTTACTTCATGTTCCTTTCATTAATATTGCACAGCCCAGGTGGGTAGCCCCTGGGCGTGATGAGATTCTTGCTAACAGGAATTCCTAAAATTGATATCTCCACCTTGTTTCAACTGGATGTTTTTAGAAAAAACTAAAAAAATTAAAAAAAAAATGAAACCATGAGGATCACATTTAAGATACCTAGAAGCACACTCCAGATTGCATTCTCTTCCCCTGACCATTGTTACAACTGCCATGAGTCTCTTTCTGGGCAGACACGGATACCCATAACTATATACCAATCTAAGGCAAGCAGATTGCATTAGAGTACAGGATCTGTTCTACTTAGAATGGGTGATAAATAGGTAGCGAAAATACAGGAAAGATATTCAATGGATATTATGCGGCCTATTTGGAGAAGCATGAAACCAAGATTTAGCAAATGGCTGTTCAGCTTGGGTTATAACTTGCCCAAATGTTATTTGCTTTCTAAGACCCAAGTCAAATTCTGTAGCCTCCACAAAGCTTTTCTTGATTGTGTTTCCCCATCTCCACCCAGGTAAATAGAACTGTTCTCTCTCTGTCCCTACATAAGTTTTCTTTTATACTTAGCCCTCATCCATATCACATAACAGTTCTGTGTGTTTATATGTCACTAAGAATAGATACTGCAATATATGTTGAACTAGTGATTAAATCCATTTAAATTTTAAAAAGCAGATGATATCAGCTAGAATTCTAGGTGTAAAGAACAAATATCTGGCTATAGAAGGTGAAGGTTAATTTGTGAAAACCATATATAAAGTCTCCTAGAAGAGCATTTGGAAACCACGCTTGGGAGAAAGAGCGAACCAAGGGTGCTGAAAAGGGAAGCCAGAGCAGGAAGAGGGGGCAGCACCCCATCCCACAATTAAAGACTCCTGCTTCCCCAGCATGCACACTACTTGACTATGCACAGGAAGCAGGAAAATAAGTATCTAGGAAGAGAAGTGGGTACTCCCTGAAAACACCCTCACAGAAGACTGCACATAACGAAGAAGGGGTAAGTCTCAGAAATGAAGGAAAGAAAGGACTGGAGGAGGAAAGAAGGGAAAGAGAGAGCGAGAGAAGAAGGGAGGAAGAGAGAGACAGAGATCAGAATGATCAAAATAAACAATAATGCTAGTATCAAATGCTGGGTGGGATACAAAGAAATTGGACTGCTCATATATACCCGTGAGAATATAGGTGGTGAGAAGAAGATACAAACCACTCAGGAACACAGTTTGGCAGGCTCTTATAAAACCAGACATGTAATTACCATATGACCCAGCATTTGCACTCTTGGATATTTATATCAGAGAAACTGAAATTTGTGGTAACCTAAAAATCTGAACATGAATATTCATAGCAGCGTTATTCATAATAACCCCAAACTGGAATCAGCTCACATGTCCTTACAAGTCGAAAGGTATATACATGCCATAGAATATTACTGAGCAACTCAAAGGAATAAAATATCAACATATGCAAGGACTTGGATGAATCTGCAGGCAGTTACACTGAGCTAAGAATAGTCATGCCAAAAAAAAGTAGTGATTTCATTTATGTGACGTTTTGAAATAACGAAATTTTAGAAATGGAAGACAGATAGATGGTTGCTAGAGGTTAGGGATTCAGTGGGGAATGGGGGAGGGATGGAGGGATGTAGATGTGGTCACAAAAAGGCACAGGAGGGATTTCTGTGATAGTAGAGCTGTTTTTGTTATGGTTGTGGATACACAAGCCGACACACGTGATCATTTTTATGTAATCTTAATACACACACGCACACACACACGGACATGGGCACAAATGAGTGCAGATAAAACTGAGAAAATCTGAATAAAATTGGTGAATTGCATTAGTGCTAATATCCTGGTTTTGATATTATTCTACAGTTTTACAGAATGTTAACATAGGAGGAAAATGGGCAACCTGTAGAAGCGTCACTACATGAGAATCTAAAATTATCTTAATTATTTAATCTTAATAGAAATTTCAATTAAACACACACATCATTATTAAACACCAACGAGGTGGCAAAAATTCTTCTCTCCACTGGCAATTGAGGGATAATTGTAGTATAGCAAGAGACAGATGAATGCCTAATTTCCAAGGAGTGTGAAAACTCTTACAGGTACAGGTCTGTTCAACAGGCTATGAAAACCCAAGGTCCTGTAATAAGCAGAGAAGGACTCAGAGGATTTGACACCTTTTCCAGACCACGAAGCAGGAGCCAAAGCTTACCGGATGGAAAGGGAAAGAATAGGGCAGCCGGGACAGCATGTGGAAAGGGAGGATGCAGGAAGAATACAGATTGCTAAGGGGACAACCCTGAGTGTGGCTGAAGCTTAGGGCACAGTGACAATGAGATAAAGCTAGGACCCAGTTGTGGGTATTGAGTTCCGTCCTAAGAGGTGGTTATTGGGATCTGTGGGCAGCTTGGAGCCAAGCAAGAGAATGCACTGGTTGTGTCACATGAGCTAGGTATGTGTCCTGGTTATCATCTCTCTCAGGCTTAGTCGCCTCATCTGGAAAGTAGGGATAACACTGTTGTAAAGATTAAGTTGATGTGATTAATTATGTTACTATTTTTTAAAAGATTATTTATTTATTTGAGAGAGACCAAGCTGAGTGGAGGGGAGGACAGAGAAAGAGGGAGAGAGAGAATCTGAAGCAGACGATGCTGAGCATGAAGCCCATGACCTTGAGATCAGGGTACGAGCTGAAACCAAGAGTCCAGAGCTCACGGGCTTCCGACGGGTATTTCTAGATCCATCCAGTAGAGCAAGTACTGCATGTTCTTCCCACCACACTAGGTAAATCATTTCCAAGTCTTAGTAAATGGCCCATAAAAACAGTTCACCATCAGTCGTAAGTAATTCTATACAACAAATAATTCTCTGTGACTAATGGGGTTTTTATGCCTCCCAGTACCCCCCCCCCCAAAAAAACCCCCAGTCACTCTATTAGAAAAAAAAATGGGGGGGGGGAGTCAACAGGAAAGGAACACATAATTGATTATGATTATGGCTGACATTCTAGATGCAGAGAAGATAAATGATTATCCAAGTTGAAGCTGAATGTTTGATAGCACCTTATACTGTCATCTAGTAACAATGACCCCTCAGCTCTCACCTTTCTCCAGTTAAAATTCCCCTAATGGTTTAAACATAATCTTCCAACCTACACACCAAATTAAATGCAAAGATTCAGGAATGTGAAGGAAGAAATCCAAAGGGAGTGAGAGCATAATGGTGGTCACCTCCTTAGCTTTTACCCTAGCTTGGTGCTAACCTTTCATTTCATACACCCATTCACCATTTAGAGCCCAAGTAATAAATCTACTTAATCTCTAGGCACTGTATAGACCAGAAAAAAAAAAAAAATTCGAGCAATGATTCTCTTTATCCACTTTCTACTACAACAAAGAGTGAAATCTGTAATTTGTGATTTACCTTTTGGCCTTTCTGAACTGCAGAGATCTATGTTCAAGGTATCTTATTCTCCTTGATTTTATACATATAATTTTATGTATATATTGCCTAAACCAGTGAGACATAATTTTTTCATAAGTCACAACAGCCTAAAGGATGATACGTCTCTTTTTCCTAAAGCACTACTTCGCATTTACTTGTTTAAATCATATGCATGAAATATAATTTATTTTGCATTTCTATTAGATAATGTGAGAGATCTTGAGCATTGCAGAAGGTAAGGAATCTAAATCTATTTTACATCATTGTGTTATATATTCTTCCTTTATTGAAAACAGAATTTCTCCACCCTGGCTGTATTAGAACTGCCCGACATCTTTTAAGATAATACTTATATCTGGACATCTCCTTGCTACTCCTGACTGCCCCCTACCTCCCCAGATGATTCTGACTTCATTGTCTGTGTGCGGATCACAAAATTAAACCCCTCCACAAAAGTCCTCTCCACATGACTCTCACGAGCATCCAGGCTGAAAACCACCGTGCACTAGATCGGAACCTCCCAAAACTGGCGACGTCAGTTTTAATTACCACATTATCTCCAATCCTGCTTGGACAATGAGAGATAAAAACTGAGTAAGACACACTGCTGTCTTGAGAGGCTTGTTATCTAGACCTGCGTCATTCAATAGGATGGTCACTAGCAGTATGTAGTTACTTAAAGTTAAATTACATCAAAATTTCAGCTCCTCAGCCACACCAGCCACATTTCAAGTGTTCAAGAGCTGCATGTGGCTAGCAGCTAACACACTGGACGGCACAGATATAAAACATTTCCATCCCCGCAAAGTTTTACTGGACAGGGCAACCTGAGAGACTGCATTATTAGAAAGAATAAAAAGAATAGATATTAATTAAAAAATTGTGGGACAGATAAAACTACACATCCATGTAACATACAGGATATCAAACCAGAATTATTTTATCACTCTAGTGTTCTTAGAAAAATGCCTGTAGCTATATTAATTTGAAAGTGTCATTGTTTAGCTCAAAGAACTATCAAATAGCTTCACATGTTATATCAAAACATTTTACAGCAGGCCATTGCTGCTATAAACATTGGGGTACAGATGGCCCTTCTTTTCACTACATCTGTATCTTTGGGGTAAATACCCAGGAGTGCAATGGCAGGGTCATAGGGAAGTTCTATTTTTAATTTCTTGAGGGATCTCCACACTGTTCCCCAAAGAGGCTGCACCAACTTGCATTCCCACCAATAGTGTAAGAGGGTTCCCCTTTCTCCACATCCCCTCCAACACATTTCCTGTCTTGCTAATTTTGGCCATTCTAACTGGTGATAGAATGTATGTCTACATTGGGGAAGTATGTCTTCATTGGAGAAGTGTCTGTCCATATCTTCTGCCCATTTTTTGATATGATTGTCTGTTTTGTGTGTGTTGAGTTTGCGGAGTTCATTATAGATCCTGGATATCAACCTTTTGTCTGTACTGTCATTTGCAAATATCTTCTCCCATTCCATGGGTTGCCAAACTGTGGAAAGAGCCAAGATGCCCTTCAACAGATGAATGGATAAGGAAGATGTGGTCCATATACACTATGGAGTATTATGCCTCTATCAGAAAGGATGAATACCCAACTTTCGTAGCAACATGGACAGGACTGGAAGAGATTATGCTGAGTGAAATAAGTCAAGCAGAGAGAGTCAATTATCATATGATTTCACTTATTTGTGGAGCATAACAAATAGCATGGAGGACAAGGGGAGTTAGAGAGAAGGGAGTTGGGGGAAATTGGAGGGGGAGGTGAACCATGAGAGACTATGGACTCTGAAAAACAATCTGAGGGTTTCGAAGGGGTGGGGGGGTGGGAGGTCGGGGTACCAGGTGGTGTGTATTATAGAGGGCACGGATTGCATGGAGCACTGGGTGTGGTGCAAAAATAATGAATACTGTTATGCTGAAAATAAAAAATAAATTTAAAAAGGAATTTAGTGATTTGTTAGATACTTTTACTGCATCTATTGAGATGATCATATGGTGTTTTTCTATATGATGCGTTCTGTGAAAGCATCAAATTATACTAATTGACTATCACATGTTAAACAAGCCTTGCATTCTTAGGATGAACCTCATTTGATCATGATACATTACACTTTTTATATATTGCTGGATGCAATTTAAAAATATTCTATTGAGAAATTCTGATCTATATTAATGAGATACTGCTCTGTAATTTTTTTCTTTAGCTTTGGTATTAGAGTAATGCTGGCCTTGTAGAATTAATTAGTAAGTGTCCTTCTACTTCCTGGAAGAAATTCTGAGGACTTGGTATTATTTCCTCCTTGAATATTTGGTAGAATTTTCCAGGGAAACCATATGGGCCTAGAGTTTACTTTTTTGGGAGGTTTTTAGCTACAAATTCAATTTCTTTCATAGATACGAGATTATTTGGGTTATCTATGCTCCTTGAGTGAGTTTAATAGTTGGTGTCTTCAAGGAATTGCTCAATTACATCTAAATTGTCAAATTTATAAACTTAAAGTTGTTTATATATGACTTATTATATTTTAATGTCTGTGGGACCATTAGCAATCTCTCTCATTTTCATCGTGATATTGGTAATTTCTGTCTTCTTTTATTCTTGATCAGCTTGTCTAGAAGGATATCAATTTTAGGATCTTCTAAGTGGATCAGTATTAAGCTCTATTGATTTTCTTTATCTTTTTCAACATAATTGACTTCTCCTCTAATTTCCTTAGTCCCTTAGGTTGCAGGCTTAATTTGTTTTTCTCTAATTTCTTAAGCCAGAATCTCAGGTTGTTGATTGGAGATATTTTTTCTATTCCAAACTAAGTATTTAATTTTATAAAATTCCCTCTAAGTGCTGCTTTAGGAGGCATCCCACAGCTTTTGATATGTTGTATTTTCATTATCATTCAGTTCCAAATAAATTTTTAAATAAATTATTTTGAATTGTTTTAAGTTTATAGAAAATGATAAAAATAATGCAAAGTTTCCATATATCCCACACCTAGTTACCCATGTGATGAATATCTTGTATTAGTGTGTTACATTTGTTATAATTAATGAACAAATAATGATATATAATTATTAACTAAACTCCGTACTTTATTCAGATTTTCTAGTTCCTAAGCAGTGTTGTTTTTTTGTTCTAGAATTCCAATATGTATACCATATTACACTTAGGAGAAATAGCACCTAGCTTCTTTTTGGCCTTGAGAGTTCCCTAGACTCTGGGTTTTTGATGACCTTGACAGTTTAAAGGATTGCTAAGCAGATATTTTATAGAATGCCCTTTAGTTGGTATTTGTCCACTGTTTTTCTCTGGCATTCTATATTTAGGGGAGGAAAAACATAGGCTGAAGTAAAATTTTCACTGTATCTTACCAAGGCTATATATTGTCAACATGACTTATCCCTGTTGATATTAATCTTGATCACCGGGCTGAGGTGGTGTTTGTCATGTGTCTCCATAGAAAAATTATTCTTTTTCTCCCCTCTCCTATATTGTACATTTTGGAAGAAATTCACTATGTTTATAAAGCCCACAGTTGGGAAGTGGAAAGTTATATACTATCTCTTTGAGAATGGAATATTTACACAAATTATTTGGAATTCTTCTGTATGAGGCCCTGACTATTCTTCTCTATTTATTTATTCATTTATCTACTCATTAGTTTATCAGTGTGACTCATGAATATTTATTTTATGTTTTGAGTTATAATCCAGTGTAATTTATTCTGTTGGCTAAACTGCTTTGCCCACTTGGATCTCTTTCAGTTGACTTTTATGTCTCTTTCATATATCCCATCATTGTTGGTTTTATATTTTTTCATTAATGGCACTATAAGATGCTCAAGACTCATCTGTATTTCCTGCCCAATCGTAGAATCAGACATTTCTCCAAGGATCCCTGTTCCTTTCATTGGAGAATGATTTTACAAACCCAGACCTGGAGAGAAGCTATATTTGTTGCTACCTAGGTTGCTGTTACATCGCGCCCTCAGCTAAGAGAGAAAGAAAATATATGCATGTATCCTAACCTGTGTGTGTATTTCTATATGTAACCATCCATATGTACACTAAGCTAACATAAGTTCATACTGATATCTCCAACTCTAATCTATCTTCCACAGATCACTTCAATCTATTCCTCTAAACTTCCCTGTCAGCAGTGAAAAACCTATCTCCCATCACTGCTATCCATTTACTTAGTTGTTCAATTTCGGTATACATTATGGTGGTATCAGAATTATTAAATCATACCCCATGGTCAAAATTCTATCAATAAGTGCAGTCCTACAGATATCACTCATTTCCAAAATTATATAGTTCAGGATCTTTTCCCCCTACACACCTTTCCCCCTTCATACATCTGTCATACAGTTGGCTTGTCTTGTCACATTCTGCATTCCATCTTGGGTTCCCATAACCTCCTATAAGACTTTTTATAACTTTGCATACATTTAACTTCACTTTTTGTGCTGAAAGTATGGTGCATTTGACAGATGCATAATGTCTTGTATCTACTACAAGATCCACAGTGGAATGAAGAGTAATTTTGTTGCCCTAAAAACGCTTCGCCCATTCATTCCTCTCTCCTTACCCTTAATTCCTGGTAAACACTAATTATTCTATTGTTTTTGTAGTTTTGACTTTTCCAGAATGTCATATAGCTGTAATCATACACTATATACCCTTTCCAAACTGGCTTCTTTCACTTACCAGTATCTATTTAAGGTGTGTGTGTGTGTGTGTGTGTGTGGCTTGATAGTTCACTTATTTTTACTGCTGTCAATATTCAATTTTATGGATGTACCAAAATTTATCTACTTACCTAATAAAGGACATTTTGGCTGATTCCTGTTTGGGGCAATTATAAGTAAAGCTGCTACAAACATTCATTTGTAACCTTTTATGTGGACATGTTTTAAAATCAGCTGGATAAATACTTAGTAGTATGATTTGGGAACTCTGATAAGAGTTGTATAGTTTTGTAAGAAGTCTCCAAACTGTCTTTTAAAGTAGCATTATTTTTATTTTATTTTTATTATTTTTCATTTCCACAAGCAATGAGAGTTCCTGTTGTTATACATCCTTCCCAGAAATTAGCATTGCCAGGTTTTATATTATTATTTTTTATTTTAGTCACCCTAATAGGTGTGTAGTGGTATCTCCATGTTGCTTTAATGTGAAAATTTCCAATGACAAATGAGACTGAGCCTCTTTTCATATGTTTATTTGCATCAGGATATTTCTGTGGTGAGGTTTCTATTAAGATCATTTGCCCTGTTTTAATTGGGTTGCTCACTTTCTTATTGTTGAGCATTCAAAATATTTTAAAATTCCCCCTGAGACTTCTTTCAGCTTCATGGCTTATTTAGAAATACATTGTTTAATTTCCAAATATCTGGAGATCTTCCAGATATCTTCTTTTTATTGATTTCTAATATAATTCTGTATTGATCTGAGAACGTATATTTGGGATCGTGTCTGTTCTTTTAAATTTGATCAAGTTTGTTTTGTGACCCAGAATATGGTCTACGTTGGTGAATGTTCTAGGTGCACATAACAGGAACATGTATTCTTAACTTCTTTGGTGAAGTGATAAATACCAATTAGGACAAGATTGATAGTGTTGTTCAGATCATTTATATCCTCACTGATTTTTTTAAATTATTTTTTCTATCTGTAAGTATGAAAGAATGTTGGAGTCACCAGTGATGATTGTGGATTTGTCTATTTGTCCTCTCAGACTCATCAGATTTTGCTTCAAGTACTGGGAAGGGCTGCTGTTAGGTACGTATACCTTTAGGACTTTTAGGTGCACTTGGAGAACTTACTCCTTTATCATTATGTAATGTTCTACTTTAAATTTGATAATATTTCTTATTCTGAAGTACACTTTGACTGAATTTAACATAGCAACTTCAGCTGTGGTTCTTTTGTGGGAAAGATAGGTGACTCCATGCATGGTACATGCTTTTACTTTTAATCTATCGACGCCTATATTTAAAGTGAGTCTCCTATAGGCAACATATAACTGAGTCTTGTCTCTGTATCCAACTTAACAATCCTTGCCTTTTAACTGATCTATTTAAAGTGCTTATAGTTATGATTGGATTAAAAGCTACTATCTTGCTAGCTGTTTTTTATTTGCTCTATTTTTTTTCTTTTTTCCTTTGGTTCATTTTCTGTCTTCTCTAAGTTATTAGGCATTTGTATCGTTCCATTTTATCTCTTATTTATACCTCTCTTTTTAACAATGGATAATGAATTTATGAAAATAGTTGATTAAAGCATCTGCACTAGTAACTTCCATCTCTACTCCAGGCTCAATGCAGGCAGAAGTAATGCACTTTGCAGTTTCAGAAGGACTGTACAAGTCAAAGATTTTCATCTGGAAATGCTGCCATATCTTAGGTCCTTCGCCACAGGTTTTTTCACAGTGATTCCCAGTTTTGGTAGGCATCCAAGCAGTTCTTTCACTTTAAGTTCTTTCCTTTGCACCTCTGGTCAAGTCAGCACACATCTCCAGGGATTTTATATCGCGGATGGTTACGGGCGATTCTAACTCAGTGAACCACCACCTCTGGTTCCACATGTCTTTCCAGTATCCTTCAAACCATGAATGCCTGGGTGCCTGCGTGGCTCAGTCTGTTGAGTGGCTGCCTTCTGCTCCAGTCCTGATCCCAGGGTTTTGGGACAGAGTCCTGCATCAGGCTTCCTGCTGGGAGAAGCTGCTTCTCCCTCAGTCTTCCCCACTCTGTTTCCTCCCCTCTGCTCCTGCTCTCTCTCTCTCTCACTCACTCTCTTCCTGTTACTCTACCTTAAATAAAAACAAAACAAAACTACAAAACCATGACTGTCCTGTGGTTGCAGTACTATTTCTTGACCAGCATGTTCCTCCCAAAAAAGGAGCAGTGATGAGCCAGGAGCTGGCCTCAGTGTCTTTTTCTTTCTTTCTTCCTTCCTTCCTTCCTTCCTTCCTTCCTTCCTTCCTTCCTTCCTTCCTTCCTTCCTTCCTTTCTTTCTTTCTTCCTTTCTTTCTTTCTTTCTTTCTTTCTTTTAAAAATTTATTTATTTTCAGCATAACAGTATCATTATTTTTTCACCACACTCAGTGCTCCATGCAATCCGTGCCCTCTATAATACACACCACCTGGTACCCCGACCTCCCACCCCCGCCCCTTCAAAACCCTCAGATTGTTTTTCAGAGTCCATAGTCTCTCATGATTCACCTCTCCTTCCAATTTACCCCAACCCCCTTCTCTCTAACTCCCCATGTCCTCCATGCTATTTGTTATGCTCCACAAATAAGTGAAACCATATGATAATTGACTCTCTCTGCTTGACTTATTTCACTCAGCAGAATCTCTTCCAGTCCTGTCCATGTTGCTACGAAAGTTGGGTATTCATCCTTTCTGATGGAGGCATAATACTCCATAGTGTATATGGACCACATCTTCCTTATCCATCCATCCGTTGAAGGGCATCTTGGTTCTTTCCACAGTTTGGCGACTGTGGCCATTGCTGTTATAAACATTGGGGTACAGATGGCCCTTCTTTTCACGACATCTGTATCTTTGGGGTAAATACCCAGGAGTGCAATGGCAGGGTCATAGGAAAGTTCTATTTTTAATTTCTTGAGGAATCTCCACACTGTTCCCCAAAGAGGCTGCACCAAACTGCAATCCCACCAACAGTGTAAGAGGGTTCCCCTTTCTCCGCATCCCCTCCAACATGTTGTTTCCTGTCTTGCTAATTTGGGCCATTCTAACTGGTGTAAGGTGATATTTCAATGTAGTTTTAATTTGAATCTCCCTGACGGCTAGTGATGATGAACATTTTTTCATGTGTCTGATAGCCATTTGTATGTCTTTATTGGAGAAGTGTCTGTCCATATCTTCTGCCCATTTTTTGATATGATTGTCTGTTTTGTGTGTGTTGAGTTTGGGGAGTTCATTATAGATCCTGGATATCAACCTTTCGTCTGTACTGTCATTTGCAAATATCTTCTCCCATTCCGTGGGTTGCCTCTTTGTTTTCTTGACTGTTTCCTTGGCTGTGCAGAAGCTTTTGATTTTGATGAAGTCCCAAAAGTTCATCTTCGCTTTTGTTTCCTTTGCCTTTGGAGGAGGCTAAATACCTCCTCTTTAACATTTTTTTTTTTAGAGGAGGGGGAGGGTCAGAGAAAGGGGTGGAGAGGGGATCTAAAATAGGCTCCACGTCCCATGCAGAACCCTATGTGGGGCTTGATCTCATGAGCCTGAGATCATGACCTGAACCAAAATCAGGAGTCAGACACCTAATTGATTGAGCCACCCAGATGCCCCTTTAACATTTGGTTTAGTGGTTAATGAGTCTATCTTTGAATATTATACCACTTCATACACAATGTAACAGTATATTCCCAAATTTTCCCATTCCTTGTACCACGGTTATTTCGTATTTTACTTTTATTAATAGGATAAACACAGAATTAAATTTTTGCTTTAAATAGCTTTTAAAGCAATAAGAAATAAAAATATATTCAATTTTTCCTTCATTGTTCATTCTTTGTATAAATCCAAGTTTTTGATCATATCATGTTTCTTCTACCCAAGAAATTTCTTTACCATTTCTTATAGAGCAGATCTATGGTAAAAGTTACCTTAAGTTTTGTTTGTCTGAGACTTTTTTCACTTAAAAAGTTAATTTGAAATTTTGTCTGAGAAAGGTATCTGCACTTCAACTTTGAAATATATTTTTAAGTCAGTTTTTTTCTCCTTTTCAGCACTTTACAGATACCATTCTGCTGTCTTCTTGTTTGCATGTTCTCTACTGAGAAGTCCATTGTAATTATCCTGATACACTTATATGATGCCATTTTTTCCTGCGGCTGCCTTTAAGGTTTCCTGTCTCTGGCTTTCTTCATGAAGTTTGAATATGTCATTCATAGGTGCTGGGTTTTGGGAAAAGTCTTAATTTCTTCAAATATTTTTTCCTGAATTCCATTTATGCATATGCTATATCATTTGATGTCCAATAGCTTTTGGATGCTCTGTTTTTTGTGTTTGTTTTGTTTTGTTTTGTTGGCCTTCTTTTCTTTTTTTCTCCTTTGTGTTTCTGGGCAATCTCTATTGATCTACATTTTCAAGCTCACTGGCTCTTTCCTCAGCCATATCAAATCTACTTTGTTGATCTGTTGAAGGTATTCTTCATCTGTTACAGAATTGTTCTCCTTAGTTTCCATGTCTCTCTGACCACTCATGTTGTCTAGGTTTTCCACTAGAGCCTTTAACATACTAACCATAGCTATTTTAAATTCTCCATCTGATAGTTCTCGACATGTAGGTCATATCTGAGTCTGGTTCTGTTAACTCCTTTGTCATTTTAAACTGTGTTTTTCCCTCCTACTTTGTATGCCTTGTAAATCTTTTGGTGCAAGTTAGACATATTAGTCAAGACAACAGATATTGAGAGAAATAATTATTATGCTTAGAGATGAGCACACCTTTCCTTCTAGTGTAGGAGTTCATTTTAATCTAGTTGGGAGTTGGGCTGGGTTTGAAGCTTGCTTCCTAATTGGCTTTGGGTCTCCGCACTGGCTTAGGCATTTTCCTTTGTGGGACAGACAGAGAATTGGTCTCTTGCAGCTCTCCTAGCTGTATTCCACACTTACTTGTATTTGACACCTGATAGGGTGATGGAGGTAGAGGATCTGGGGAAGGAGGTGTCTGACATGCTTAGTAAGCCTCATACTTGGGCAGGTATTGTGAAGCTGGGTCTTGTTGCTGCGACCTTCACAAGTTATGACATTCTTGCTCCTTCTCCAGAGGTTATTTTGGGCCTACACAGAGTCCCACCTCTCTCCCAAGGACCTCTGTCTACACTTTTGTTCCCTTTTCCCTGCATATTAAGGCTCTGGTTTCTCTGAGACATTACTGATGATAAGTCTGGCAATATGTCGGCAGTGGCTCCTATTCTTTCCCCTTCTTCAACCAATATCATGGGGGAAGTTTTATTGGGCTCTTCCTCAAATTTCCCTGTGAATTCCTAGAGGAAAATCCTTTGAGAAAGTGGGACTTCTTATACACACGTCTTCAGCCTCCAGGAACTTCACATTCCCATTCAGCCTTTGGCAATTCATTAAAAATATCTGGCTTGGTCTTTTTTTTTTTTGGCCTAAAAAGAGTTTGACAATATCTTTCTTGGAAAACGCTTGTCTCTCCCTATATTTCAGGACAGTTGTGTTTGCCCGGCAATCTCAATTCTCTCATGGGTTCAGGAAAAGTCATTAATTTCCAGCTTCTCATTTTTTCCCCCTTCTTTCTCCTGTTGCTTGGGTAGGAGTGATAGTCTGTTCAACACTTTTCATCTTCCAGCTGAATTAAGAAGTTTTTTTCTAGACAGAGGCAACTTGACCCATCTCACATATTTTTCATAAAAGAGTAAATATATGGTAAAGAAACTTAAATATATGGTAAAGAAACTACAAGTTTCTAAAAAGAAAAAAAAAAAAAACTTGTTTCCAGTTCCTGCCACGTAATTGATTAACCAGGAGTATGACTTCAAATAAGAAAAATGAACTGATAAGACTTATTAGGCCTGCCCACCACCCCAAAAGGATCAAAATGATATAACCATGTGAAAGTGATCTGAAAAGGAAAGAAAAAAAAAAAGATATGGGATAAATGCAGAGTATGAGCTTATGTCTTATTCTTTAGTTGAAGGTTATATATTTAAAAATAAAATAAGTGTTTTACATCTGGCCATATAAAGATTCATTCAGATCAGTTCAGCAACATTACTGACCACCCTACTACCTGCTAAACACTGTCATAATCATTATGTTATCTGAGGAATGAACAGGACACAATCTGTGCCCTCAAGGAGTTTTTAATCCAGAAAAGAAGACAAATAATGTGCTTAATATGATTTGATTCAATCATTTAATTATAAATATCTGATACAAGGATCTGCCCATTTCATTTTTAGAAGAAAACTGAATAACACACTATATGAATATAAAAATAATTTTTTACAATTGGATTATTCCACATAGGAACACTGCTTTAAATTAAAGGAAAATGACAACTGATTTCTCAAAATGTCCCTTGATTACAACTTCATTAAGTAGACAAAAACCCTTTTTACAATGACAGGAATATTTTACTCTTTAAATAATTAATTTGTATCTCAGACATTGTAGTAAAATGCTTTATAGAGTTAAAACTTTCATCACCATCTTACTTTAATTAATACTTTAAACAGAAAGATTTTTATGTATTACTTAGGTAGCTCTTTAAATGACTTCTTCTCTTTTTCAGTAAGTCATTTATAATTGAGGGGTTTCCAAAGCTGAACAGTTAGATGCAAAAACATGTGTTCGGAGTTGAGACAGAAATGGCAAATGGCCACATTCTTAAGATCATGTAATTGAGTCAAATAGGGAATTCAATACCTCAGCAGATGACAAGTTCAAGGATGACCCTGTTTTAGCAAAAGCTAAGTTGGAACACATGAAACCATCTGATTTTGAGTTTTCATGTGAATCGTTTTGGAGCACAAGGATTAATGAATGTATGAGAATGTGTCCTTGGATTAGAACGCATTCCTACAGAATGAGAATAAGAAACATGAGAAATATTAAAAAGAAAACAAATACAGCATTGTTAATTTCTTATTATGTGACTAAGAGACTTGAAGCAAAGGATTTGTGTGACTTCAGTGGTAGGTTACTTTCCCACAATGCACCTGCATGCAAAAGACAACTGTAAATAGTATATGATTCTGTTCAGAGTCAGAAATATTCACATGCTGCCACCAAACATAGCCCAGTCTTCTGCATACAACTGCTGGGTTTGTCCTCTGAAACTAACAAGATTAAAAATTCAAATCTGCTTATGCTTTGAACTAAAAGTAGAATTATCTAAAAACAGATATCTATGATATCTATATCTATGCATATAGATATATTAAAGACATAAACTGCACAATTTGGGAGGATTTTGGATTGTTAACAAATGTCTGAGATTAACTTAACTGTGTAATTTAAAACTCAATTGGTACATGGAAGACTCTGCCTTCAGTTCATGTGGATTATGTCACCAAATGTAATAATAGATTATGAGCTAAATAAATAATACAAGTAATTTAGATCCTACTCTGTTTATAACAAAGACAAGTAAAAAGTCTGTGAAAATTGCGAACTTTTCTATGGTTCTGGGTCAACCTGAACAAGAGTACCAGCTGTTCTATTAGATAATGTCTTGGATAAAGTCACTCTTGAATGAAATTTTTCACACTTTGTAGTAATAATGCATCACTACTGAAATGAAAAAAAAATGATGGCAAATATCTGAGATAGTTCAGAAATGAATTCTCTTCCATGACTGAATTTATCTTCTAAGCCAGCAAAGAATTAATAAGCATTTTGCCAAACTCCATGATTTTGCAACAGTTTACAAAATTAACAATACAGTATTGGTACAATGAGAACATGTATCCAAAGTGTGAGAGGAGTTTATCTACTGTGATCTTATCTCCCACTTTCAGAATAAATAAAAATAAATGAAGAGCTTCTTTTAACTTTCAGAACTATTTCACAATATCTTAGAAAAATTAGGGAGGTCACCCAAAACAGGCTGATTCGGGAATTGTTTCTTGTCCCTTCTTCTGAAAGCCTCATTCTTTCATCTTCCAAACACGTATCAATTGGTGAGTGAGAAGAAAGGAAGAATACTCTTAGCCATGATGAAAATACAGGTGAGAATGTTAATGAATTTATTCTGCCAGCACCTGCTCTTACAGTAGTAATGACATTTTAAAATATGTATTTTGTGCACCAAAACATGCTTGTACAGCCAAAACATGCTTACCAGTTGAAATAGTTAGATATATAAATGAGAGGTTATTTTTAGATTTTCTTTTTACACTGCAGATTTTTTAGATGGTACCAAATCACAAAATAGTTTTTAAATGTCCTTCAGCCAAGTCATAATGATTGCTGGGATTGAAGTAGCATCGTTGAAGTTTTGCTAACAGTAAATCATGTTCTTTATTCGAACTATGGCTTTACCATGATTTGAATTATGCCAGAATTCTGTTCTAGGCCATTTGAAATCAAACATGAAAATATTAATTTCTTGCAACCAAGACATCTCATACCACAATATGATATGCATGGCTACTATACAGTAATAGCCGAGCAACATTTTTTAAGCAGAGAGCAGTTAGTGTTCTTTTCCGAGGCAGATGTTTTCCAGATTTGCTATTGTCATTCATTAAGAAAGTAAGAAGTCTGTGAGTTATGATAATGTGAGGTACGATATTATATATGCCATCTCATCCATAAAACACCACAGATTTTCTCGGCTAATTCTTTCTTTTGCTTGCTTTAATTGGTTCAGTATGACTGTTTTTCCATCAGTGTAGAAATACTTATTTTGTCTGTGTGACAAAATATACTCAGAGAAAATAGGTAGGTAATGGGAATGCTGGTAAAATGGAAAGGAAGTAGATATTTTAGCTAACATGACTCACTATGTATTTAAAAATTATCCTGGTTTAAAGTAATTATAAAGGGAAATAATTCTGTGTATTTTATGAGATATTTAGCACATATAATTTAATTTGGTGAACAATGTGTATATTTTAAGGAATTCAAAGCACTGTACAAACACTAGCCAATGAACACTTCCATTTAAGAGAATAAAGGAGGTCTTGCTGTGTCCATAGTTTACTGGAGTAAACACAGTTCGCATGGCTTAATAGTGACAATGAATTACTTAATGAGATAGAACAAAACTTGATTTTTTTCCCTCCTAGAAATTGAGTTTAATGCCTGAATTATCAGAAAAATAATATGGTAATATACCATTGGCTGACTGTAATTTTCAACGCAATATATGCCTTCTTAAAGCAATGTCCTTACCTAGATTGATCTTAAAATTTAAAGATAATAAGATTATAATACCTTGTTTAATAATCTATTGTGGATCTGATTGATAATACCACCAATTTAAAAAATTATAATAATTCGCCATCTTTCTTTGTTTCATTTTTTCCAAATATTTGAGTTGAAATATCCTTACTAAAAATAGAGATTTTCAATAATTACTATTAAAAATATACCTTCTAAAAATTTATTGAATCTATAGAGGTCATTAAGTGGTGGGAGAGGTTTCTATTTTCCCACAGAAGTGGAGCATGATATCTGTGCAGGGCTCCCAGCTGGCCTGCTGCTCAGAACAGAAATTGCAAACCCACATTCCAGATTGCCTCAATATTGCAACATGAGATGACTGAACGAGGTAAAAACATAAATATCTTAAGAGACAATCAATGAAAATGAAACGACTATTTTACCAAACTTTCAATGGGAAGCCTTTAAAAGGACTATCTTTTTCAACCAACTGAACAATGATGGCAAGACCCATATACTACTCATAACACTTCAGTAATAGTATGCAAAACACTGAAAGAACATTAGGCTTTATCATACAGAAGACTCATAATTCATTAACAACACCCCCTACACATAACTTTCAGCAGCAGCACTTAGAAATTTATATACCAAATGCAAGCCCACAGACTCGGCTGAGGGTATAAATAACAATGGCTCCCAGAGTTGAGTAATTCCAAGTATGAGTATTATGCAGGTCTCTCCTTTTTTCCCATTATACTAGACCCATAAAATTTATTTCCATCTCAGACAGCCAGCATGTACGGCCAATTTGTTATGATTATAATGACATAAAGAGAGGAGGGGGGTAATAGCTCAAGTCAAGGGACTTCGAAAATGTAGAACAACCCCCTTTGCCCTGACTTCAATACCAAGGGAATTCTGATGCTGACTGGGGATCCCAGATGTCACGGATGAGATTTCCATGCAGATGAATTGTTGCGCTCTCAAGTGGCTTTTCTAATGCCCTTCAATGACACCCGATGCTGAATTGTACTCAGCCCCAATCTGAGTGTAGTTTGTGGCAAGGGCTATGGTGAACTGAGAAAGGCCATGCTGAAAAAGAATGGTAGCCCTGAACACAGATGCTGAATTTGTTACCTTTTGGTGACACTGGTCCTCTACAAAATAAATGATTCTGGCCCTGGCAGATTGATATTATCTTTAACAATCTACAATAATGTTAGCTCTGGAACCAAGAAGAGGCAGCTAGAGTTCATGAATTAACTTGTGACCACCCAAAATTCCTCCACACAGTGAGAGTTAATGGATGCACACAAAATCTCAGCATACTTAATCATCTGTCACAATTGAGAGAGATTCCTTGGCAGAAAAAAAACATATAATCAAAAGATAAATCCAACCACAACTTAATGAATAACTACTAAGTACCAAACATTGTCCTAGGACACTTCACACAAATTACTTCACTTGATTCGCAGTGTCTATGAGAAAAGTTTTATTATTCCCTATTTTACAAGTAACCTCAGTAATCACAGCTAGGGAACGATGAAGCTCTTCTTATACAGGTTTGTCCAACCCTAAAGCTGGAGCTCTTCCCACTGCTATCCCACCTTGTGGTAGATTAAAGACGGCCACAAATACCTTCCTACTCTTTGTCATTGAAACATAAAGTCTAATTGTCTAATTCCTTTCCCCCAGAGGCTGAGTTGGCCTCAGTAACTTACTTGACCAATAAAATGAGGTGAAAAGGCCATTGTTTGACTCCTGAGTCTAGGTTATAAGAAGCCTTGCAGCTTACATCCAAGACCTCTTGGGGCTATCACTTGTGAAGTCTCCAGCCACTGTGAAAGAACACATAAAGAAACTGAGAGACTAAATGGAAAGGGGTCCCAATTGAAGCCAGCCTTCCAGTCACCCCACCAAGATGTCAGACATAAACCATCTTGGCCTGCCCCAACCAGGCCAGCCAACGGTTGGACATCTCCATCTGACCCTGGTTGATGCCCTGTGAAGAAGAGGAGTCATCCAGCAGATCCCCAAATTCCTGACAGATAACATTATCCAATATAAGATGATGTTGCTATATAAGCACAAAGTTTTGGGGTGGCTTGTTACATAGCAATAAATAACTACAAGAAGATTTCTTCTCTGTTATTACCATGCTGTGAACGTAATGACAGTCTTGGGTAAGAAAAATAACGTAATATTATTGAAAAAATAGAATATTCTCCTGATCTTCGATAGAATATGATTCTTTGTTTTCTTATTCAGGTTGGGATATACCTGGGTAATTAAAGAGAAAAAAGGAAGAAGAGGAGAAAAGAACCATGTTACCCACATGAGGTACCAAAGAGAAAGTATATTTGGATTCTTTTGACTTTAGGTGATGGAAATCTTAATTAAAATGCTTTAAACAAAAACAAAGGGAAGTACAGAATGTACTGGCCCATGTAAGTGAAAATTGTAGTGGAATGTTGATCTTGGCTATGTCTGATTAAGATGCTCAAAAATATAATAAAAAATGGGTTTCTCCCTCTTTCAGACTAATATTTTCCTCTGGAAAATATTTTTTCCTCTTGGCTACCTTTATTCTGAAGCCAACTCCTTCCTCATGGTGACAAGATGGTCAACAGTAGCTCTACATTTATATTATACCATCTCAGCTACGAACTCTCCAGCAAAGGGAATCCTCATTTGTAAGAGGTCCAGGAAAAGGTTGCCATTTGCCTAGATTGGACCACATGCCCTCCACTGAATCAGTTCCTGTGTTCAGAGAAATGAAATGTTCTATCTGGTCAGGTCTTAGTCAGCAGGCTATCCATTAGCATTGGGGGTAGGTCAATTGCATTTTTACCAGATGGACTGAGAGTATTGCTTCCCAAAGGATCCCTGTGTATTATTTCTATCATAAGGACTAGAGGGTAAATACTACAGAGAAGAAAATGTACCTTCAAAGGGCAGTGAGAAGGAAATACCTATTCCCTTTTCACATAATTAAAATCATGTTAATGACTTGACTTTATCTTGATTATCTAAAGCATAGCTATAATTTAATATTTGAACAAAATTGCTTTAAACAAAATTATGATTTTCATCTCCACCACATCCATTTTGGTTTTCCCTCTCCTCTTTAAGAACACGTTCTCCCTGTTCCCCAGAGTACTCAGTGGTCTTATGCTGCTCTCTGGTAGCCCATGGCCTCTCACCCTGCTGGCAAGTGGCCTGTTTTCTGAACCTAATTTTTCTAAGAACTAGACAACTGCCATCAACTAGTTGAGCCAGTCACCGACTTGTTCTTGGCTCCTTCATACTGTAAAATGAAGGGACTGGGCAAGTAGCTTTTAATGTAACTTATTTAAACAATTTCCTCAGACTTTTCAATAAGACAAACTCTATAATAGTAAACCCTAATCCATCTGCATATCTCATTGCCCTCCTTGGATGAGAGGAGGGGACTCTCTTTCTCTCTCATAAATTATAGAGTGGCAAACTTCTAGTCTCTTCCTCACTTTGGAGAGAGAGGATAACACTCCCAAACTCCTTCTCCCTTTTCTTGTCCCTCCTCTCAGGTGGGAGAGGTGCTAATCTGTTTGGTGAGATCACAGATCACTGCTCATCTGTGGCATGACATCTAGTTCTCCTTGACAGATCTGTACTCATGCAGTGAGATCCCTCTCCTACTCTGATGCAAGCCATAGCACTTCCTGCCGCTCAGTTAAAAACAAAACAAAACAAACAAACAAACAAACAAAAAACAAAAACACTTCCAGAGAGCCTGTTCCACTCAGGAGGGATGCCTGCCATTCTCTCTGCATCCCAGTCCCTCCGGCCCTCCAGAAGCAGTCTGTGAACTTTCAGTAAGTGGACTGGAAGACTCTGCAGCAGACTCAGCTCTCTTTGCCAATACAGAGTTGTTTTATTTGGGTTAGGTAGGAGGGGACCTGACCTTGGCCTCAGGTCTGAGCCGCATCCTCCAATCTAGGTTTCCCAGAGCCATGACTTTAATTCACTACTTCTCTGCCTGAAATGATGATACTTTGGACTCTCACTGTGCTAGCGCTTCTTCTCTCCACAGGTGAGAACCTCACAGGGAGGAGAAGTAATTTTTAGCTCTCATCTCATGCATTCTTATCATTTCGTTCTCAGACTGCCTTGGGGTGCTACCAGGCAGGGGCTGTTCATTTCATTTTACAGCCAAGAAAATAGAGATTTAGAAAGTTAAGTGACTCATTCACGGCCTAGTGAGTTAGTGGCAGAATGCGACTAAGTCGAAAAGAATCTCAAGAGTCAGAGGCACGAACATTCTCCCAGAAGAATAACTCAATCAGCAGTTACCACCTACCCCTTGTACCACTCTGGCAAGAAACTTCTATGAAAACTTAAGAATTCTAATCTGTATGTACTATACTGGGTATAGGCAAAAAGAAAATCATGGAGATAACCAAGTATCATAATGTCAGGTGCATGATTTAATTGCTAAGCTACTGTAACACTGTGACCATGCAGATCACAAAAATAACACATTGCAGATGTTTTATCCATGTAGATCTGAGCAAACATTATGGAACTCCATGCCATGGTGAATATGTGTAAGTGTATTGGTTCTGTTGTTTTTAAGAACCTTATTGGATAGGATATTGGATATCACTAGAGATTATGCAGGCCTGAAAGCCTGTCAAATTGAGGCAGTATATGCACCTGCATCCAGCCGTCCACCACCACAGCCGTTCTGGCAGCTGTCTGTGTTCCCACCCTCCCCCACATACTGGGAATATCAAGCCACATATAACTATGTCTGCTGATGCACAAAGAAGAAACAAGGTGACAGAGGGTAAATGGGAAAACCTTAGCGACCTCACTACTTCTAAAACTAAACCAAGATATTCTGAACTCTACAAAGCGAAGTAATGAAATATTTTTGGAAATGATACACTGAACATATTTGGTATAAGAGTGGACTCTTTCAAGAGGAAAATTTTCCCACAATCTCATTATCTCAAATTAGTATCTAAGTATATCTCTGAATGTTAAGCAAAAGAGGTGGAGAAAGGACTAACAGAAGACCATTCTCTAGTATTCCCTGTCCTATACTAGGAAGTGCTATGAAGTTAAAAAGAAAAAAAAAAAAACATTTCTACTATTTCTTGGTATCATAGGTAGTTTTTAAATTTTACTTTATGTGGGGGGGGTGCAGAGAAAGAAAAATCTTGGATATTTTGTATGACATCTGGGTCGCTTTGTTCTGGGTTTACAATAAAGCAAGGGGCAGTAAAAATAAAGTCAATTCCACAGTCCAGGGTTGCAACCAGATTAGAGAAGGAATACGAGAATTCTGGAATTCTGGAAGAATGATGACCAAATGCAATCACAGGCCTGGTCTATGGTAGGTGCTCATCATGCTTTTGCTGAAAGAATGAACTTAAATTAACCGGGTTCATTACAGAATTTATTGATTCAATGTATGCTGGATGACTAATGTTACTTGGTGGTAGCCGTAGACTCGTGCTTGTATGTAAAAGTATTTGGGAGATAAAAATATAAGAAGCTAAATATTTTCTGTTTGCTTTTATACACCTATGGATCGTTTTATAAAAGTATTAGAGAACATCAAGTTGTCATCATCGTAGATGCAAAAAGCTAAGCCCCCCACTTCCTCTAAGTAGCTTTCCCTCTTGGATTAGGAGGAAAAATCTTTCAATCACAGTTGTTCCTACACCAGATCCTCTCAAGAGAATGATTCAGTTCTTGTCATGGAAAGTCTCACCATAGAGAAGCGACTGAGGAAGATGGAGAGGTAAAAACGCAGATACCCAGGAGGAGTGTATTTACATATGAGGCTGTGTTAAACAAGCAATGTAAAGAAAATATTTTGAATCCCAAAAGCTAGCTGTTCTTTGGGTTCCACTGCTCGCTCTGATTCTTGCACCAAGGGGAGCTGAAAACTTCAGAAAATACTGAATGTGAATTCCTCAACATATGTGGTACCTATTAACATTCTCCTTCTTACATATGAACAGGAGAACTGGTGCTTAATTTATTGAACTTGTAATTGGATCTAATGATATACATAATACATATTAAAATTCAGTGGGAAAGGGGATGATGTCAGCAAAAATGACAAATTAAGGACCTTCAAAAATTCTCCCCTCCATAAAAGCAACGAGAAAACTCACCAAAATTGTCAGAGTCAATATTTTCGGAATACTAGAAATTAACCAAAGGCTCGCAGCAAGCTTGGTAGTAGTTTTTAAAGAAAAACCGCTGAATCGTGGTAAGAATAGTGTGATTTGTGCCATGTTAATTTGTCCTATTCCCATACCTCCTCTCTAATTCTACAGTAGCCTTGAAAATGGACAGCTCAATACCACAGTGAAAACTGCTGTGGGAAGAAAAATGTGGTGGGGCTCCTTTAAAGCTTCATTGTGAGAGAACTGTCATTATTTGACCTGTTAGCTCCTGGAAGACCCTAACTGAAAAGATATCTTTATTTAACCTGACTCAGAGGTCACTTGGTGCAAAAAGTCTCTTCCCCACGCACATGGTCAAAAACAATTATAGGCAATTGTTTAACTCTGAACCTAAAGTAGTAAATAGGAGTGGGGGGAAATAATAGGCTAATCAAAAATTTAAAAGGGAAAATCTGGGGAATGAGAATTTCACAGGGGCTTTGAAAAGCTCTGAGCTGTTTCTGGGAATTAAAAAACTCACAAACACAGATAGGTCTGTGCACATTCCCAAACTGTGCACATGATTAGGAAAGATCTGAAAGGCCTAAACTCTCACCTCTAGCTGACCTAGAGGTTCTGTGCAAGCAGAAAGTGAAGGCCAAGGCAAAATTGTAAATTATCTGACTAAGCATTGAAATAGTTTCCCAACACACAGAGAAAGCCCCCCAGCAAAGACGGGGAGAGTTAATGGTTCAGGCATTTAAGTAAATCTCTGTTCAACTATTAGTGGGCCACTCTGCTAACCAAGTGTAAACTTAGGTGGTCACACATGAATGCACAGAACTGGTACAGAAAGGTCACTAAATAGACAAAAACGACATAACAACAGTGAAACCTGGCAAGGAGGAAGAATTTGATTTCCAGAATTGCCATGTTGTATTATTTTAAACTTTCACTTGCTTGCAAAAAATTATGAGGCAGCACCAGTTTGCAATCCCACCAACAGTGTAGAGGGTTCCCTTTTCTCCACATCCTTGTCAACATCTGTTGTTTCCTGAGTTGTTAATTTTAGCCATTCTAACTGGTGTGAGGTGGTATCTCATTGTGGTTTTAATTTGTATTTCCCTGATGAAGAGTGATGAGCATTTTTTCATGCGTCTGTTAGCCAGTTCTATGTCCTCTTTGGAGAAATGTCTGTTCATGTCTTCTGCCCATTTCTTGACTGGACTTTCTGTTTTTTGGGTGTTGAGTTTGATAAGTTCTTTATAGACTTTGAGTACTAGCCCTTTAACTGATATGTCCTTTACAATTATTTTCTCCCATTCTGTAGATTGCCTTTTAGTTTTATTGATCATTTCCTTTGCTGCATAGAGGCTTTTTTATTTTGATGAAGTCCCAATAGTTCATTTTTGCTTTTGTTTCCCTTTCCTCTGGAGATGTGTCTAGTAAGAAGTTGCTCCAGCCGAGGCTGAAGAGGTTGATGCTTGTGTTCTCCTCTAGGGTTTTGATGAATTCCTTTCTCAAATTTAGGTCTTGCATACATTTTGAATTTATTTTTGTGGATTATGTAATAAAGTGGTCCAGTTTCATTCTTTGCATGTTGTTGTACAGTTTTCCCAACACCATTTGTTGAGGAGACTGTTTTTATGTTGGATATTCCTGATTTGTCAAAGACAAGTTGACCATAGAATTAAGAGTCCATTTCTGAGTTCTCTATTTTGTTCCATTGATCTATGTGTCTGTTTTTGTGCCAGTACCATACTGTCTTGGTGATTACAGCTTTGTAATACAGCTTGAAGTCTGGAATTGTGATGCCTCCAGCTTTGGTTTTCTTTTTCAAGATTGCTTTTCCTATTTGGGGTCTTTTCTGTTTTCATACAAATAAGGCTAAAACAGAACTACCCTATGACCAAGCAATGATACTAGTAGGCATTTATCCAAAAGATACAAAAACAGTGATTTGAAGGGTACATGAACACCAATGTTTACAGCAGCAATGTCCACAATAACCAAAACATAGGAAGAGCCCAAATGTCCATGAAGTGATGAACGGATAAAGAAGATGTGGCATATATATATACAATGAGATATTACTCAGCCACCAAAAATAATGAAATCTTGTCATTTGCCACAACATGGGACAGAAGTAGAGTGAATAAGTCAGTCAGAGAAAGAAAAATAATGTATGATTTCACTCATATGTGGAACTTAACATATGAAACTGATGAACATAGGGGAAAGGAAGAAAAAATAAGATAAAAACATGGAGTGAGACAAACCATAACAGACTCTTAACTACAGGGAACAAACTGAGGGCTGCTTGAGGGGAATGGGGCAGGGATAGGGTAACGGGGTGATGGGCATTAAGGAGAGCACTTGATGTAATGAGCACTGAATATTATATGCAATTGATGATCACTAAATACTACCCCTGAAACTAAAAATCATCATCACTGTCATCAAGATTATGAGGCATGCAGAGAAGCAATAAATTATGGCCCATACAAGGAGAGGAAAAATCTACCAGTAGGAAACTATTCCTAAGGAAGCCCAGATATTGGATTTACTAGACATATCCCTTACATTAACTATTTTTTAAAGATTTTATTTATTTGTTTGACACACAGAGGGAGAAATCACAAGTAGGCAAAGAGGCAGGCAGAGAGAGAGGGGAAAGCAGACTCTCCACTGAGCAGAGAGCCCGATGCAGGTCTTGATCTCAGGACCCTGATATCATGACCTGAGCCAAAGGCAGAGGCTTAGCACAGTGAGCCACCCAGGAGCCCATATTAACTATTTTAAATATGTGCAAAAAACTTTAGCTAAAGGCCAAAGAAAATATGAGAATGATGTCTCACCAAATAAAGAATGTCAATAGGAACAGAAATTATAAACAGAAAGCAAAGGATATTCTGGAATTGAAAAATACATAAATTAAAATGAAAAATTCACTACAGTAATTTCAACAGATTTGAGCAACCAAAAGAAATAATCTAAAACAGAGTCCCAAAATACATGAAGCAGAAACTCTAAGAATTAAAGCAGTAGTTAGCATATTTAACAATAATAATTGGAACTTCAATATCTCATTTCTAATAATAGGACTAGAAAGAAAATCAACCAAAAAAATAGAATACTTGAACAATACTATAAATATCACAGACTTCACAGACATCTATAGAACTCTGCATACAACAATAACAGAATACACAGTCTTCTCAAGTGCACACGGAACATTCTCCAGTATAGAACATAGGTTACATCATAAAAGAAGTCTCAATAAACTTAAAAGGATTGAAATAATAGAAATTGTCTCTCCAGGAATAGAAGGACATTTGATAATTCAAAAATATTTAGAAACTAAGCAATACACACCTTTAAAAAGAGTAAAAGAAGGGGTGCCTGTATTGCTCAGTGGGTTAAGCCTCTGCCTTCAGCTTGGGTCATGATCTAAGGGTCCTGGGATCGAGCCCCATATCGGGTTCTCTGCTCAGCAAGGAGCCCACTTCCTCCTCTCTCTCTTTGCCTGCCTCTCTGCCTACTTGTCATCTCTGTCTGTCAAATAAATAAATAAATAAAATCTTAAAAAAAGAAGAGTAAAAGAAGAATCACAAAGGAAATTAGAAAATGTTATACTTACATATGATGTCATACACATAACACATAATAAATAAATACCTATAAAAAAAAACTGAAGACACAACAAACCAAAACTTAAGGTATACAACTAACAACAGTGCTTGAAGGAAATTTATATCTGTTGTATTAATCAGGGTCATCCAGAGGAACAAAGCCAATAGGATATATATAGGAGGAGATTTATTACAGGAAATGGCTCACAGGATTACAGAGGCTAAAAAGTTCCCGGATCTGACATCTGCAAGATGGAGAATCAGAAAAGCTAGTGTTATAATTCAGCCTGAGTCTGAAGACCTAAGATAGAGGCCAGCTCATGTACAAAAGCAAAAGAAGACAGATACCTCAACTCAAGCAGAGAAAGTGAATCTGCCTCTATACCTTTTTGTTCTCTATTCACTCAAAGGATTGGGTGATGCCTGCCCATGTTGGTGAAGGAAATATTTTTTATGCAGACTACTGATTCAAATACTAACCTGGAGATACCTTCCCAGACATGACCAGAAAAAAATGTTTTCCCAGCTATCTGGGAATCCTTAAGTTCAAACTGAGACATAAAATTATCTACCATGCCTATAAATGCCTATATTAGGAAAAAAAAAACTTCAAACCAATAATATAACCTTCCACCTTAAGAAACTAAAAAAAGAATAAACTATACTAAATGCAAGCAGAAGGAAGAAAACAATGATTAATGTGGAAATAAATAAAATGAAATAAAAAATAGTCAACAAAATAAAAACTTGGTGCTTTGAAAGGATCAACAAAATTAAACATTTATCTAGAATGACTGAAAAAGAAGGGACAACACTCAAGTTACTCAAATCAGGAATTAAAGATGGAACAATACTACTAACTTTATAACATGATAAAAAAGGAATTAAAAGGGAATGCTATGGACAACTGTATGCCAACAAATTAGGTAATCTAGATAAACAAATTCAGCTAAAGACACAGACTATCAAACTGCCTCAAGAAGAAATAAAATTTTGGGGGCACCTGGGTGGCTCAGTCAGTTAAGCATCTGTCTTTGGCTTGGGCCAAGATCTCAAGGTCCTGGGATCAAGCCCCACGTCAGGCTCCCAGCTCAGCAGGGAGTCTGCTTCTGCCTCTCCCCCTGCTCTCTCTCTCTCTCTCTGTCTCTCTCAAATGAATAAATGAAAAAGGTCTTTAAAATAAAAGAAGAAATAAAATATCTGAATAGATCTGTAACAAGAGACTGAATTAGTAGTCAAAATATTTTCGAAAGAGAAAAGCCAATGAATTCACTGATGAATTCTGTTAAACATTTAAAGAATAATTAACAATAATCCTTCACAAACTCTCAAAACATAGAAGAGGAGAGAATACTTCCTAACTCATTCTGTGATGCCAGTATTATCCTGATACCAAAACCAGAAAGTATAACAAAGAAAAATATCTCTTATGAATACACAAATATCCTTAGTAAAATACAGCAAACCAAATCCAGCAACATGTAAAAAAGGATAATGCATCATGACCAACTGGGATTTATTCCAACAATGTAAGGTTGGCTTAATATCCCAAGGTCAGTTAATGTAATATATAAATTTTCAATAGAATAAAGGATAAAACCACCAATCATCTCAATAGCTGCAGAAAAAGCATTTTGCAAAATCCAACACTACTTCAGGATGAAACATTAGACAAACTAGGAATAGATATGTCCTTCCTTTTTCCCCAAGTTTTTATTTAAACCTCAGTTTACATACAGTGTAATATTAATTTCAGGTATAGAATTCAGTGATTCATCACTTACACACACCACCCAGTGCTCGTCACAAGTGTTTCTCAATAACCACCACCCATTTAACCCATCCCTCTGCCTTCCTCTTCTCCAGCAACCCTCGGTTTGTTCTGTATAATTGAGAGTCTGTTTTCGGGTTTCCCTCTCTCTCTTTTTTTCCCCCTATGTCCATCTGTTTTGCTTCTTAAATTTCACATATGAATTCAATAGGAGAAAGAACTGTTTTTTTCAACAAATGATGCTGGGATAAGTGGATATCCACATGAAGAAGAAGAAGAAGAAAAAGAAGAGGAGGAGGAGGAAGAAGAAGAAAGAAGAAAGAAGAAGAAGAAGAAGAAGGAGAAGAAGAGGAAGAAGGAGGAGGAGGAGAGGAGGAAGAAGAAGAAGAAAAGGAAGAGGAAGAAGAAGAAGAAGTAGCAGTAGTAGTTAAATCCTTACCTCACACCACACACAAAAATAACTGAAAATCAACCATGTAAAATCTAAAACTATAAAACTCTTAGGATAAAATCCAGAGGTAAATCTTTGTAACCACAGATTAGACAAACATTTCTTAGACATGATACTCAAAGCCTCACAAAGAAAAAAAAGATAACTAGATTTTGTCAAAGTTAGAAACTCTTGTGCTTTAAAAGATACTATCACATGAAAAAACAACCCACAGAATTGGAGAAAATATTTCCAAATCATATATTTATCCAAAATAAATAAACTTATAATTCAGTAAGAAGACCAACAATCCAATTTAAAAATGGACAAAGAACTCAAACAGTTATTTCTCCAAAGAAGACACATGGATGGCCAACAAGTACATAAGAAGATGCTGAACATCACTAGTCATTAGGGAAATGCAAATCAAAACCACAATGAGACATCACTTCACAGCCACTAGGATGAATATAATCAAAACAAAAACCAGTAAAATGTATTGGTGAGGATGAGAAATTGGAAACTTTCTATATTGCTTCTGTAAATATAAAATGGTATAGCTGCTTTGGAATACAATATGATAGATTCTCAAAAAGTTAAATATAGACTTACTGTATGACACAGCATTTCCACTCTGCAATATATACCCAAGACACTTGAAGCCATGTTCATACAAAACCTTCTACACAAACATTCATAGGATCATTATTCCTAATAGCCAAAAAATGGAAATAAACCAAATGTCCATCCATTGATGAATGGATGAACAAAGTTTGGTATGTAAAGACAATGGAATATTATCTAGCCATATAAAAATGAAATACTATTATATGTTAAACATGGATAAACCTTGAAAAACATCATACTTAGTGAAATAAACCAGGCCACATATATGTGTGGTTTATAATTTGCATGGCTTATAAATGCAATTAGATGATTCCATTTATGTAATAATGTCAAGAATAGGCAAATAAACAGAGACAGAAAGATTAGTGACTTCCAGAATGTAGGGAGTGACTTCTAATTGTTCCAGGATTTCATTTAGGGATGATAAAAATGGCTGGTAAATACATAATGGTAATGTTTGCACAACTTTGTGAATGTACTAAAAATCACGGAATTGGACATTTGTAAAGACTGAATTTTGTGGTATGAGAATTATAATTCTATTAAAAGAAAATATTCAGTGGTTATAATCATCCAAGCAATGTGAGAAAAATTTCCAATTAAAATTTATATTTTTCAACCAAGTTGCCTAATATTAAAAGCAAATATCAAGTCAATGTGTTGATATTTTATAGTTACTTGGAACATTTTCCTCCCTGGCTAGACTAATTTTTCCATGACATCTAAAGTAAGGACTAAATTTCAGGAACTATGAGATTCACTATTTCTTCATAATTTAAATATTCCAAATTTAAGCACAGAGTGTCTAGCATATTATTCTGCTTACTAAATTTTCTAGGATTAGCATTCTTTATCCAAAAGAATGCAATGTAGGCTAGCAGCCTAGAGATAGAGGGAAGAAGTGGAGTTCAAGTCTGAAGGCAATCTCCTGGCAGAACTCACTATTCCTCTGGTAAGGTCAGTCTTTTTTCTATTAAGACAGTCATCGGATTGATAAGTCCTACTCACAATACAGAGAATAATCTGTTTTAAGGAAAATCTACTTATTTAAATGCTAAGCTCACCTAAAAAAACAAAAAAACCAACAAAACAAAACAAAACAAAAACTTTCACAAAGACATCTAAAACGTTTGACTAAATATCTGCATATTGTGGCACAGCCAAGCTGACATATAAAATTTCATCGTCATGGGCATAATATGATAAGAGTGCTAGGCTCCTGTTCTGGAATTCTGAGTTCCCCTTCAACTATCTCTGTTATTCTCAGAAGGGACTTCACCTCTCTAAACCTCAACACCTTTATTGTAAAATGTGAGAAGATATTGAAATTATGTATGCAGAATAATAAGAGTTGTGGGGGGCCAATCTGACCTACCCCATCTTCCCCCCACCTTAAACTGTATATCACATGCCAGTGAGATTTTTTTCGCATTGTACTCTGTCATTGACACCCTCAAGACTTGTGCAACAGAGTGCATTTTTGTAAATCCTTCCCTCTTCACTTAACCCCAAAGGAAAAAAATTATAAGTATACCTTCATTTTGTCTCTCTCTTGCATACCATGCGTCTCCAACTATAGAACCTTCATCTAAATGTCTATAAGTATCTACCCTAAACACCATGTTCCTAAATTGCCTCACTACCTCATCAAAACCTAATGAACCTATTAATGGTTGATTCTTGCAAGTTCTTGTTACAAAGGATGTAAACAGGCAATCTTGTTATCAAGATTCAATTATTTCTACTGAAAACCACTATGTATCAACTACTATGTAGATTACTTCACAGTTGTTAATGGGTATAAATGCTCATCAGCCAACCTCATTAAGGCTCCTTACACTCCCTTGAAATCATTTTCCTTACACTTAATCAGAGCTTTCTTATGGTCTCTAAAATGGTTACTTCTCACATTACTCACTTTTGTTCATCTGGATACCGCATGCCTACTCATCTATTTGAAGTTAATAACCTGAATTTATACTCTACTGAGAAGATGGAGACCATCAGGAAATAACCTCTTAAATTTCCCGTTACTAACTTCTACTGATCTACTGTCGCACCCCACATTATTTTTTTACACAATTTTTATTTATTTATTAATGAGAGACAAAGAAAGAGAGAGAAGCAGAGGCAGAGGAAGAAGCAGGCTCCTTGCTGAGGAGGGAGCCCAATGTAGGACTTGATCCCAAAACCCCCGGGAACATGACCTGAGCTGAAGGCAGATGGTTAACTATCTGAGCCACCCAGGCATGCCCCACCAAATGATTTTTTAAAAAGATTCATTTATTTGAGAGAGAGAGAGAGAGAGAGCATGTGCGTGGAGTAGTGGGGCAGAAGGAGAACAGGGGACAGTTCCAAGCAGACCCTGCACTGAGCATGGAGCCCCATGGAGTGTTTGATCGCATAACCCCAAGATCATGACCCAAGGTGAAACCAAGATTCTGAAGCCCAACTGACTGCACCACCCAGGTGCCCCACATCCCACATTATTTTCATCTCATTTTAGGCAGAGGGGCATATTTCTTGTTTTTCAAAGCCAACCTCTGCCCCCATTCTTTCCACCTCCTCTGGGAACTTGGCCCATCACCATTCCCTTCTGTTTCTCATATTGTTTTAGTATCTGTAATTTCTTCCTCAAAATACAACCATACTTAAGCAACTCTCATCCTTAAAAACAAAAGGAAAATAGTTTCCACCTAAGATGTAACTCCAAAAGCTTCCACTTGTAGCCAAAATAGTTAAGACTCACCCTTCCACTGGAAACAACCACAAAACAACAAAAGCACAAGAAATAGAGGTTCTCGAAACATTGGTACAAGGTGGTGAAGGTCAGTGGACCCCAAGAGATGGGAAACAAATAAACCAAGCCCTAAAATTGTGATGATTGCCCCAGCTATTGCCATGATGGAGGGCTAGAGGCTGAGGAGCAGAAAGGGAGAATCCAGGCAGAGTCCCTGAATGAAGACAGAACTGGGATTGCAGAGAACAAGGCAGCTGAATTTACAGAACAGAGTACCAGGAAGAAGGGGTCCATGCACCTGGGTGGCTCAGTAGGTTAAACAACTGCCTTGGCTCAGGTCACAATCCCGGGGTCCTGGGATCAGGTCCCACATTGGGCTCCCTGTTTAGCAGGGAGTCTGCTTCTCCCCCTACCCTTCCCCCCTGCTTGTGATCTCTCTCTCCCTTACTCTCTCTCAAGTAAATAAATAAAATTTTGAAAGAAAGAAAAGAAAAGAAAAGAAAAGAAAAGAAAAGAAAAGAAAGAAAAGAAAAGAAGGAAGGAAGGAAGGAAGGAAGGAAGGGGTCACCCAGGGAGAGAATTTCGAGACCTGCAGAGGGTACCCCTGGAGGAGTCAGCTGATCGGCAAGAGCATATGAAGAAACAACCAGAGGCTGAAGGAAGAACCACCAAAAAAGATTAAAGGGAGAAGTGCCAGGTACACACATAGGGCCAGGAACAAGACCTGCTCCAGCTGGACTGGAAAATATCAAGATTCACAGGGCATTGGGTTGAGTGCTCATAAAATTCCTGCCCCAGTAGGGGGAGTGATTAGCCCTAGGATGAGCACTGCTCTGCTTCCTTTTACCGGTCTCAAAAGAAAGCCCAAAAAGGATTACACCATTTCCAAGTTAATTTAACTGAATCCCAGAACAAAGATGGACAGTCTTCATGGGAATACAAAGATATCCAGCACCCAACAGGGAAAATGGACAATGTCTGGCATCCAAACTAAAGTTACCAGGCATGTGAAGAAGCAGAAAAGTGTGACCCATAATTAAGACACAAAAACAACTGAAAATGACCTAGTCAGAGAGCCAACATGCTGGTTGGGCCTGCTTCCCTTTGCCTCCTTAGAGGCTGCACCCACCAAGATGGAACCGTGCTCCAGCAACCTAATTTAAGTAGAGACCCAGGATAGTCTCCTGCCTCACATGGCACAGTTATTTTCCTCTTATCTGCAGAGGTACTCAGCTCTGGGATGCTCCTGCCTGGAGGAGACTCCGAAAAACTGCTGGGAGCTTCAACGCCAATCAACATTCCAGTTTCTGTTCCAGTCCTGGCCCACACAGGTGTTGATTGGTCTTGCTTTTGAACATGGCTATGTCTTTCTAGTCTTCTACTTTTTGTATCTTTTAAAAAATATTTTATTTATTTTTTTGTCAGAGCACAAGCAGAGGGAGCAGCAGACTCCTCACTGGGCAGAAAGTCCGATGTGGGACTCAATCCCAGGACTCTGGGATCATGACCCGAGCCGAGGGCAGACACCTAACCGACTGAACTACCCACGCATCCCTATGTTTTATGTCTTAACTCTTACGACTAGGAGTTTGGAGCACAAGGGAAACTTCGAAATGTGATCTTACCATACCATCTCAACTAGGAATCCCCATCCATTCTGTCCTGAAACTCCTCCCCTGCTTTTCAGCGATGTTATTTTCTTTTGTTTTCTTCTCACTTCTCGGATTACCATCCTTCTTTCTGTGAACCCTCCTTCTCTGTTCACCCATTCAACTTTAAAGGGCTCCATTCTCTCCTTAGTCTATGATAAAAAGTTTAATCTGAGGTTTCAAAGGTCTGTGATCCCCTGAAAGTTTATAAAAATTCTGAGTTTTTTTTTCAATCGGGAATAAAAGTTACAAATGGTATATAAAGCTAGATGGCATTTTTATAAGAAGAAATCTTGTGGCTGGGATGTTTATAATAAATCAAATTCTTCAGTTATTTAGAATTAACCCTGGGGTTGTGGCAAGTATAATATATGAAAAGTAGATAGATGCATAAGGAAAACAGGAAATATTACTTAGAAGTTCACTCAGTTAATGAGAAATGTAATTGGCTTTCTGCAAGTGTTGATAGTAGGGTAAAGTACATAGGAATAAACTGAGTTGGTTAGATGAAGGGCAAATTATGGGTTGAGTGTGCCCCTCCCATAAATTATGGGTGAAAGTTAAACTGTGTTCACATGTTTGTGGAGGTTCTCAACCATCACATGTTTAGGTAGTGCCCTTCCAAAGCTGCTTGACATTGGGGATGTCCAGATGAACAAGATGGGCTCTGCCTCCACCGGGTTTACAGTTTAGCCTTTCATTCTCCTTTTAATTCTGTCTTCCCTAAAGGAAGTTGCCTGAATGTAGCAATCTAGGAAGGAATGGGGGCAGGGTGATGAAACAAGGCAGGAGGGTACCTGACATGGTTCTCTTTTCAACATCTTTAGGGAGTGATGCTTGAGAATCAAACCTAAAGAAGAATGTAGCAGGGTGGGTTTTTCCCCTGCAAGCTAATTGGCTCATTATCCTTGCTAATTGGGCAGAGCAGCACAAATAAGCCAACGTTGGTGTGGGGGATGGTGGGGAGAGATTAAGAAAAAGAGGGCACATTTCCTAAAACACCTCCCTGTTCTCTGATCATCTATGAGAGCCCATTTTAGAATTGGAGGTCAGAGGGGCTTGGGGCTTAGGGAAACAGAGTTTGTATGTAAATAAGCGAGGCCCCTCTTTTACGGAAGAGTTGATTAAGGGTCTGGTTGACAAAGTGTACAGAATCCCTGCTCTCTGACACCACAAGTATCTATTACATGAGAACTTCCTTCTGGCGCCAGGAGGCATTTAGTTTTCACTTGGGTGTTCTACAAGGGATGAGGCACTAGGAGCGGTGATGGGAGTGGAAGGTGGGAGGGTTACTAAAATGAAAGCAGCTCTGAGTAGGGCAATGACTCTATTGGGAGAGGGTGTACGGAAAAAAATGGGAGGCTAGGAGAGAACATGGAAACAATATACGTGCTGCCCGAGAGAACGAGGATGGGGAAAAGAACATAATAACTAACCTTGAATAATGTTCTGCCATTTCCAGGGGCACCTGAACACTGGGCAGTCTCTGCGAGGTGGGCTATACGGGGAGAAACAGCTCTGATAAGGTGAGCAAGCAGCCCAAGGCCACTCCGCTGATGGATGCAGAATCTTCTAATGTCCACAGCGAAGAGGGGCTCTTTCCAGTACAAGCCACATGGCAGGATGTTATTCTCTCCTCCTCGGCGAACTCCACAATTAACAAGGCTTGGGACCACATACTGGAGACCGGAGCTGTGTGCTACACTTCAAGGGATGTTTTGGTAATGGAATATTTTCACACTTCCAATGAACCGCCAATAAACGCTAAAAGAAAAATCTGGCGCAGACGTTTCTTAGCTTCTGCTTAAAAGTGAACGGCTATCTCAAGGGATTTTTTTTTTTTTTTTAAACTAGTTTGCCCTTCAGAATGTTCCAAACCAGTGAGGCCCAGGGAGTCTGCAAATAGGCCTCCTCCTTTGGAGGCCTTCATCACAGGGCTTTTTCTCCGGGAGCTGGTGTGCTTTAACTCTGCCAATGGAGTAGCCAAAGTCCTTTGCAGGAGATACACAGCGTTCCATGGGCAGAAGAGTATACTTCGGTATCGGCTACCTAGAAACCACAGCTACTGCTTTAAAAACAAAACAAAACAAAACTTTTCCCAAACCCCCTTGCATTTTTACTTATCAAAACAATCCATGAGGATTTTTTTTTTCCTTCCCTCCTGACTGGCAGAGAAAATCTGGCCTCTGAATCTTATCACTTCCCCCGCCCCCTTTTTTCATTCTTAACCCAGACTTTTCAACCCTGAGCGTCCACAAACCGGATGTGTCCAGGCCGTGGCCTCTCTACACGCTAAGGTCTCCTGGGGCTCCAACGAGGCAAAACGCTTGCCGCAACTTTTGGATAAATAAACCAGCAGTGCAGGACTGGTCGTGTGGAGGGTAACAGAGAACTACTGCCATCCATTCCGAGTGTTCCCACAGGCGCCGACCGCGGAGCCGGCCGCGTCCAACTACCAGGGGCTCCTTTCCTTCCAGGGTTGGGAGTGTGGGGACATCCTGGATGACCCGGGACAAAGGCTGCGGAGGACCTGGAGCTGGGCCCCTGGCTTCGTGCAAGAGAAGAAAGGCAGGACAGGGCCTGGCGTAAGGCCTGCCTCCAAGTGACACCACCACCCCTGCCACGTGACCCACATGCCACGTGATCTGCCCAGCACGTGACTCGCGCACGCTATTACCTGATCCTTCGCCTCCCGGGTCTAGGCGACGTTCTGCTGGTTCGAGGGACTGATGAACTAGGCCATGCAGCTCAGGGTGACGTCCCCAGGGTGAGGAATCAAGTTAACGCTTCTCCAGGGCTAAGGCTTCCGTTACAAAGAGGGGCAGAAATCCCAACGGGAAGCGTTTCTCAGCGTGTTCTAGGGTTGGGTGGGTGAGACGAGGTTGAGTACACGCGGCGAGGTGCCGGGAAGATGGGAGGAGTAAGGGAGAAGGTACCTACCGTCACCTGTGCTCCCCGCTTTACCATGCTCTTTCCCTCAGAGTGTGTCTTCTGAGGGGAGTTGGTCTCACTGACACGGACCACGGCAAACAGTAGACAGTATATAGTTGCAAAATGAATCCCTACAGTTTCCAAAAGAAAATAATGTGATCTACCCAGGTAATTCCAAATTTTTTAGTAGCTGCATTATAAAAAACAGAAAGAAATGGCTGAAATTAGTTTTAATAACATTTCTTTTAACCCAGTGTAGCCGAAATGCTATCATTTTTTGATAGGATTTTAAAAACCTATCTCATTTTACTAATGAGATATTTAATATTCTCTTATTCACACTGTCTCCAATATCTGGTGCATATTTTATACTGCTGTACATCACTAGCCACATTTCAAGTTCTTGTAGCGTTATGTGGCTAGTGGGTCCCACCTTGGCCAGCTGGACACGCTTTATTTTTCTACATCAAAGGTATGGACAGTTTCTTCAGCCAACCAGATAGTTCAGGGTATCAGGAAGCTTTAGTTAGCTACCACCAGGAAAGTCACATGGGGAGGGCTCTATCTGTTCAAATGCATTACCACAATAACCATATCTTAAGCATTTACTTAGTATGTTTTGGCTTGGTATTCACAGAAGGTGGATGAAACCCCTGCTCTTCCTAAACCCTAAACCCACCTGACCTACCCAGCTTCAGACTTCCTCAATTAGTACTTACAGCAGAGTCTGAAGGGGCAGTAGCCAGAAATGGCTTACTTTCCATGGTCTGTAATTATTAGCCCACCTCATTCTTTTTTTTTTCTTTTTTTAGAAAATCTGAATTGTGGGTATTTTTAATATTATAAAATATTTCAAATATTTAAATATTGCATTTTAAAGTATTTTATCATATTAAGTGCCTTTTCTGTGTTACATCTGAGTGTGCTTTCACAGATGCTGCAATCTCATTTAATCTTTTCATTAGCCCTGATTTTGGAATTTTATCCCACTTTTCAAATAGGGAAAGTGAGGATTGGAGAAGTGCTCTGACTTTATAGTAAGAGAATTTGGAGAAAGAAAAGGTTTCTAATGCAGGCCTATCCATTTTCGCTCAGTGAGGTCTCTTATAAGACCTTTGGGAAATGTCAGGCAATGGGCTTATGTCCTTCAAACTGTAGACGTGTGCAGTTAAGGCAAATGAAGCATCCTGGTTGCCATCCAAAACCCAGAACAAGTCCTGCGGCACAAATCTGGGTCAGTTCCCAATCTGATACTTAGCTGTGTGATGTTGGGAGAAACAATTCACAGTAATAAAAATAATTGGCATTTATCAATCTTCTTCTACGTATGGGGCTCTGGCCCAAGCAATTGCTTATATACATACATCTTCTTCCTTAAGAGGCAGATAACTCATTTTATAGATTAGGAATCTGGGCCTCAGAAAAAGTAAATTGCCAAAGGTCATACAGCCAATAAGCAGGAAGACCAGGATTGCAAGACATTATTAAATGTATTAATGTTTATTTTGTAGTGTAACTTTAAGCCCACCCACTCCCTACTGCATTCTTAAAAAGCACATCTTAAAGAACTTCAAGGCCATTAATGGATACCATAAACAACTGTATATTCATGCTACAAATCTAAAAGCTTGCAATGCGTGGACAGATAGGAATTGTTTTCAATATGCTTTAAAAAAATACAAAACTAAAACCTTTCTTATTCATTTGCAATGTATGGTAACTTGCCAAAACAATTCAAACAGCCAAGCTCTCAGAAGAGATAAGTATACTTGTACAGTTCAGCTCATGGGGCTGTTGCATTGAGAGAGAAGGAAAAGTAAAAGCATGTTCAAAGTGTAAAGAGGTGACAAATGTCAGATATTGCAAACATGTTTAAAGCAAACTACAGTTATATAGTAATATGAAATGTATTTGATGATATACTAATCTTTGTCAGGAGTCTGCACCTTGAAAAAAGAGTAAAAGAATGAAAATATAACTAAAAAGAAAGGAAAGGAAAGATAAAAGAAAATAATGAAGAGACCTGTCTTTCCTGAAGGAGAACAGAGGGAGGGAGGGGGAAAAGAAGAGAGATACAGAGGAAGGAAAAAGAATGGAAAGAAGGAAAAACAGAGCACCCAAAGAAAAGAACATAAAAGAAAAAGAGAAGGAAAAAGCTATGAAAAAGAAATAAGCATGAACTGTTGGGGTCAGTCAGTTCCTTAAGAAAAAGAAACTGGCCATGACCTGATTAGCGTTGAGGCTGGGGTTAGGTTTTTTGTGACTGTTTAGAGAAAATCTAGCACTTTCCCCACCATTAATCTTTTTTAAAGAAAGACTTTGTTCTGCACCTGTATAAACAATCCAGATTTTTAAAACCTATATGCCTGCCTCTAATGTGTGAGACTATGTATTTATACTGATAGATTCAAGTCATCAATAGGTGATGCAGAAAGCTAGCCTGAGATCTCCTTTTTACATCTTTCTGCTCCCCCTTCTCATTTTTGTCTTCCCTCCTTCTCCTGGTGCACCTAAAGTCAAGTTCAAGTTCAAGCACTCCTATAAAGGAGTCCATACTCAGTCCTATACTCCCTGCCTTTTCCCATCCCAGAGAGAACCGAAAATGAGGGGTATTTTTACTCAAGTGATCCCAAAAGGAGCCCCTCCCCCATCTCTCAACAAAATGACAAAATACACAGGGAGAAAACCTCTGCAAATGAGGGTGACCGGGAAGGGGTATGTGAAACATCCCCCATGAGGGCGGGCTGGCCTGGGAGACTAAGGTGGAACGCTGCCTGAGTGATGAAGTCAGCCGGGGCCAGCCACCTGTTGTGGCACTTCAAGCAGGAAGCTGGGAGCATTTGTTCGGCTGAGGAGCTAGTGGAGGGAAGCTGGCCCCATGGCTTCTGCTCACTCTGTCCTGGGCTGACTGCACATTTGTTTCCTTGCACTTTGCTGGGTTTGGGAACCTACGAGCTTTAGGGGAAGGACAAGTAAACACATTAGCTGGGTGTGAAGATTCAGTTTCCTCATTGTAAAACAGAGGGATTATACCCCAACCTCATAGCGGTTGATTATTTTGTTGTTTTCTTTTAATTCCTCACTGGGCAGTCATAAGGTGCCTAGCCCCATGCCTGGCACATAGCAGGCACTCAGTAGCCGGCCAGTGGTGTCTGCCTCCAACATGAAGTACCATCCCTCCATGAGGTACTGCAAAGATCCTCTGAGTTAGAATGAGACCGCAGTTTCCTTTTGTTTCCTTTGGGGCTGAGGGGAGAGGGCTTATTTTTGGCTGACATAGGACACCTTAGTTCTGGATGCTGTTTTGTCATTTTTATTTTAGAAGATTGTGCTGAGTTAGCATTCTGCATCCTGGAGTGTGCTCTTCAACACACAATCTAAAATAGTAATTAATTCCCTAGACTATAACTCAAAGAATTGGGGCAAGATCCTCTATCTAATGCATTGTGCTATTAAAAACAAAATCAAGCATGAAATTCCCAAGACATTGGTAAACAGCAAATATAACAGCTTGGGTGTGTCGGGGGAGGCGTGTCGCATGGAGGAGCCAGGGAGTTCAAGTCCATATTCTACTTACCAGCCTGAAGATTTGGGGTCCTTTACTTAAATACCTATCTCTGCGTTTTAGCTTGAAGTTCTGCAAAGTGGAGGTAACATTTAAATCACAGATGTTGTTTGAAAATGGAACGAACCAATGTAGTAAAACTTGTTTTATAAATCATAAAGCCATCTTATAGGGAAAAGAGGAAGAGGAAAATGGGAGGTTCGTTAATTGTGGCGGGTTGCTCGGTGTCATTTGCTTGTTTTGCTTTTACGTTTTTGTCGGGCAATCCTTGTGTAGGCCGTCATACATTACGCGTTTTGAACTTGGGAAATAGAGTTCCGCTGAAAAGATGGGGAGAGAGCAGAGGTCGAGATCCGGGGGTTTCTAAGTGTCTGGCAATCTTCGCCCTACCTAAGACTAGTTGGGGGTGGAAGTAGAGTGGGTACGAACAACGTCCCCTCCACTCTCCCGACGCAGGCTCATCATCTCTCACTGACAATCTGAGGGTCCGACAGACCTGGGGCCCCAAACCTCAGTGGGGAGAGACTTCCCCTTCCCCGCCCCCACCAACAATCCCGAGCGCTGAAAAGCGGTCCCCACCCCTTCCACGCCCCCGCCCCACCTCTTGCCCCCCTTTCCAACTCCCTCTGCTTGGCCCGGGTGGTTTGTTCCGAGGAGTACAAATAAATAGCCCTGTCAAAAGGCGCAGCTCGCGGCAGAGCGCGCAGAGCCTAGGTCAGCGGCAGGGCTCGCTCCCGCGGCCCCGGGCTTCCTACCCAGGGTCTCGAGTCTTCCTCGGAGTTCGGCCCGGCCCCCGCCTCCGCCAGAGGGAGCGGAAGGCCGAGACCATTAGGTCGGCCTGGGGGCGGAAGGCGGGCGCGCGTGGGCGTGGGGGACGCAGTGATGTCCACCGGCTCGGTGAGCGACCCCGAGGAGATGGAGCTGCGGGGGCTGCAGAGGGGGTACCCGGTCCCCGCCTCCAAGAGGCCGTCCCTTCGCGGTGCCGAGGGCAGCTACATTTCTCCCAGTGACAACTCGTCGGCGGAGGAGGAAGACCCCGATGGCGAGGAAGAGCGGTGTGTCCTGGGCGCGGCCGGCGGCACGGAAGGCTGCAAGAGGAAGCGGCCGCGTGTGGCTGGGGGCGGCGGCGGCAAGAAGCCCCTCCCGCCCAAGGGCTCGGCCGCCGACTGCAAGCAGTCGCAGCGGAACGCAGCCAACGCCCGCGAGCGCGCCCGGATGCGCGTGCTGAGCAAAGCCTTCTCCAGGCTCAAGACCAGCCTGCCTTGGGTGCCCCCCGACACTAAGCTTTCGAAGCTGGATACGCTCCGGCTGGCTTCCAGTTACATCGCGCACCTGCGGCAGCTGCTGCAGGAGGACCGCTACGAGAACGGCTACGTGCACCCGGTGAACCTGGTAGGCACCCGCGCGAGGCCTGGGGCGAGAGGCCGGGATATGCTCGGGGAGCTCCCGGGCACCAGGCACAGTCAGCCGGCGGGGGAGGAACCTGTAAGGGGCGTCTGGAATGGGTGGTGAGGAGTCCATTTAATTTTCTTAAAACCAGGGGAAGGGCCAAGCCACTTTCTCGAAGAACCTTCCACCCTTCGGTGTTTTCTTCATTCTGATCATTGTACCTGGTACTTTGCCCCGTGGCATCTCTTGGCTAATATCCTACGTCCGGGGTGAGTCTGGGTTCCATCTGCATCCACTACCTGGTTGTAGATCAAATCGCAGATCTCTCTCGCCCAGCTTTTTCAGCTAAGAGTCTGACCGGTTCGATTTAACAAGCCCTATTTTCTGAAGGGAAGGAGGAAAGGCCCGAGCTCTATTTAAAAGCCTTTAGATTTTTAAAAAGGTTCTTGCAGAATATGAAAAGTTTCCCCAAAAGGGATTTGTCTGGAAAGTCCCTCTCCGACCTGCCAACTTTCCCGGCTGGAGAAAGAACCTATTCCAGTTCCTACTCGGAATGGAAGGCTGAGAGAGAGAGAGAGAGAGAGAGAGAGAGAGAGAGAGTGTGTGTGTGTGTGTGTGTGTGTGTGTGTGTGTTGGGGGGAAGGGAGTTAAACAGACAAAATCCCAAACTCATGCAAGTTTCACCGAATCATCCTGAGGGCAAAGACCAGAAGGAAGCATGGACAGACGTCTCATGTCTCACACAATCAAAATTCAGAAAAATTAAAATCCTCATTTAGAGGGAGGACACCGAAATTCTCAGAATACTCATAAAATCTGAGCTACTAAAAGCCAGGGATATTCCAGGGGTCACTTAGGAGAACGGTTTCGGTTTGAGACAGTACTTTCTCCTTCAGTATCTGACGCTCTTTTGGATTTTACAGACATGGCCATTCGTGGTGTCAGGACGACCCGACTCGGACACCAAAGAAGTTTCGGCAGCCAACAGATTATGTGGGACCACCGCTTAGATCGAACACAGTTGCTGGGATTATTGTTGAAGCGTCTGTGTTTGGGGGCGGAGAGAAAGGAGCGTGAGAACCACCACCCCCCCGCTCCCGCCAGGGAATGCGGGGAAAGTTCCATCGGATTCTCCTAAATTCTCCTAGACAGCTCCCCACCCGAACTGTGAACACGACACATGGCGGGTGTCGGGATCAGTGCCCGAAGGGTTGGCCGCGCGGCTGTCATCGCAGGACGCTGAGGGCTGCGGCTGCTGCGGATCCCCGGGAGGACAGTTTGCCTCTCCAAAAGGAGCTTCCTTCTGTCAGTACAGCGCGGAACCAGATCCAACCTCGGACTTTAGCAGTAGACTAACCCGGCGCCAACCCGCCTAGGAGTTAGATTCCCGACGGAGCCAGATCTCTGTCTATGACGGCAGGGCTCTGCACAGCACAGGCGCGTGCTAGGCTAGGCGATGCTTACTTAGAACCTGCTCAGGACGATTGGCTTTAAAGACAGCAGTGTTCGCGGGAGACCAACATCGGGGCGTGTTTTTAAATTGCAAAGACGGGAGAGTGGCGTACCTGGGCCAGGTTTGTACCCCCACAGGGCAGCAGCCTCCTAGATGAAGGGGCTGCCCTCTGCACAGGGAGAGATGGAGGCACGCTTTCAGGGACCACCCGGCCGGGGTTTGCCGGGAGCGCTCTGGGCGGTTCTGCCTCCTCGTGGCGGTCAAGGGCTTCTCTCCCCGCAGGCTCCCGCCCCTTCCTAGCCCGGCTTCTGTCGGTGCTCTTACCACCTCCCCGTCTAGACTTGAGCCTCCCACCCCCGCGTACCCCCCTCAACCAAGCTCGGGTCTTCTTGGGGCCTCCGTCCACTTCTTCCTCCACACCTCTTTGCAGCACCCCTCCTCCGGCTCCCGACCACCCCCAGCCGGCCTCCCCTACCCAAACTCTGGTGGCCTCCTCCTGCAGCACAGCCTCCCCGTGCCCACGTTCTTCCTTGCTGGAGGAGTGCGCTGGGTGGTCCCTGAGCCGGTTGGGTACCTAAGGACCCGGCTCAGGGGACACGCGCCGCTGTCCCGAGGCTTCTCTATCACAATACTAGCAAATGTAAATAAATTTATTTTTGTATGAATAAAAAAAGGCATTGTGAAATCTGAGTGGCCCTGGGCGCTGTCCGAATGTGGTCTTTGTTGCCCTTTACCTAGTTTGGTACGGAAGTTCATTTAGAGGCGCCTTCTTGGCCCCAGACTGGGATTGGTTCTTTCTCGGGCGGAACGGAGCTGATCCCATTGGGATCACTGTATTTCCAAATGTAACTCTCATTACTTTCTATTCTTCTGATTCTTCTGGAGGCCAGGGTTCCTGGAAGGCAAGAACCCAAGGCTTAGTGTGCCTGAAGAGTCTTTTGGGGCCGAGGCCACGTTGAGATGTATATGCTCACTCTACAAAGTAATATAGGTGCGTGTCTTACATTTACACACACACACACACACACACACACACGATGCTTTCTCTCACATAAAGCACACTCCAGACCTTACAATTCCAAGTTTTTCAGGAACCCCTACAGCCCACATACCGTTTTGGGGGTGACTCTCAGGTCTAATAGGCAGAATAAAATTATAATACAAGCGGCAAGTTGTTTCAGTTGAGCTTTTTGTTGTTGTTGTTTTTCAAATAATGTTTATATAGCGTTTTTAACTTACACCACCTCATTTTCCTTGTTGTTTTCTTCCATTTTCACTGTAATTTTCTTGGGAAGTAATAACCTGGGAAATCATCATATGGTTTTTTAAAAATGCCTGTCTTTTTTTAAAAGCTGCGTTCTGTGTGTAGAACATTTAGAAAATTTGTGAAGGATAAAACTACCTAAACATCTGCCCAATTTGGGGTGTGTTCGTTATTTTATAAAATCAAAAGGCAGTTTTTCTTGACCAGAAAGAGAAAATACAGCTGGAGTTTAGGAGGTGAGAGGGAGGTGGGGGGTGGGGGGAGCGTGATTTCCTGTTTTGAACTAAACTAAACCAAAACTCTGGAGAACTGCTTTCTGAGACCATTTTCTTAGACTTTCTTCATAGGAGGAAGGATCTGACCCTTGGGATCGAATCTTCATGAGCAGAAGTGGGCTCAGGGCTAAGCTACTTGGTTTTTGTGGCATCAGAGTCTCCCTGGTAAAAACAAACTTGGGGGTAACTAGTGACAGGAAACCCTAGTGTGTTGGTTTAAAGGCACTTAGCTCCCCTAGTAAGTTCTGGGTGGCCGGCTTATTGGGGGTGGGTTGTCTCCTGGAGGTCAGCTCTCAGACCATGTCTTTGCCAAAGCTTCCATCAAATGTGATCTTTTTCAAGGGAAGGATGCAGCGTAGTATGTTATTAAGGTGAACCGAATGTCTACAGAACCCCACCTGAAAGTGAATCTTTGCTGCCCACAGGCTAGTGGCCATGTGCAACCCCTTTCAGCCTCAGTTTTAGTATCTACAAAATGGGAGTAGTAATAGTTCCTCCCTGGGAAAATTGCCATCAGGCTAAATGTGATAATATTTAAGCAACCCTTCTGGTAGGCAATAAGCAGCACCCTAAATGTTGACTCCTATAAAATGGGAGAGACATGCTTTGATGACGGGGGCACTTTATGCAAGTGAGGTGTTTCAGGAATCCAGTCTTTAAGATTGGGGTGGCCCAGGTTTAAAATGCCTGGGTTAGAATGTAAAATAGAAGTATCCCGCAAAAGCAGACCAGACAAAGGAGGGGGAGATGACTATATTTGTAGTAAGTACGGATAAGAAGAAACATTTGATGAAACAAGAAAATAATTGGGCAAATTTTCATAAGTAAAAAATATTTAAATACTTCTTTGTATAATTATATCCTCTTAGGGCACTGCAGGGGTCAATGTTCCTGCCCCTGCTTTGTCCCCACTCCCCAAACTGAAGTGGCTCTCTTCACTGAGTCCCACATGCAGAGGCTTGTACCCTGACAACTCATGTTTATTGCTACTTTATAATCCTATAATTTGTAAAGAAGAAAAAAATTTCTTACAAGTTATTTTTGCTCCCCAGTTTTTGTAAAGAGTCCAATGTCAAGAATTATGAGATTTAAAAAGAAGAAGAAAAAACGAGGCCAATTTCTATTAAGTTTCAGTGAATCCAGGTAAATTGCTCAAGCTTCCGGGCAAAGGTAGCTCTTGGGAAAGGCTGGAAGCACCCTGACCCAGCCTTTTCTTGATTAACCATGACCATCATGCATGCTGAGAGGTAGAAAGGCATCTCATTCCTTATTTTCTTTTTCCTCCATTTTCCTGTAAGAATTTGGGTTGAAGAAATAGGAGTTGGGGTTGGGAACAGAGGAGGTTAAGAAAAAAAGGAAAGTCTCTCTTTTAGTTATTTCAATTTGATTACACTGCTGTATGAGAGAAGTGGAGGGGGAAAAAGTCTAAGAAATATAATGTAAAAGGTACTGAATAGCAAATAAAAATGAGTAAATTGAAAAAGACTCTTCAGGGGGCTTTTTGAGAGACCAAAGCATTATTATTAGTGATACTGACTCAATCAAAGAGAACAAAAAATCCCCTTTCACACGCTCTTCCTAAGATGAATATTTTAAAAGAAATGCTTTCAGCACTGTAATCTTGAAACACTTGGGCGTTTCTCTTGGTTGTGGAGTTGAATTGATTTTGTGCGTATTTTTTTGCACTGGGCTTCTAGTTACAACTTCCCTTGAGCCCAATGGCTCCTTCAACAGATAGTGACATTTACCATCACAATTTACAGAAGAGATTTTTTAAATAGGTACATGTTTTTCCCCCCATGATAAATGCTTCATAAGAAAAAAAAAAAAAAGACACTCCCTTCCATAAAAAGAACTGAATGTTACATATTCTATTTTAATAGGTGATAGGTAAATAGTAGCTTGGCTACTAATTTTGAAAAAAATTAAAGTAATAACTGAGAAAGTCAGTTTAGCAATGTTTGGAAGAGGAAAAACACAATTTTTTAAATAGTTTACTTATTTATTTGACACAAAGAGAGACAGAGCATAAACAGGGGAAGCAGCAGGCAGAGGGAGAGGGAGAAGCAGGCTCCCCACTGAGGAAGGAGCCTCATGTGGGCTTGATCCAGGGTCCTGGGATCATGACCTGAGCTGAAGGCAGATGCTTAACCACCTGAGCCACCCAGGTGCCCCCGAAAAACACATAAATTAATAACTGACTTCTTACTGCCAAGCATCTGACTTCTGCAAAAAGTCTCTAGAAGTTACAGGCTAGCTCTTTGTAACTGAGAACCTAGCCACTTTCCTTGACACTTCTACTACCCACTGAGGGCCCCCCATGCTTACCTTGTTGCCCTCACCACCCACATTCATCTCCTCTTCTCTTTTGACCTTGGCATTATTTTTCCTTTCTCTCCCACTACAGTGATAGGTGAATCTATGATGCTAAAAGGGTCTACAAAGTCGCCAAAACCTGAAATCCACCCATAATCGTGTAAACACTGGTACTACGGTAGGAGTTATAGCCAGTGATCTCAGCCCTTGCTAGTTCCATTATCACTAAGACAGGTTATGGACCGATGTCAGGATCCTTCACTGCTCATGGTAAAGAGCATTGTGGAGCAGTTACGAGCAGTGACTTTCTGTTTCGTGCAAATATGGTATCTGTATTTACTATGAGTTTTAGCAGTAGAAATGGAGAGGGGTGTGGGCAAGGAGCAAGAGGTTTTTGTCTTTTACTTTTCCTTGTGTGTTAAGAGTTTATACATTATTTTTGGAATTAAAAAAAAAACTTGTATTTTTAAAGGTTGCAAAACACTGAGTCAGATATAGCTGGTTGTAGTCTAGCCCCACAATTCTGCAGCTCGGGCCACTGTCTTGTGAGACAAGAACAGTATATCTTACCCCACAGAAAACGGATTAAATGAGATAGTTCTATTGGGCACTTGAGAAATGCTCCATAAATGCTAATTTTTAAAAATTGCAGTCCCAATTTTCCTTTTTTCCTCTAACAGTAGTTCAGGTGTCCTTATTCCTCAGCTGCAAATTTGTCTTACCATTCTCTTTTGCTACTGTTGTCACCTTCCTTTTGTTTGCCACATGTAATTTTCCTAATTTTATTTTATTTTTTTTTTTGCCACTAAGGAGACATTTTCATTGAATTTCCTCTTGGAAAATAGATATCATAACACTCAGCATCAAAAATCATCTATGGGATAAAAAAATAAACTCAGGTAGTGCATGCTAGACCAATGGATTCTGATGTAATAGAATACAAAAATTTCATTGATAATGATTTCAGATTCTACTCTGCAGCCCACCTTTCAGAAATTACACTTGTAGAGTCTTAGCGTAATATCAATGAATATCCACATGAACTGAAATGGTCATTAATAAGCTTCTTCTCCACAACTCCCTGTCAGTGTGAGGCTGGATTTTCTTCATATTCTTTAACCAAAACAACGTACCACAACAGATTCATGCAGAAGGCAGGAGTGAGAATACAGCTGTCTTCTATTTAAGTCAGACATTGAAGACATTTGCAAACATATAAAATATTGCCACTCCTCATTAAAATGTGTTGGAGATCATAGCTATTTTTCATTAGAAATATGTTTGGTACATTCACATGTAATTACTTTATTGTTTTTTAAGTGAATTAAAAATGTTTTCTCTTGGTTTTGATTTCAAATTCAGTAAATACCAGCAGATACACTGTTTAAACAAAAGCTTTTCGGGTCTTTAGTAACTTTTTTAAAGTGTAAAGAGACCAAAGACAAGAAAAAAAATCCAGAACCACTGGCCTGGGTAATTCCTCAGTTCCTTTTCCTTGATAGGATTCCATGTATTCTTGATCATGTGGCAATCTCAGCAGGACAGCAGCAAGTAGGTCATGTCAAGGTTGGATACAGGCGCCAACATTTGATCAGAAAGATTTGTTAGACGGGTTAGGATGGCGATGACCGAGACGGGGCATGCCATGCAACTGGAGCCTAGTCAGGCCAATCAGCAGGGCCAATGCTTGAACTGGTGTCATAGAGGCTGCTCCCAGGATTTCTGGACCCTTTTCTGAACCCTTTTCTACTCTTTCTGCCCCATTCTCAACTCTTTTAGGCCCCGGTGTTTGTTTTGTTTTGTTTTTAAAGATTTTATTTATTTATTTGACAGAGATCACAAGTAGGCAGAGAGGCAGGCAGAGAGAGAGGAAGGGACACAGGCTCCCTGCTGAGTGGAGATCCTGATGCGGGGCTGGATCCCAGGACCCTGAGATCATGACCTGAGCTGAAGGCAGAGGCTTTAACCCACTGAGCCACCCACGCGCCCCAGTCCCCTGTGTTTTAAGCCTTTGTAGCCTCAGGGCTGGATCTGGCATTCAAATGAAAGGGAAAAGATGCCCCAGATTTGTGACTGCAAAATCCCATTTCTTTTGTCCATATATTCATATTCTCTGAGGGCTAGGTTAGAATCTTAGCTGGATCCTTGGCTAGATTAGAATCATTGTTCTAGTGAAGAAATTTATTTGAGGAAACCCGGGAATTATTTCCACGGATCATCAATAAAGAGTCTTTTATGTCCAAGTTTGCCAAGCGGCAGACAAATATATTTATTCATGATAATATCGGTTAACTCACACAGGCACAGCCCTGAAGTAGCTGGACGCCTCGATGCGCAAAATCTGAGGACAAAAGAAACAAAAACAAACCAACAATAACGAAAACTCTGGGAATCCTCAAATTCTTTGGAAGCAAACATCTTCAAATGCAAAGAAAGGATCCCATAAAATAAATAGTTCAGCCACATGAGGTCCAAGGGATTTGGATGGTCTTTAAGGAAACTGTTCCAAGAGCTAGGAAGTAGGGAGTGTCCCTGTGCAAAAATGACCCAAACTTCTCCAGCTAAATTCAGTTAAGGAACCTCTAAATCACAAAGGGCAGAGCTCTAAGAGGTGGAAGCCAAGGCTTCCGGTGCCTGAGGGGGACGAGGTGGCTAAACCACGGATATGGAGAAAAGGAGAGAGCTGCACAGGGAAGAAAGACCATCCTTAAACATTTATGAAACCCGCAAGCTGCTAGATGCAGGCTGTATGTTTTATCCTCAACAGAACAATTTAGATATTTCTTACCTGACACTATCCCACTGGCTGTTTCTGTGCACAAAACTCTCTGGAAATCTCTACCTTTTACGTGCTTTCATTACAGGTTTTCCCTCCACTTGTGGTGAAGAAATAGGCTGAGCTATTCTTCTCTTTCCCTGGCTCAGTCAACCTCGAGTCATACCATTACTTTGGAGACTTGGGCAGGGATGGATTTGACTCTATTCGAATAGAGGGACCCAGGCACCAAAGATGGTTCCCAATGAACCAGGCCTCCATTATCCGTGTTTTTGTGTAGCGCTGGTCCTGTGATTTGCTCTAAACAGTGGTAGGCAGCAGAAGTGACTGGCAGATCCAGGTCTAAGCCTTAAGGACGAGAAGCTTCTGTTTTTCCATATTTGGGATTCTGAGCTTCCATGTAAGAAGTCCAACAATCCAGAAGAGACCACATGAAAGAAAAGCCCTGAGACGACACACAGGAGAACGAGGGAGCCCAGCTGACAGAGAGAACTGAGGCCTCAGATGGATGATCCCGGTGGAGCCATTATGGCCAGCTGTGGACGTGTCTTAGTGGAGAGTGAAGAAGCGATTGAGAACAGCTGGCAAGGGTAAGCCATCCCCTCTAGCCCTGTCTGAAATCCCGACCCTCAGACTCCTGAGGGATGATAATATTTTTTGTCATTTTTTAAAAAGATTTTATTTATTTATTTGACAGACAGAGATCACAAGTAGGCAGAGAGGCAGGCAGAGAGAGAGGGGGAAGCAGGCTCCCCGCCGAGCAGAGAGCCCGATGTGGGGCTTGATCCCAGGACCCTGGGACCATGATCCGAAATGAAGGCAGAGGCTTTAACCCACTGAGCCACCCAGGCACCCTATTTTTTGTCATTTTTTAAGCCACTACATTTGTTTTTTCCTCAACAGTAGATAACCAAAACATCTTGTCAAGTAAATTTTCACCTCAGATATTTATCCAAGGAACTCGCTGATCATCTGTTATGAGCCAGGACAGCGTTGGATGAAACGAAGTTGCCCTGCCTCAAGGTGCTCTAAAGGAAGACATGGACAGATGCACCAAAAATTGAACTATAGTCTGCCAAACACCATGAGAGAAGGTGGCGCTCTGGGAGGATGGGCAGAAAACACACACCCTTGGAGAGCCGCAGAAGGCTTCCCAGAGAGCTGACAGAGGAGGTGGTCCTGGAAGAGCACTGGGCAAACCAAGAGGAAGGCTTACCAGAAAGAACAATAAAACAATATTAGCCTGGTGACTGGTGTTAACATCTAGTTTTGATGAAGTTCTAGAACCTAGGTGAGGTTCGGTGGGCTGAGGTCTGGAGCCGATGACCAAGAAAGAATTCTTGAGACATCTTTGGGGCAAAATGGTGGTTTATTAAAGCACGGGGACAGAATCCATGGGCAGGTAGAGCTGCTGCCCAGGGCTGTGAGGGATGGCAGGTTATGTACCCTGCGGTTGGGGGAAGATGAGGGGAAGGAAGGTTTCAATGGAGTTTTCCTATGCTAAAGAGGGCCTACAAGGTGCCTGGAGGAGGCCTTGCCCTTGTGGCTTGATCAACTGAGGGGGAGCAGATGGCGAGGAGTGTGCAAGGAGCCAGCAAAAAAAAAAAGCAAAGCAAAAGCTACGTCTTCAGCCAGCCTCGTGCTCCCTCATCAGTATGGCGGAGAGGAGCATGGAATTCTACCACGAGTTTTGGACCAATGTGGGGGAAAAAGAGCATGAACTTTCATGAGTGATTTAAAATCACTGAGCCTCCATTTGCTCATTTGTAGGATGAGGATATAACAGAATGTCCCTGATGGGGTTGTGGTGACGGAAGGTGATGGCGGATGTCCATTCTTTAGCCCAGTGCCTGGCATGGTATGTAGTCAACAAATGTTGGTTGATTAGTATCCATGTCCACATCAGCATCGCCTTGAGATGATCGCTTGTTCCCCTGGCATGATTTGAGAAAGTGCTAAGGAACACATCCCTGATGATTTAGAGTCCCTTCCGTCTGAGCCTTGAACAGGGACTCTGTCTCCACTCTCCTCTCAAGCGTTTGGTATGTTCAGAATTTTTCATTCTTCAAGGTACTGATGTAAATGACAAGCCACACATCGAGCTCGTACTGGAGTGTGGGAAGAGATTGTTGCAGTCTATTTGCACGGTCAGGACAGCTGGATAGAAAATGCGTAGATTGATTCTGTGGCCACAGGAAGATGGCGGAGTTGAAAACAGCCCCGAGGAGATGCCCTGGTTCAGATGAGCCCACAGGACACCCTCATGCTCTTCATTTCCATGTGATCTGTCCCAGAACTGCTGCTCTGCAGGGAAATTTAAGACCCTGTGACCAGGACTGTCCAGGATTAGAATTCATAGACTCTGAGTTTCCCCTTGGCATCCAGCCCACCCAATCTGAAGGACACCAGCAGATAAGAATTTGGCACCATGACAGGGACTTCATGCAGCTGCTTTCCATGGGTACCAGCCAAGAGCTTGGGAGCCTATGGGGGGTGATAAGCAGACCCTTCCGAGGACCGGACTTGTTGGGTGGCCCTGGGTATTCACTTGCTCTTCCAACGTTGGTTTCTCACCTAAAACGAGCCACCCGAACTAGAAGAAACCTTAAGACCTTTCCATTTCTAAAATGCTCCTTTAAAAAAAAAAATTATTTATTTATTTGACAGACAGATCACAAATAGGCAGAGAGGCAGGAAGAGAGAGAGAGAGAGGAGGAAGCCGGCTCCCTGCCAAGCAGAGAGCCGGACGAGGGGCTCGATCCTAGAACCCCGGGACCATGACCCGAGCCGAAGGCAGAGGCCCCAACCCACTGAGCCACGCAGGCGCCCCTAAAATACTCCTTTTCTTAAGGGTCTTCCAAGCAGCAGTGATGACTCCTGCTATTGTTGTAAGTTACAGATAGGGAGGCTTAAAGCCTGAGAAGAGGGACAAAGTCAACCTGTTAAATGTTTTAGATGAGCTCAAGCCCCTCAGGTGTCCCTGGACTTATTACACAGAATGGTGCTATTTCCATGTGATTTTAGTGTTGACCATACACTTTGCCACACACCCTTCACTTCTATTATAAGTCCTCTGTTCACCATGGTACAAAAACCCCTTCTCTCTCTCTCTCTCTTTTTTTTTTAAGATTTTATTTATTTATTTGACAGAGAGAGAGAGGGAACACAAGCAGGGGGTAGTCAGAGAGGGAGAAGCTGGTTTCCCACTGAGCAGGGAGCCCGATGCGGGGCTCCATCCCAGGACCCTTCCTGAACTGAAGGCAGATGCTTAACAAGTGAGCCACCCAGGTGTGCCTCAAAAAGGCTTCTTTAGGAACTAGAGAAATCAAATAAGCACAGCCATTTTGGTATTTAAGCTCTTTCCTGCTAAAGGCAGATACTCACTAGCATTAAAAAATGGTGAAACAAGATTTGTCAGAACTTTAAAAAAAAAAAAGATTTTATTGATTTATTTGTCAGAAAAAGAGAGAGAGAGAGCACAAGCAGAGCGCAAGGCAGACAAAAGGAGAAGCAGGCTCTCCGCTGAGCAGGGAGCCCAATGTGGGACTCGATCCCAGTACCCTGAGATCAGAACCTGAGCCAAAGGCAGAGGCTTAATGACTGAGCCGCCCAGGTACCCTCCTATCAGAACTTATAATAAATATTCTATGATTGTGTTTAATTTGACCCAGAATAAAAATTAAGTTTGGAAAACATCATATCCAAATAAAAGAATCCCTCAGCAAAATACTTAACAAACGAACAATCAAAGAAGATGGCTTTTTGAGGGGTGGTGGGTAACTTTTAGAAGCCTCGGTGGGAAGTAACAAAATTTGGGGGAAAAAATTTGGTCTATTGTTTCAAGAGCCTAGAAGTTTTTTCCCCCTTTTTCCTTTTTCCATGATTTCTCAAAACGTACTGTTGGTGCTTTAGAATCATCTCCTTTAAGCCTTTTGCATATCTTGAGACTTGATTCATCTGAGACTAGGTTTTTAAAAGACTCCTGGCTGGTGGTAGGCAGGATGGGTTGAAGGCAGCAGGAGGACCTGGGCTGGCCAGACAAGACCGACGGAGAGCCCAGGTTGAGAGTAGTGGTGGGGTTACAGGGTTGCATTCAAGAGACACGTTACTGCTAGCATCAGATGGACTGTGTTATACACTGGAAGTGGGTGATGAAAGACGGAAAGAAATTCACATTGACTACAGGGTTTCTAACTGGGGCCAGACAGTGAACGCCAAAGTCATCATGAGTCATCATTTATCACTAAAGTTTAAAAGGGCAAGTTGGAAAGAGTACAGAATTTAGAAACTTTGCCATTCATTCAGAAACTCCACTGTCCTTTGGCTTAAGGGGATTCTTACCAAATTTTGTCTCATTGTAGGGGTTCAGATTCGGAGGGGATACACTAATAACTAAAAGCTCAGAGACCAGGACTATTTGACTCAGAGAACAAAGGGTGGAAACAATGTCCTTGCTGGGTCTTGCGTGAGCATACCTTTTTATTTTTTTTTTTTCCTGTCGCTGGAGTGCAGATGTCTTCAGAATGGGAATCGTGGATTTTCATTTTTTATCTTTATGAAATTATCACCTCCATATGTCTGGTACAAAGCAAGTACTCAGTAAATGTTTAACAAATTATTCTTAACAGAAAATAATCATCACTCTACTTTGGCTTCAATTCTGTTTCTGTTGTGAAATGATGATGATTTTGGAAAGTCCATTCTCCGGAGCAACGTGAGATAGTCATCACAGACAAGCAGGACGCTGGTATAATGAGTCACCGCTGCTTTACCAACTATGCTAATTCCTGCTACACACAGGCATGTCCGCTCTGCACAGAATCTGGTGGTTCTCAGGATCTCTCAGACTGAAAACGTGAATGAGTACAGTAAAGGACAAAAGCTTTCGAATTGCAAGAGACAAGTTAATACTGTTAGCATGCTGAGTCTCATGCTATACACTTTACAGGTCATGGTCTTTGAAATCACCCATTAGACCATTAGTAGTTCTGTCACTCTTTTAATTTACAGATAGAAACACAGGCTCATAAAGCTTTTGGGACTTGCTGAGCACCACAGAGGGCCCTAGCTCGTCGAGTCAGAGTTTAAACCTGGTTCTCTCAAAGACAAATACCGTATCATTTCACTCATGTGGAATTTAAGAAACAAAGCAGATGAACATAGGGGAAGGGAAGGAAAAATAAAGATGAAGACAGAGAGAGAGGCAAACCATAAGAGACACTTACCTATAAGAAACTGAGGGTTGCTGGAGGAGTGGTGGGTAGGGGAATGGGGTAATGGGTGTTGGGCATTAAGGAGGACACTTGAATGAACACCAAGTGTTACAGGCAACTGATGAATCCCTAAATTCTACTTCTGAAACTAGTAGTACACTCCATGTTAATTCAGTTGAATTTAAGTAAAAAATTTAACACACACACAAACCTGATTCTCTCTAATTGGTAGAGTTAGGGTTTAAACCTGTTCTCTCTCGCTCAGAATCCTAACCCTTAACCAATCCTAATCTAGCACCTCCCCAAAGACTTTTTCCAGGTAGAAAGGAGGCCGGTGGGAAAATGGTGCTCCCCAACAAAGATGCTCTAGCTTGGGATGTTAACTTGGGGTAATAGATGAGACACAGAGTTACATCTGGTTCTGAGTGCTCAAAATGGTATGGAAGTGAAGAAGGAAGCCATGGTCTGTCTGCTTGGGTGGCAGTACCAGCCAAAACAACTCAGAGAAAGTCACTTGTCCTCTATAAAGAGCTCTTTTCTTTTTGGTCTTGTTTTCCTCTTTAGCTCCTGATGATGATGACTAGAAAAATGCCAAATGTATATGTGCTGAGCTAAAAAAGCCTCACCTGGGATTTTTCTCTCACAGGATTACATATCCTGGAGAGCCCTGCAGTGGAGACAGGAAGTGGCCAAGAGAAAAAAGCTGGAGGGGAAAAAATGGAAGGAAGGGAGAGGCACAAAAGGCTGGGACTGTGGGCTGTTCTCACCACAAGTGTCATCCCGTGATTCCCATGATCGACCAGCCGATCAGTTTTAGATGTGTGTGATGGATACTTGCTTAACTGAGTTGAGAAAGAGACAACTTTCCACTAGAACAGGTAATTCGCTATTTTCCATCTTCACAAGGACAGGGCAAGAGACAGTATGTCTGAATTCAGACATGGGAGAATTAAGGTAGACTTAATGAAATTGCCTGCTAGAGAGTTTTTCTGATGACCTGGGATTCAGGGGTAGGACTTTGTAGAATTAGGGAGGAACCTGTGGTATAGATTTCATAGACTCAGAAAGCCCTAACATTTTAGATCCAAAAGGTATCTCATGAATAACCGACTTTGTGTTCATCCTAGTACACTAGTAATAATTAAAAAGAAAGATGAATCTAAATGCCTATTGGGATTACCTGTCTATGGGTTGCTACGCAACAATTACAAACTGTAGTTTACAAACTGCATAACTTCATTGGAAAGGTTTATGATATGAGCATGAGAACAAATTACAATTATAATAATGATAGTCAAAACCAAAATAATCTATTCATTTTACAGATAAGGAAAGTGAGGCTGGATCTTTAAAAACTGGATATGGCTTTTCATCTATCTGGGATTAGAAAGAGACTCTGCTTGAAAATTTGGCTTTCATCCTTATCATTCAAGGTCATTTCCTATCTGTCTTTGACCAGCTGGTTTGTCTTCCCTTCCCTTTCATCCTTCTTCCTATGGCTTCTTCCCTGACCCACAGAATCGATTCTACTTCATTTATATTCCTACAACATTTTATATATGTCTTCATTTTTAAAAACCTTTTAAAAATAGGTGCCCAAGAATGCAAAGGTGGTTTTAACAGAAACAAATAACAAATCAATCCATGTAATATGCTACATTATAATAATGAAGGAAAAAATCCACATGACCACCTCAGCTGACACACAAAAAGTCATTGACAAAATCCAAAAACCTTTCATGATAAAAAGCTTCAGAAAACTAGAAAAAGAAGGGAACTCCCTCAACATCATAAAGTGTGTTTATGAAGAACCCTCAGCTAACATTAAACACCATGGTGAAAAACCGAGCTTTCCCCTGAGATCAGGACAAGACAAAGATGACGCTTTTACCTCTGCTATTCATCATTGTACTGAAAGTTCTAGCCAGAGAAATTAGATAAGAAAAACAAATAAAGGCCATTTAAATTAGCGTGGAAGACTTAAAGCTATCTCCACTTGAAGATGACGTGATTCTATATATCCATGAAAGAATCTACAAGAATCCACAAAAAACTACAAGAGCTAAGAAGATAATTCAGCAAAGTTGCAAGGTACAAGAGGAACACATAAAAGTCACTTGTGTTTCTAGATACCAGAAATGAATGATCTGAAAAAAACTATTTTTTCTTTTTTCTATTTGCAATATCATCCAAAAGTTTAAAGCACCCAGGAATAAGGTCAACCAAGAGGGAGAAAGACTTGTAAGCTGAAAACTATAAAACACTGCATAAGGTAATTAAAGAACAACTAAATAAATGGAAAGACATCCTGTGTTTGTGTGTTCATGAATTGGAAAACTTAATACTGTTAAGATGTTGATACAACATAAAGTAATTTACATATTCAATCCATCTCTATAAAAATTCCAATGGACTTCTGTGCAGAAATAGAGAAGCCAATCCTTAAATTCACACAAATTTGCAAGGGACCTGGACCAGCCAAACAATCTTCAAAAGAAGAACCAAGTGGGAGGACTTAAACATTTTCCAATATCAAAACTTACCACAAAGTTACAGCAATGAAAACAGTGTAGTGCTAGCATGAGGCTATACTTATAGACCAATGGATTAGAATTGAAAATCCAGAAATAAACCTATACATCTATGGCCAATTGATTTTGACAAGGATGCCAAGACCATTCAATGGAGAAGAGTGATATTGGGACAACTGGATAACCACAGGCAAAAGAATGAAGTTGGGTCCCTATCCCACACCATATACAAAATACATGAACGCTTTAAACATACTTGCAAAAAGCATTAAACTTTTAGAAGAAGAGTAAATCTTCATGGCATTGGATTTGACAGTGAATGTAACATCTAAAACAAGGGTAACAAAAAAATAGTTACATTAGGCTTCATCAGAATTATAAACATTTGTACATCAAATAATATTATTAAGAAAGTGAAAAGATAACCTAAAGAATAGGAGAAGACATTTTTAAGAATGAGCAAAGGACTTGAATAGATATTTCTACAAAGAAGGTATACAAATTGATCACCAAACATATGAACAGAGGCTGAACATCATTAGTTATTGGGGAAATCCAAATCCAAACCACAATGAGGTACCACTTCACACTCACTAGAATGTAATAATAATAACAATAAGGACAATGACAACATCAAGTGTTGGTGAGAATGTGAAGAAATTGTAACCCTCCTACACTGCTGGTGGAACTGTAAAATTATTCAGCTGGTGTGAAAAAGTTTTACGGTTTCTTAGAAAAAGACAAAATAAGACAGAATTATCACACAGCCCACCAATTCCATTTTACGATTGAAAATAGGTACTCAAACAAGTCCCTGCACACAAATGTTTATAGCAGCACTGGTCACCATAGCCCAAAGCTGGAAACAACTCAGACACCCTCAGTGGATCAACTAACGGTGGCATATTCATTCAGTAGAATATTCTTCAACCATAAAAAAGGAATGAATGCCACGGTGTGGATGAACCTTGAAAACATTCTGCTAAGTGCAAGAAACCGGACACAGAAGACTCACATATTGTATGATTCCATTTATATGAAATATCCAGGAGAAATCAGTCCATCGCACAAAATGTAGGTTGGTTGGTTGCTGGGGAGAGGAGAAATGGGAGAAATGGCTTAAAACGGGGTTTCCTTTAGGATGAGGGAAATGTTTTGGAAGTAGGTAGAGATGGTGGTTACAAAACATTGTCAATGCACTAAACGCCACTAATTATTCACTTTAAAATGGCTCATTTTATGTCGCGTGAATTTCACCTCAAAAACCATGATTTACAACAGAAAGTAATATGTGTTACCCAGTATAAAAAAGTAAGAGTGATTTTAAACCCAGCTTCAAGGGCAGTAAATACATTTGTCAATGGACGTTTCCGCACTATATTATTTGCTTACATAACCACTGTTTCTGTTATTTTGGGAACTCTCTGCTGCTCCAGTTCTTACCACAAGATTCAACCGTAAAAATAATTGATTGGAAGGAAGCCAAACGTCTGAACTCCGGGCGACAGGGCTCTGTCCTGAAACGACGAGCTTGGCGCGCCATCTGGTGGTCAATATCTGAGTAGCAGCCGGTATATATTAACCCCTGAGGTTAATTTCTTTGCCTTTAAGTTCGGCTGCTTTGGGTCACCGGCCTTGAATACAATGATCAGGGTTAAGGCCTTATTTTAAAGTCCTCGAGTTCTAAAATAGCAAATACTCTGTCGTATCCTGAATGCCCTAGGAGAAGCAGAAAGCTTACGGACTGACGCCTTGCTGGGACAGCATTCCTGGAGGGAAAGGAGGAGTGCGTCTGAGAAGGAGGTAGAGCAAACCCGAGCAGGTGCGTTTCCACGCTGGCCACCGTTTTAAAAGACCAGCAGGACGTCCTCAGAAAGGCCGCAGGAGTTACAGTGTTCCCACGTGCTGGTGGTGCCCGTGGGGGTCCCGTGCAGGGCTGGAGGGAATTTCTTGCTTCCTGCCATCTTCTCCCTCTCCTCGTCGTCGGGGTCTCCCACAGAGGGTCTCCTCCACGCTTGCGCTGGTCGCCGAGTGCGCGCAACCCCGCCGTCTTCCGAAGTCCGTGTCCTCCACGATGACATCTTCCACTCCCAAACGCTGTGATGCCCTCCTGGCTTCATGGTCCCCTCCATAAAGGCAGCCACAGGGCGCGATAGGTTTCCTTCCTTGGAGATGGAGCCTATTCCTCTGCAGCCTTCAAGAAAGCAGCTGGTGGAAGGGGTCTTTCTAAAGACATAACCTTGCTGGAAGGAATCCCAAACTTCCCTGTGCACGTGTCTACATCATGCACCTTTCTCTCCTTGCCCAGCAGGGCCGCCGTTTCTTCTGTCTGGGAACCATCTGTGGATTCTCAGATCCTGGTAGCAATTCTGCAACACTGTCATCACTACAGCTCTTCTAGAAAGAAGCTCTAGGAAGTTACCTACAGCTGTTCTACTTACTAATGAGACACAGATGTGTAGCTAGCCCTGGTGCCTTGCCATTGTCTCATATTTGCAAGCGAAGTTATAATTCTTGGAGGACTGTTGGGGAGAAGTGATTAGTTCTAGGAAGGGCCAAAGATGATCCACTTACTTTGAACCTCCAAGTGTCCTGTGTGAGGTAAGTGGGAAAAATTGTAATTATCTCCATTTTCCTGTGTTTAAAGAGAAAACACATTCTAGGGCAATTCGGTGTTCTGTTCGCTTTTTCCAACTTGGCTCTTCACTCCAGCCAAATAATAATATTGTGGATTAAACAAAAGCACAGAAAGAAAAACAATTTTAAACTGTTTTAATTAATACGAGGTTAGATGAAATTGTGGTCACCGGAGACCAACACCCATTCAAGTCTGAGTCTATGCTTCCTCCTTGTGGTCAATGGTAGTATCGCAGGAATGGGGCCAGTCAGTGAGAAGGAAATGTAGTTTTTTGGGAATCTCCTTGTAGGTCCTATGGTGGTTGTTGGCACGTATTTTAATTCTTTCATTATGGCTTCCCATCCCTAAACTTTCAGATTCCATTCCAGTAAAATGGAGTGAATGTGAGAGTCTCCTTGAGAGAGTTGCTGTGAGCAGATAAAGCATGAAGAAAAAGCTCCGTGAGGGGCTGGAGGTAAGCACAAAGGGTTAATGCCCTCAGGGGCTTAAACTAGAAGAACCTGGACTAATGCGCAAAACCTAAAAGGTTGTAACTGAATTCGTCCAAATATTATTCTAATTTATTTGACTGTGTTAAAAATGCACACATCCTGTGGATTTAAAAATTTTTTCAAACTAGAAGGAACACATCTAAGCATTGTGATTTTTATTGCTAATTTCTTAGGAAAAAGAGCCCTTCAGTAATCATTTTGAAGTTTCTGTCTTTGAATTTAAACAATTTTTAATTTTTCCTTCTGTTGTAATCTGGAGTCCTGCCTCCCAGATTTTTTGGACTTCCCAGAAGAAGAAATTAACAAAAGAAAACAAAACAAAACCCGAATGGGGTTGTCCATTCTAATTTCACCAGATCAGACATTTTAAAAATTCAGTTTCTAACTATCCTCCTGATTTAAAAAGAGCAAGAGCATTTTAACACTCGGGGGAAAAAAAAAGTAGGAAGGATGTTATTTCAAAAGGATAGGTAGTGCTTTCAGTTGGGGAACTTACTGCCCTGTCTTTTATTCCTCTCGCTCTGATGACCATCAAGAAATTTCCCCACAGGTGGTCAGCAGCCGTGGGTGACCATTTAGAAACCACTGAGTGAAGGCAGAAGCCAGATGAATTGGGTTATTTTCCACGTTCACCAAAACTAAGGCCGTGTGGCTATGTGACAGTGTACAGAGTGTAAATGTGGGAGTAGTCAGTTTTCTCCCTCCTCGTACATCAGTTTGCATTGCCGTGGTGATGAGCAGTCCACAGGGCTCTGGGTGTCTTTCTGTATAACTCTGCCGGGCCAGAGGTCTCCTTAGACTTCAAAAGCACAAAACACTCTTGGTATTTCTCCCTCTTCCTTGACCATGTTCTGTTAGCTTGTTTTGTAGACTCACCCTCTTCTACCTGTTTCTGCCCACTGGTACCCAGAACCCAATTTAACTCCTAGGATGATCGTTGGAATGCAGGAGGCGTTCATCACACTCATGCTAAAGATTTTTCTCTAAGCTAAGAATCATTTAGCCTGCATTTGCCCTCATGTGTCATCACACCCACACTCTGGTGTCATAATTGCCCTCCCTTGGATGGGCTGGAGTTGGCACATGTCAGTCTCTGCGAGCGGTGGGGTCCTAGGAATGACATCAGGCAGAGCAGACCCAAGGCTGCCGCCTTCTTTACTCTGTTCATGAAATCACCTCAGGTTTGTTTCTGTGGACAAGCACACTGTTTTCCATTCTTACTGCCTTAGCTTCATTGTTTTTCACATGTTCCACTGATCACCTGTTTAGTCTCTGCTTGTACAGTTGAATCTTTTTATCCCTGATTCGTAACTTTGCGTGTGTATCCATTTAGCATTAAACTGGCAAAATTAAAATTAACTTGTAAGTTTTTCCGTTGTGGGCCCTAACTCGATTAATGCTGGATGATCCAACTATCGGGTATGAGATTATATTGGTTTCTTGAATTTGTTTCCCTGTTTGGGAGACCGAAAGAGACTGTTCCCATGGAAGACTCAGATAGCTCAGCAGCTCCAAAGAGTAACAGAAAACAGAAGGGGCCAAATATATAACACTTTCAATATTTGAAATAGCCTGCTCAAAAAAAAAAAAAATCCTAGGCAATGAGAATATAGTTGGCTTTTTGATAGAATATATTTGTTTCCTAGGAATGTTACGGATTATTGCAAATGTAGTGGCTTCAAAAACCAGAAATTCATTTATCTCTTACAGTTCTACAGGCTAGAATTCCAATTCAAGGTGTCAGGCCTTTGTGTTTTTCCTCCAAAAGCTTTTATTTTTTAAAAAAGATTTTATTTCTTTATTTGACAGAGAGAGAGCACGAGAACAAGTAGGCAGAGGCAGGCAGAGAGGGAGTGGGAAGCAGGTTCCCTGGAGCAGAGAGCCCATGTGGCCTTGATTCCAGGACCCTGAGATCATGACCCAAGCCAAAGGCAGAGGGTTAACCCACTGAGCCACCCAGATGCCCCTCCTCCAAAAGCTTTCTGAGAGGATACTTCCTTGCCTCTTTGAGTTTCTGGTGGCTCATAGCGTTCTAGGCTCTGCCTCCATGGACACACACATGCCTCTCCCCTTCTGTGCCTTCTCATTTGTCTCTTCTAGGGCACTAAGAATTGGATTTAGGGCCCACCTGGATAACTCAGGATGATCTCATTTTGAGATCTTTAACTACATCTACAAAGATCCTTCTCTCAAATAAGGTCACATTTGCAGATTTCAGGGAGCAGAATATGGATATATCTTTTGGGGGCACGTCATTTAACCTATTGCACTGGGCCATTTTCTGGCCTCAAGTTCCAGGATACCAAGGAGTCTGGTTGTTGCTTCAGTTGCCTTTTTAGTCTTCCTTTGAAGCTTCCTTTATAAGCCCTTCCATCATCAGAAATTACCCCACAGTTTCTTTTACTGTTGTACCCTCCAGCTTGCCTGATTTGGCTGGGGTTAGAGATGTCGGATTTCTTGGCATAGACAATACATTTTCTGGGTGGTCTCCAAACAAGCTGTCTGAACTTGATCTTAATGCCTGATCTGTTCCCATTACTGAGCAACTGTATGGTGACAGGCAGGCACTCAGGTCCCGTGCTCATGATATCATTGTTTGGAGCGTCAGAAGCTGCATTTATACAGAGACCTGAAAAGTGAATGCTGCGGGTTCATGTTTTAATCTAACATAAATCGTGAGCTTAGTTTCCAAAAGATCCTTTATTAGTTATGAGTTTTACAAATATCTCTGCCTCATCTGAGGATTGCTCCTTCCACTTTAAGGATTGATGTCTTCTGATGATCAGAAGTTAGAATTTTAACATAAGTGAACTTGTGCAGCATGCAGTGATTTCTAGAAGGCACAGAAGCAAAATTGGAGCTGATTTTTTCTTTTTAAAATGTTTTATTTATTTATTTGACAGAGAGAGACACAGCGAGAGAGGGGACACACACAGAAGGAGTGGGAGAGGGAGAAGCAAGCTTGCTGCAGAGCAGGGAGCCTGTTGCAGGGCTCGATCTCAGGACCCTGGGATCAGGACCTGAGCTGAGGGCAGACTCTCACTGACTGAACCACCCAGCCACCACCCCCATTCTTGTTTTTTAAATGCCTTTCCTCCTTGCCTAAGATTATAACTGAGTGGCCAGTACCAACTCTTCTAGTAGTATCGTTGCAGAATTGTCAAGGGCAGTCAGGTGTTTGCTCAATGGCTAGTGAGGGACCTGCAGTGTTTCCACTTCGAGGACAGTGGGAATCCAGAGTACAGTACAAGCTCTAGAAATTCTACACTATAGCCTTTTCTCTTCAGACATGGCTTGAATTGCTCATTGAACAAATCATACTCAGCTTTAACTTGGTCAAGAGGCTTCAACCTGGGAATAATGAGGTGGATTTTCCCATTGGTTATAACCAAACTGGAAGATACCTTAAGACGAGAGGGATGCCACGACCTGACACATCAGTACAGCTTTTCTGATTCCTTTGGATGGCAGAATGACTTTGGGAATGGATGGACAATGAGTGTACTTTCTCCATTCTGGAAAATGTTCAAATAGACATTCTGCTGAAAAGTTTTTTTCTTTCTTTCTTTCTTTCTTTCTTTCTTTCTTTCTTTCTTTCTTTTTTTTAAGTAAACTCCATGCCCAAATCATGACCCTGAGATTGAGACCTAAGCTGAGTTCAAGAGTCAAAAGCTTTACTGAGTTACCCAAGCACCCCTGTGTGCATTTTATTTTATTTTTAAGATTTTATTTACTTATTTTACAGAAAGAGAGACAGAGCACAAGCAGGAAGAGCGGCAAGCAGAGGGAGAAGCAGACTGCCCACTGAGCAGGGAGCCCGATGCAGGGCTCGATCCCAGGACCCCGGGATCATGACCTGAGCTGAAAGCAGATGCTTAACCAACTGAGCCACCCAGGTGCCCCTGTAGGCATTTTAAATAGATATATTATTATAGGGCAATGACAATATATCACAAACATAATTTTGGTTAAATAGAAATATAAATAAATAAATATATGTGTGTATATGTACATATATACACATATCTATATTCAAGATTTTATTTATTTATTTGAGAAAGACAGAGAGAAGAGAGCACAAGTTAGGGGGAGCGAGGGAGGAAGGAGAGAGATACACAGATTCTCTTCTGAGCAGGGAGTCCCACGCAGGGCTCGATCCCAGGATCATGACTTAAGCCCAAGGCAGATGCTTAACTGACTGAGCCACCCAGGTGTCCGTTTCTGTTAAACATATACATGCATATATAATGATTAAAATTATGATGGTTATCAAATATTGTGTGGTAGCACCATACCAAGGATGTGTCACAAGTATTTTCATTGAATCTTTGCAATAATTTTCTGAAGTAGAATTAGGTATCCATGGTATTAAATTAAAAAAACCCCAAGATTCAGAGAAGTTAAAGAAAGTGCCCAAGGTCGCTATCAGGTGACCCAGTTGAGATTTAAACCGAGAGCTCCCTGACTTTCAAGGTCGTGCTTTGACTACCACATTCTATTGATTTCTCCAAAGATTTTCTCCCCCCAAAAGCTTTGTTTTTGTGTGTAGCCTTTAGTTCAAAGGAACATTAGGGAAGAGAAAGTGCTACATTTACTTGTCAAAGAAGTGATTGGGATACCTGTGGACGAAGGGGTAAAGGAAGTCCATGACTTACTCGGAAAAGAAGCAAGTCTGCCAGGCAACGTTATCTTCCCACTTGTCTCTTCGTGGGTTCCTGCTCCGTGCTGGAGCCCGCTGCCTCTCCCCCTCCACTTTGCTGCCTCTTTGCGTTGCTGAAGAAACCATCACTAATTTTCTTGGAGACTCCACACTTGTTAAGTGTCCCTCCCTTGCAATTAATAATCTCTATGAGCATTGGTCACTGGAGTCCTGACATGCTTCAGTTCGAGGACTACATCCCAAGTGTTTACGAGCTATTTCCAAAAAACAGGAAATGGCTTGTTTTCTCTGAACAGTTGCGCTTGAACCCATCTCCTTGCCAAAAATCCAGTGTGTGTAGTTGGTATGTAGTTTAATAGATAGAGGACTATAGTTTTTGCTTCTTGATCCCAAATTTCAATGTGTTCTCACAGGACAACTCACTGACAATGGCTACAGCCACGTATGTAGCTCAGGAATTCTGTTTTTTCTTAAGATCACTGAAAGTTGGATTTGAAATCTGGAGATAGGTTAGAAGTCCTAGCTCCCTTCTCATTCTGCTTGATGGTTCATCTACAAAAGCTTACATTTTCTTTTAATCTCCTTTTGCACTAACCATATTAGCTAATATTCCTTGAGAGTTTGTACTGTACCAAATCCTGAGCTTTGGAGGTGTGGGTTCTCAGCAGATGGGCACACTTGAAAAGATGGCCATGTACAGATCATAGTCACTTCCCCTGAATGATACAGTAAGTGGCATCACCACGGAATGAACTCGTGTGTTTGAGTCCAGAGCCCTCCCGTCTGACCACTCCACACAGCTGCCCCTGTGGGTTGGCACTCCACAGCATTTCTTTTCCTTATTTTTTTAATTTTAATTTTTTTAAATTTTATTTTATTTTTTCAGTGTTCCAAGATTCATTATTTATGCACCACACCAATGCTCCATGCAATTGTGCCCTCCTTAATACCCACCACCAGGCTCACGCAACCCCACCCCCACCCCCTCCAAAACCCTCACTTTGTTTCTCAGAGTCCAGTTTCTCGTGATTGTCTCACCCTCTGGTTCCTCCCAATTCACTTTTCCTTTCTTTCTCCTAATGTCCTCTATGTTATTCCTTGTACTCCACAAGTAAGTGAAACCATATGATAATTGACTTTCTCTGCTTGACTTATTTCATTCAGCATAATCTCCTCTAGTCCCATCCATGTTGATACAAATGTTGGGTATTCGTCCTTTCTGATGGAGGCATAATACTCCATTTTCTATATGGACATCTTCTTTATCCATTCGTCCATTGAAGGGCATCTTGGTTCTTTCCACAGTTTGGCGATTGTGGCCGTTGTCCACAGCATTTTTTATTTGTAGTTAGGTACCCTCTGTCTGATTAGTCCAACAAAGTAGTGTCAAAGAATTTGAATTTCTCAAGTTGCATGGATGAAAAAGAGAAAGGGCTTGGCAAGTAAGGGGCAAGAAGTGAAAATGTTTGCTGCCCTCTTGATTTTGAGGAAGTGGCCATTAAATGACTCTGTTAGACCGAAGTATAGGGGATAGGGAAATAAATCAGGCAAGTAAATGGGAGGGGAGGCTATGGGGCTGGGCCAAGAGCAGTCCTGCTGATTCTTTCTGAGGACTTTTCAGACTTTGAAAACAGATTTCTTACCATTTGATTTTTATTTCAAAAAAGATTTGTAGTGAATCATTAGTTTCATTTATTCATTCATCATGCATTTTGACACAATAGTTAGATATAGGGTACCATGCTTGACATTAGGAATACCAAAGAAACTGACCATGTCCCCGGCGTAAAGGGACTCATCATCTAGGGGAGATGTTGGTTGGAATGGCAGTGTGAGGCGGTGGCAGGCAGTATGACATGGACTGGAAGGAAATGGAATTGTACCTGAGGTCTCCACACACAAGCTGTGTCATCACAGGCAAACAGCTTATTTCCTCTAACCCTCACTTCCCACATCTCTATGATTTCATGACTAGTAGGAGGAGTAGAAATAGCATGTGTAAAATATTCAACAGAATTCCTACCATGTTATATGTACTTTAAAAATGTCAGCTATTATTATTCCGCAAAGAACCAGTCACCTTTCCTTATAAGAAGTGTTATAATACAGGTATGTTTTTGGAAAGTGAATACCGTCGTGATCATGAACGCGTTCTGTGTTAGACGATTTGATCTAAGACATAAACGATTCCAAGTTTGACAGGCAAACAAGATGGGGTTGGAGATGTATTCTGGAAAGAAGCAACAGCTTATCCAAAGGCATGGAAACTGAAAAGAATGATTAAAGTGTGTTTAGGGATCAGTGAGTAGCATGGTTGGAAGGAGCAGAAAGTGAGGAAAAAGTGTGTCTGGAAAGGGAGTCTGAGGTTGGATCCTTAAAAGTCTTTTGGGGCCTTGCTAAGAAGTCTTGTCCCTTGAGATCACAGAGTGAATGAAGTTACAAACATATGTGGTAAATGTCAAATGCTGATGGGAATAATTTGGGGTTGATAGAGATTTTTAAAACCACAAAGATTATTATTTTCCAAGAGGAAAGTGCTCTCTGGCAACAAGTTTTGACTACTTGTCAAAGGATGGAATATTTTCCGTCATAAGGAAAGGAGGAGGTGGAAGTCCAGACTCTCACTGTTCCAAATCTGTAGAGTCATTGTGTTATTCCCTTGACGAATTTGTTCTCTTTCCGTGTTTGACTTCTTACCCCCCAAATACAAGAAAAATTAAATGTCCAGCCAGCAAAGTAGGAATGATATTGATGTGGTGTCCTGTTTTCCTGAATTATTTCTTGAAAAGAGACGTGGTGGACAGTTTGCTGAAAGTTGATGTTCTGGCCAAAGCACTCATGATTTTTAATTTCTTTTTAATTATTATTATTATTATTTTTGGCTAAACCCATGAACATTTTAGCACTTGCCGTGCTTCTACTGTAGCTATTAGCTCATATCAAACAGTATCTTGGATCTTAAGTGACTTGCAAATGAAATAGCAATTTGGGAGGTGAAAAAAAATAGTCCCGTGAGCACAACATAACATTGATTTTCTGCACAAAGTGACCTCCCACGAAGGACTAGGAGTCACTGATTCTCCTGGAGTATTGGCATCAACAAGGACAGACCAACTTCCCTTCTTGTTGATCAGCACTAGAGTCTCTTCTGGCTTTAAGACGTGAGAGGCATTCATTGAAAAATAAAAGAATGAAGCTTCTTTTAATGAGATGGCTTTGAGAACAGGGTTTTGTTGTTGTTGTTGTTGTTGTTGTTGTTGTTGTTGTTGTTAAATTTTCAGCTTAAATTAAGGTTTATGGAGCTCCATATTTTTTTTTTTTTTTTTTTTTTTTTTTGTAGAAAGCGAGAATGCCAGCAGGGATCTGGGTAGGGGCAGAGCATGAGGGAGAGAGAGAATCTCAAGCAGACTTCCTACTGAGCATAGAGCTCTCTGCGGGGCTCCGTCTCATGATCCTGAGATCATGACCTGATCTGAAATCAAAGAGTTGGCCGCTTAACCTACTATGCCACCCAGGGGCCCCAGTGCAACTCCTTTTTTTTGCATTAAATATAAATTGTTTTAGGCCTCATTGAAAAAAAAACTTCTGGAAATGTGTGAGGCCAGCTTGTGAATTGCATGTTTAAAGGTACAGGCGAATTGTGCAGAGTGCTTGAGAGTCACTTTATTGTACCTGGAAGCTCATTTTATTGAGTTACAGACCCAAATGATGGAAGGGCAGGCAATCGTCTTGTCTGTGCATCTCAAGATGTGCCAAGAAATGTTTCTTCTCCTTGTTATTGACTGAACTTGTCCCCCACAAAATTCACATGCTGAAGCTCTAACCCTCAATGTGTCTATTCTTGGAGATCAGGCCTTTATGGAGGTAATTAAGTTTACATGAGGTTATATGGTGAGATCTCCTCCAGGAGGACTCATGTCTTTATGAGAAGAAGAGACACCAGCGTGCCCTCTCTTCAGGCACACATGGAGAAAAGGCCATGTGAGAACATAGCCAGGAACAGAGGCCTTTCCAGAAACCAGCCCTGCAGGCACCTTGTTCATGGACTTCCAGCTTCTAGAACTGTGAGAAAATAGATGCCTATTGGTGAAGCGGCCCAGTCTGTGGGATTTGTTGTAGCAGTGCCACCGGACTAATACCCTTCCTCTTAATATGGTTATGATGAAGAAGGAAAACTATTTGCTGAGCAATTACTATGCGCCAGCCTTTGTGCTTTTGGTGCTTGGCAGATGTTATTTAATTGGGATCATGGTTCTGTGGTGGACACTTGTCTCATCTGTTGGCTCTTTCTTCTGACAGGAAAGTAAGAAAGTAAGTGTCTCTGACTCCCATTACATAAGATTTTGTCATTCAAGGGATCATTATCATTATCAAATAAAAATGGTTAAATCATCTCACTGACTTAACCCACTAGTATGACTCTCCAGATTCTGCCCTTTAACGCAATAAGCTTATCATGTAGAGAGCATGAATCCTGCCCCTTACTGTCCTTTTTTATGAGGTACATCTGATGCAGGGGTTGTGTTGCTGAATCAGACCTGAAGCTGTAGCAGCTTATTTTTTACAGCAGAGGGCAGCCCAAGCCTATGAAAGGACTAGATTTCCCCGGAAGCTTCCACCCCCCCCCCACCACACCCTTCTCAGTTCAAAAATATTCCGATCATTTTCTTGCTTCTTTCTCAGACAGTTTGAAAATTCATTGCCAAAATGCAAAATTGTGTTATTAGAGGAGTCTCAGTAGAAAATCATCTTGAAAACAAGTATTTTTGATAAAACGGAACCTGCCAGGGAGCTCTGGACATGGCCCTTCCCTGGAGAATCATTCTCTATTATTACAGAATGATAAATCCTATTTGGTTTTGTTTTATTTATTTTTTGCCACAGGCTTTTTTTTTAATGAGAAAATTCAAACATGTAGAAAAGCCCAGGAGACCTGAGAGCAGATAAAGAACAGTACCCACCACTTGGTTATATGAAGTAAATTCTATTAGGTTTTAATTTGCATTTTCTAAGCACTTGCCAACTTGTCCTATTTACTAACGAGATCTGAACGAACATGGTGAATGAAGGAGACATGGAGCGGATGCCAGAAGTTTGGAATTGTCACCTCATACCTATCTTGAACTTACTAAAAGCTCACAAAAACAATCATTTACAGAGATAATAAAGATCATCGCTGGGTCATAAACATGGGGACTGGTAACCCTGATTCTGCATCGAAGCCTCAGACTCCCCACCTATGACATGTGGACTAATAACAGTGCCCACCCCATAGGATGATAGGGGTTCAAGTTGAATTGCATATGAAGCATTTAGCCTAGCATCTGGCACATAATAAATGTACAAGGTCATTATTCACTTCCTTGGATTTTGTTCAACTTTTTCATGTTTGAAACGAGGGATTTAGAGGAGATCACTAAGTCTACTATCAATTGAAAGGGCTAAATTGTATGTGTGCCTAACTTTTTATTGTTCATCTCCTGATTGGACTGGAAGTATTGGAGTGGAGAGAATCCTATATTGTTGTGTCAGGCACAAAAGAAAACAGTGATAGCACATGGTATAAATCTGCTTTATCTGCCTGGTAGTGAACTATCTCCAGGGCAAAAATAACTGGTGACTCTCTTCATCGCGTTTTTTTTTTTTTTTTTTTAAGATTTTATTTATTTATTTGTCAGAGAGAGAGCGAGCGAGAGCGAGCATACGCAGACAGAGTGAAAGGCAGAATCAGAGGGAGAAGCAGGCTCCCTGCGGAGCAAGGAGCCCAATGTGGGACTCGATCCCAGGACGCTGGGACCATGACCTGAGCCGAAGGCAGCTGCTTAACCAACTGAGCCACCCAGGCGTCCCTCTTCATCGTGTTTTCTCATGTATTTTCTCCTCCATGATTTTTTCAAGAGTAAGGAGTATATTGTATTTTTGTCTTCAACTCAATTCAGTTAGAGTCATTTATTGGGTGCCTAAAATGTATAAGGCACTTGTTAGCCACTGTGGGGAAAGATAAATGAGACACAAACTCTCCCAGTAGCAGAAGATAAGATACAGTTACAAATATCCACAATGTAAGAAAGACTGTGATGGATGCTCCAAGCAAAATGTACCCCTGAAGGGATAGAGAAAAGTACTAATTGAGACTCTGTAAAAATGAGCCTTCAAAGTGCATAGAATCAGTAAGATGAGAAGTAGTGGGCATGGCATATAGTCAGGAACATTCTAGATGGAGAGAAGCGTTCAGAATTTGGCAAGGCCATATTTGTGGTCTGGACTGGTTAAAGCAGGGATTTCAGGATGGAATGCAGCATGAGATAGATGTGAAAAGAAGTTGGAGCTGGACTGTGGAGGGCTTTGAATGCCAAGTTAAAGACTTGAAGCTTTATGAGGAATTCTGAGATCAGAACTTGCTTGAAGAGGCAGTTCAGGAAATGGAGGTGGAGAGAAAATAGGAATGGGAGACTACATCAGCTAGTGACTTCAGTGGTTTATTCAGAGGGGTTACAGACCTGAATTATAACAAAGGTGGCAGAAACGGGATATGAGTGTCAGAGAATCTCAATCACTTATTCATCCACTCATTCCACTTTTATAAAACACCTGCTCTGATCAGGTACCTGCTTCATATGGGGAGCTCAAAGAGAAATCAGAGGATCCCTGATAGGGAAGGGGGAAGATAATTTCCTCACTGCTTCAGTTTTGAAAGTTGCTTGTATGGTGATGAGAACAGTGTGGCAAGTGAGGAAACCAGAGAAGAGAAGGATAATAATGCCATTAACAGAGATAGTCAACATTGGGGAAGAGGCCAATTTAAGGGAGGAAGATGAGATCATGTTGGAAAGGAATTCAGCATGTAAATCTCAGTAAGTGAATGAATACATGCCCAAGAATGGAAGAATGCTTTAACGCATGAAGGAATGGATGGAGGCGTGGGAACTTTGCCACCCTCCATGAGTTGGGTACCTACATATTCTCTCATCAGTCGTGCTTTATGATTAAATCTCTGAGCACAGCAGTCTCTCAGCATTCGAAAACATTTTTATAATAAAGGGCAAAGGAAGCAGGAAAGCAGAATTAGGAGCTCAGTGTTAATTAACTCTATAGACCTATATGTCAAAGTTCACAATGATAGGATTGGTTGCCAAAGTGTCACATTTGCAAACAGAGATACTCACTTTATGTTTTTATAATCTCTTCCAACATTTTTCCCATGTTCACATCACAGTTCAGTTGCTCTGGACTTACTTGTTCTTTTTTTCAGTATTTTGACTTTTCTCAAAACTCTGATGTTCTGACGTTATGACAATTCTCTGTATATTTTTGTATGTGTGTATGTGTGTGTGTGTGAGAGACAGACTTCATGTGGACTGCTTCTTTTAACTGCCTGACTCATTCTTACAGAAAGTTTCTCTATAAAATATTTGCTAAATCACATTTGTCTTATTATGCTAACCTCTAATTTATATAATCGTCAATGGGGGCTTTCCATCAGGAGTCCTAGAGGTGAAGAATGAAGCTTCCAGCCATGTCGTACCACCCTGACCTTTACTGAGTCAAATCTAAGGATTTGAGGTTTAAAAGGATTGAGCTGAACAATGACCACAGACACAGAATGGCATTCACTTTTGGGAGCTCAAGTTCCCAGAACAGCACAGGTTGTCCGACTATAGTCTCAGAAGACTTCTTAGTCAAGGAGCAAGCCTGAGCCCTCCACCATCGGTCTTGGAGCGTCACATCCTGCCCTAACAGTGGATTTTGAGGTCCTTTCCCATGGAATAGTTCAGGCCTAGAAGCTGCTATATGGCATTGGTGGGACCCGGGTCAGTGTACTGACCAACCTGACGTGAAGTCAAGCTGAGAAGCTTTGGAGAGTGACAGAGAATCTGAGAGCATTAAACTCATGTCCAGATAGCCTCATCCAAAGACTATGGTGTTTCCCATAATTTTGTTTCAGATAGAGGAGCTGTAGAGTTATGTCATCTAAACATCTACCCCAGAGGGAAGCTAAAGATAAGGTCTCTGCACTGGATGATAGGTGGCTCTGAGGAGTGATCTTGTCATTGTTTGTTCCCCTGGGAACAGGATTCCCTGGCAACTTGCATGATTAAAAAAAAGCATGCTTATCCCAGGAGAAAAGGACAACAGGGCAAGAGACCTCTGTGGACCCTTATTCTCATGGTTATATAATTGGAGAGTCATGACCCTGCTCATACGTGGTTCTGGCTTGACTCTGCGAGACTGAGTTCCAGACCATTAAGGATCTGGGCTTTCTCTTTAGGTGGCATTGATTGTGCAGGATTGAAGCTGGGGAATCTATAGCCCCAGAGTCTGTATCTATGTGGCCAACTGGTGTCCAGTGTTTTTTGAATCTCAGTTCTGGCATATTTTGTTGGACACAAAGTTTTTACCTACTGTTAACATACAAGGGATTCTCAGAGAACATTCTAGTAGATGGAGACCATTACTTTTATAGAGGGGAAGCCTGGCATGAAAATAGAAATTAGAAAAATCTCTGACACACAGTAGGTTTGAGTAAGCAATACCTAGATTCCAGCTCCGTTTCCCACCAAATTATCAATGTGTTACAGACTAAGTCATGTGACCTCTCTGGGTTTTCATCTCTACATTCATAAAATGAAATCGTTAGAAGAGTTTTTCAAAGTATACTTCACAGATAACCTGCATCAAAAGTTTCACAATGCTTGTTACAATGCAGAATTCTGGCCTTTCCTCTGATACATGGATCAGAGCCTCCAAAAGTAGGCTGGGAGACTGAATTTTTACTAGCTTCCCAGGCCTTTCATTTTTTAAAAATTTTGTTTATTTATTTGAGAGAGACAATGAGAGAGGGAGAGAGAGTATAAAAGCGAGGAGGGTTAGAGGGAGAAGCAGACTCCCCATTGAGCAGGGAGCCTGATGCAGAACTTGATCCCAGGACTCCAGGATCATGACCTGAGCCGAAGGCCGTCACTTAACCAACTGAGCCACCCAGGTGCCCTCCCCAGGCCTTTCTTGATGCACACAATACATCAAGAACCATTGGATGGGATGATCTCTAAGGTTTCCTCTGCTAACATAATTACAGGGCAGAATTGACCTGAGACAAAAATAGGAAAGTCACTTTGGACAGATTTTCGTTCTCCTCACCTCCTTTGGGGTGCTACCCTTAATCACAATTCTGACCTACTTTATCCTCTACTCCTCCGCTACAACTGTTCACTCCCACTTGCAATCCTAACCCATTGCCATCGAAATGCCAGTTTTCTAGCACCAGTATGTCATCCAGGCAAATGAATCCTCAGGGAAATTTCAAAACCATTTAGAAGTGGGGAGGGCAACCTTGTGGAAGATGTGTAGGGTAACAACTTTTTGGGAGACATGACTTTCTGAGGTTTTTAGGATATCATCAGTAGGCCGATGCTCCTGCCCAAGGTAAATTCATATAAAAAGTGTGCATAATTTCTTCCACATGTCTTTATAGAAAGGAGATTCAGGTGAAATATCTTAAATCTGCAGACAAACTCAAAATGCTTGGGGACCAATCCACATTTTCAACCACCCCTCCCAAATGTCTCAACTTTGATGCATGTGAAAACGTAAGGATTCAGCATCGTAACCAAACGTCATTTCCATGTCATCTAATTCTTTTCAAGGTCTTTGAGCCTACGAGTACCATGCACTAGAGACTTTTTCTCCTTGTCTTGTAAAGATGAGAGACTCGATCATAAGAGAGGTGTTCACTCTGGAATTCTCTCATGAGACTCTCAATTAAGTTGCCTGTGACATTCAGCACAATCCTAATTGTTTAAGAGAACTCAAAGGACCCTGGTGAAAAGCCATAGTCTAAATGTTATTTCCTTTTTATTTAATATAAAAACATGAGCATATGATTTTCTTAAAGTATGAACCAAGGCAGTTTGGTGAGTGGTGAGGATGGGTTTGGAATTCACCGGTTGCACCTTTCCTTGGAAAGGCCTACTGGGACAACCGCACCAGTAGGGTCTATGAGTGACAGGCATGTGAGCAGGTAATCACAGGTCTGGAAATGCTTCTGTTAGCTTCACCAAATAAATATATTTCGTCGGTAACAATAACAGCAGCAACGTAATAGTACTGTATGAGCAATAGGTAACATTTATCAAGTGCTTCCTGTGAGCCAAGATATGAACTAGGCATTTTCATGTATCTAAACTCATTTAATTTTATTTAATAGTGGTTGCTATTATTATTTTCATTTGTAGAGATGGAGAAGCTGAAGGTTAGAAAAGTTAATAGCATATAACATCACCCAGCTATTGAGTGGTGGGGGCAGAACTCAAGCCTAGAATCTGCTCTCTTAAAATAGTAGGAATTACAGGCAATGAACACATGAAAATCTACAAATCCCACTACTCAGAAGGAACTGTTTGTAACATCACTCTTCCTAGCTCTCCAAGTTTTCCCCTGTGAATGTTACATATAAAATTTATTATATATACAGATCTCTCCCTCTTCTGTAACCTGTTTTCTTTCTTTCTTTCTTTTTTTCATTTCCCAAACCATGGCCTAGAAATATTGCTCTGCAATCAGAGTTTTCATGACAAGCAGTGTAATAGTCTGCTCGCCCCAGGTCCTTCAAGTGTTGGCAGCAGAAAAGTGCTTATCCAGCACGATGCCCACAGAGTGCACAAGGCAATGGTTTTATAAAATGCAAAGCTGGGCACCCAAGAAGATATCAAGACCGCAAAGTCCGACAGCTTTGAAACCTAGTCCAGCACATTCTCACATTCCTATATTTTACAGACAAGGGTAATGAGCCCAAGAATTACCGCCCTCCAGCTTCAGGGGAGTGAAAAATGAAGGGTTGTTTTCCAAGTAATGTGATGCCAGACAGCTGGCTCAACAGTCAACAGTGCCAGGCCTTCTCTGAAGGCCAGTGTGGGCCCCCGCCTCCTTCTCACCACCGAATGTCACAGCGCACCCCAAGCCAGGGAAATCTGTCCTTCTACAGGATGTATAACTGTGAGAGGAAAGCAGGTTTTACTGGCTTGTGGTTTCCGAGGCTCTTAGAATGTTGAATACAGCTTGTGCATTGGCCACTGAAGAACCCGGGAGAAACCACGAAGTTGGAATTGATTAGTTCCTGTTGGTCCCCATCGTCCGCCAATATCAGTACCTGTGTCTTGATAAATAGACACATGAATACACTCCAAACACAAGGTCCTTGACAGCAAGCAATAAAAATGTACCTTGACCCACTGAAATAAATTGCACCAAACGGAGTTGTTTCCACTTATTATTTATTAGTCAGGTCCCATGGAGTGACGGGTGAAATAAATATTTTTTTTCCATTGGAAAATGAATGTATGATCTGTGAAGAATAAGTTCACAATCAGATGTAATAACAATCATGGAACAACTGTTCTCCCTGACTTGGACCAAATCTAATGCTCTCTATCCTGAGCAAAATTTCCTTTGCAGATTAATGTATCTCGTTGGCCACCTGATCCTTTCTCAACTCATACCTCAAGTCTCTCCTTCCTGTTCCTTCCCTTTTTGGCCACCATACCAAATTCTCCAACAGTCCCTTCCAGATGCCACAGCTAAAGAAATATTACTGAGACTGAGAGGTTTGAAAGGAGCCCAGTGGACCAGGAATGGATCTTGAATTAATTCAAAAGAATGGTTACTTCAAGACAGTATTTTATTTGCAAGAGGAGGAAATGTCACTTACTGACATTAGCAGTTTATTCAATCATTGTCACATTTAGACGTCTGAAGATCATATTCAGAATTTGATAAATTTGTCTCACTCCCAAAGATGACCTAGAAGAAGTTGGAATCATTGACATTTATTGTCACCAGCATATACTTGATAATTTGGTAGATATAAGTAGCAGTATTAAAGATTAATTAAGTGGCCTGGAAAATAGCATAGAGGTTCCTCAAAAAGTTGAAAATAGAGCTGCCCTTTGACCTAGCAATTGCAATACTGGGTATTTACCCTAAAGATACAAATTTAGTGACCTGAAGGGGCATGTGCACCTGAATGTTTATAGCAGCAATGTCCACAATAGCCAAATTATGGAAAGAACCTAGATGTCCATCAACAGATGAATGGATAAAGAAGATGTGGTATACATTGAGGTACCATCTTACACCAGTTAGAATGGCCAAAATTAACAAGACAGGAAACAACATGTGTTGGAGGGTATGTGGAGAAAGGGGAGCCCTCTTACACTGTTGGTGGGAATGCAAGTTGGTGCAGCCACTTTGGAGAACAGTGTGGAGATTCCTCAGAAATTAAAAATAGAGCTTCCCTATGACCCTGCAATTGTACTACTGGGTATTTACCCTAAAGATACAGATGTAGTGAAAAGAAGGGCCATCTGTACCCCAATGTTTATATCAGCAATGGTCATGGTCGCCAAACTGTGGAAGGAACCAAGATGCCCTTCAGCAGACGAATGGATAAGGAAGATGTAGTCCATATACACTATAGAGTATTATGCCTCCATCAGAAAGGATGAATACCCAACTTTTGTAGCAACATGGATGGGACTGGAAGAGATTATGCTGAGTGAAATAAGTCAAGCAGAGAGACTCAATTATATGGTTTCACTTATTTGTGGAGCATAACAAATAGCATGGAGGTCAAGGGGAGATGGAGAGGAGAAGGGAGTTGAGGGAAATTGGAAGGGGAGGTGAAACTTAAGAGACTATGGACTCTGAAAAACAATCTGAGGGTTTTAAAGGGGTGGGGGGTTGGAGGTTGGGGGAACCAGGTGGTAGGTATTGGAGAGGGCACGGATTGCATGGAGCACTGGGTGTGGTGCAAAAACAATGAATACTGTTATGCTGAAAGTAAATTTAAAAAATTAAAAAAAAAAGAAGATGTGGTGTATATATATACAATGGAATACTATGCAGCCATCAAAAGAAATAAAGTTTTGCCTTTTGCAACGACGTGGATGGAACTAGAGGGTATTAAGCTGAGTGAAATAAGTCAACCAGAGAAAGACAATTATCATATGATCTTCCTGATATGAAGAATTTGAGAAGCAATGTGGGGAGTCTGGGGGGTAGGGAAGGAAAATATGAAACAAGATGGGTTCAGGAGATGGGTTCAGACTCTTAATCTCACAACTGAGGGTTGCTGGGGGTGGGGGGTAGGGAGAGGGTGGTTGGGTTATGGACATTGGGGAAGGTATGCGCTATGGTGAGTGCTGTGAAGTGTGTAAACCTGGCGATTCACAGACCTGTACCCTTGGGGCTAATAACACATTATATGTTAATAAAAAATAAAAAATTAAGAAAAAGATTAATCAAGTGGCAAACATTGTTACTGGACTATTTTTTGTCATAGAAGGAAGTATACTTGGGAAGTACTTGTAAGGTTTTCAAGCATTTTTGCCATTTGGATAACTCATGTGATACCATCTGCCTTATTGTGTTTTATAATTATCAGAATCAAGAGTACCTTAGAATTGTGTTGGTTAAATGGTGGCCTTCCTCATGAGTGTGGTAGAGTAATGCTGAGTTGCCTTCTAAGGTACACAGTGTTTCTGTTGACCTCAGACCTCAACAATACACTGTGTTTAGCTGGAGTGAACTTTCTAAATGATTGTCAACCCCTTGCTTAATCATGTCAGTGGTTTCCTTTCACCATGACAATAAAGTACAAATTCGAACATGGTTGAAGAATTCATCTCAATCTGGCCAGGGTCATCTTTCCTGCTACTTCCCCTCACTCTTTACTCCCCAGCCATACTCTGAAGTACCATTGGTCCTCAGTGTTCATAATCATGTCTAGGTCTGAGTGCAGACTAGCCCCTTCACCGGAACCCTTCCCCAATCTACCTTTCCTTATATCTTCACTTAGAAGTCACTTCTTATCAGATGCTTTTCCAGACTATACCAGTAAGCAGCCATCTTGCAGTGCTGCCTTGGCACCCTGGGACTCTGTCAGTTGTAGGTTACTATATTACCTGTCAATGGGCCACCTCCTTTCCTTCTCAGACTACCTCCCTCTATAACTGTTTTTCTGTTCCATGCTTAGCTCCACCGCTGTCTGTCTCCTCCAACTTCCCTATGACAGGATGCTTTTCCCTTGCATTGGCACTAGAAGGAAGGAACCATTAGGTAAATCTAGTTCTTCATTCCCTACTAAACTACCATGTGAAGATGAGTGAGTATCTGGATTTACTGAGGATTTGCAGGAGTGTTAGAAATTTACATCATAACCAGAGAAATCACCTGTGGAACCAAACATTAAACATCCCTGGCACCTATCCCCCTCCTGGGAACTCTTCACTTCTCTTGACAATTCCAGCCTCCTTCCATGGAGTTGTCTGGCTCCTTCCTTCCTTCCTTCCTTTTCTCTCTCTTTCTTTCTTTCTAGATTTATTTATTTATTTGTCAGAAGAGAGAGAGCGAGAGAGCACACTAGCATGGGCAGTGGCAGGCAGAGGGAAAGGGAGAAGCAGGCTCCCTCCTGAGCAGGGAACCTGTTGCTGGGACTTGATCCCAGGACCATGGAATCATGACTTGAGTGGAAGGCAGATGCTTAACCATCTGAGTCACCCAAGCATCCTGGAGTTGCCTGCTTTCTCTCACCCTACCTTCTCCACATTGTCCTTCTTTCCCCTTTGAAATCCTTCCTCCCTTGTTTTCTTCCCTTCCTTTTCCCCTCCCCCCTTTTCTCTTCTTCTCTTTTCCCTTTTCCCCTCCCCTCTTCTCTCTTCTTTTTTCTTTTCTTTCTACCTTCCCTCCTCCTTCTATCTTTCCTTTCCTCTTCCTTCTCTTCTTCTCTTTTCTCTTTCTTTTCTTTCTTTTCTCTTTTTTTTTTCTTTTCTTTCCTCATGACTTGCTAGCCAGTGTGATCCTTTCCATACACAAGTCATGGTTCCATCTACTCAAAACTCAACATCTCAGCAGTCAAGTCTTTATTGGTCCCTGAGAGGCCTGTAAAAACATGTAAGGTCATTTCTCAACCTCATCTTCCACCACTCTGAGACATTCCCTCCACTCTGCTCATCTGGGCCTCCTTGCTGCTCTCAGGAGATACAGGCATACTCCCATCTTGGGTCTTTGTACTGGCTGCTGTCTCCATCCCGAACACTGTTTCCCAAATGGTCACATAGCTAATTTCCTCACCCTCTTTCTGAATTTCATCCTCTAAATAATTGTCTGTGGTCGTCTGTCTCCTCTCACCAGACTGTAAGCTTCACTGGAGTGAGTCTCTGGGGTTTTGTTTACTGATGGATACCAAGAGTCAAGAGAGTCTTCCCTAGTAGGATCTCAGTAAATATTTGTTAAATGAAAATTCTCCTCCTAACTCATACCCCTTTCTTCTTCTCACCTTCAAGGTATTTTTCCAAAACAAAGATAATTCCCACCCTAAATGACTTAGGTAATAACTTTTGTATTTTTTATATTCCATTCTATTGAATTTGCATCTTTTCTTTTTTATAATTCCCACTAGACTGCCCTTACATTGTTGGAGGGTGGGGACCTACACCTTTTACTATTGCTGAGACCATCTTAATAATGCTTGGTTGGTTTTATAACTGATTCTCCTTACATAATTATAGAACAAATAGATGACAGTAATGCCTGGCTTTATTTATAAATGGAGGACTTTAGTTCTTCCACAGGGTGGTATTATCACTTCCATTTGAGAACAAAGGGAGCTCAGTGAATTTCAAAAACTAGTCCAAGGTCACGCAGTAAGGAGCAAACTGAAGTTGAGCTTTCTACCTCTGACTTCCTCCTCCCCCACCCCATTACACTGCATTGCTTCCCCATTCCCAGATCCCTTAAGTTCCTGGGCCTCTAACTCTATTTGTTACTATATTCAAATAATGTCAGGAGGAGTGATTTGTTAAGTCCATTAGAGTGAACATCAGAGACTTCTTTTTCCCCTAGGAACCATAAATGGGCATATCAGACAACTTATGTAACCATGTCTCCTACAGCAGGTGTGCGTGAGGCAGCTGCTCAGTTGGGGTGATATGAACTATCCTAGAGCACTCCCCGCCCCAAGGGTGAGGTTGTGATCCCTCAACTTCCTATCTCATGAACTTTTACTTTTGGTTCCTACCCAGCAACTCCTTGTCAGAAGTTCACTGTATGTGGGAGTGGTGTACATCAGCAGGAACTAGTTCTTCAGAAAAAAATTAATTTTATCTAAGTAAAAGTCACATTACCTTATCTTTTTTTGGTGCGTATGGGATTTTTCACTTTTCCTATTTTTAAACCATATCCTCTAGTTCTGCAAATGTCTCTTTCTGTAAACATATCCATTTTCTTAAATATCTTTTCGGCTTTCACTTTCCTAAAGATACATGTTAAGAGAAATTTTTAGATTTTTCTTGTTTATTTACATTGTGCAGATCAACATATTACTTTTTCTTGATATTTTGGTATCCAAATTGTAAAGTTTTTCCGGCGAGATAAACACAACAGCAGGCCTAGTGGGTGCAAGGCAAGATTTATTAAAAACACTCTCCAGCAAAGTTTCAGGGCTCAGGAGAAGGGGAGCCAGGAAAGTTGCACCCGGAGGAGGTGGGCACCCTCCGGCGAGGTTCCGCCACTCTGGAAAGCAGAGTGGCGGAAATAGCTCCCAAGGCAGGGAGAAGGGGGCTTTTAAGGGGCCTTGAGGGGAGTTCAGGGGTCTTTTGGCAAGTTTCCCTTATTTGGATATTTCGCCTGCTCGTTGGGGTCCCATTGGTCCACTGGAGCCCGGGGCGGGGGTGTCAGATTCCCGCTTGTCATGGTCCCATTGGTCTACGGGAGCCCAGGGCAGGAGGGTCTCAGATTCCTGCTTGGGTCTTTGTTCTCCTGTCAGAGCTCAGGTTTTGTGGCGGGGACTTTCACCATTTTAAGTAGCCCTTTCTTTCTGCCAGCCCAACACAAATGACATGCCATAGACTGTCTACCAACTCACTGGCAGAGCCAGGATTCCAGGACATAAATCCTCTGAACATTTGACTGTGAGTCCTTAAGAAACAAGCTTTTGGAATGTCAGCTCTAAAGGAGTTGGCTTCTGCTTGGAGACTTTCCCCATACTGTCCAATACTGCCAAACGTATGTTCTGTTTCCCTGGCTTGAAGGAGGAATGAGAGCAGAAATGTTCATTTCTAAGATAAGAACAGAGATTTAAAATATGGATTTCATTATAGAATTGGCAATTACTGGTCCTACTCATATTAGCAGTTGTTTCTTTGGCATGTGCCAGTCACATTTAAGCACTGTGGCTACTAAAGGAACTCACAGAATCTTTTGTGTGTGTCTCCTTGAAAGACCCTACCCAGAGAGGTAAATTACACCCTACAGATGAGCACTGAGCAGTTGAGTCTCCAAAGCATACTTAGGTATGCAAAGCATTGTGATCCTAGGATTTAATTGATCACTGAAAGTTTCCTATGTTCTCCAACTTAGATCAGTTGTGGAAAATGGTAGCAAAAACCTTCTCAGTTGCTGTGAGTGTTTCAAAAAATATTATCTCACTTACCTCTGTGTGAGCACAAGGTTATAGCCCAAGCTAATGTCTCTGTAGATGTCGGTGGGAGCTAGGCAAGGGAATGGGATGTCTTAAATGGGATAGGGTGAAAAGTGGCACTGAAAGTAGCAAAAAAGAAGAATAGAAAGAAAAGTCCTGAGATGCTGCCTGTCAAGGGCGGGCCTGATGACATGACTCCTGGGGTGAGACCAGCAAATCTTTAAGCTGCAAAAAGGAGGCCTCCCACCCCAGCCATTCTACACTCCTGCCATTCATTCTGCATTGACTTGAATTGCTGCAGACTCACATATTGTAAAACTACAGTGAGTTTATCATGTAGACAGAGTTTGAACTCTTTTACTGTACCTTCTAATAACCTCTGATATACCTCCTAATCAAAATAAACCTCATGGATATATTTGGATGCATATAAGTGCTCTTTAAATGAAAAGTGAATTTAAAATCTCGAGTTAAATAACTTAGTGGAGCTTGGATATTGTTGCTACATATTAATTATCCCTTATGCTGAATGGGCATTGGATGATAGCTTCCCAGATCACATACAGATGCTTGAAATATCTCATGGGGCCAATAGTAATTATTCTTCTGAAGACTCTTGGTTTCTATTTTATTTCTCAAGATGGATCTATAAATCTGATAGCAATTGTATTACATCAAGTGTATGAAGCTGTTAAATAAATGTAAGGAAAAGACAGGATGTTTAAAAAGTCACGTCAAAATAAATAACTGGGTGCTTCACAGCAAAGACAACGTTACATCAGTGTGAATACCGACACATGGAAGCAATTAATAGAAATATTTTCAGTGAGAAATAGAAACATATCTATGGCCATTACTGAAATGCATTAAACAAGATGAACTTTTTGGAGAAAGTGAAAACATAATATTTGCTAAAAAAATAAAAGCTTTTGGCTGTCACACAGTAATGTGTAATACTAGTGTTTCTGAGGTTCCCAGTCCTTCCATCCTCTTTATTCACTAATGTTCTGGAAACAGCAAATTTTGATTCAAATCACCTTAAATTCAAGGACTGTGTTAGAATCTATCAGCCTCCTTGGAGGATTTTCCTAGAATGATTATGTCATCTGGAATTTTATTTATTTGTTTTCAAAATGAAGAAAAAATAATTCAGAGCTGGATATGGATCACACTGTGTACATGCGTGTTAAGAAATTATTTGCTGAAAAATTATTCATGCTCCAAAAAAAGCAAAATTGCCCCCCTAGCTCCATTTTTCTTACTCCTTAAGCCCCAAATGACCTAAGCTTAAAGATACTTGAAAAATAAAAGTCTCCAGAGGATATTCAACGTGTGGAATGAATTAACAGGAACCACAATTGCACTAAAGTTAATAATTATATAGTAAAAGGATGAAAAATTGGCATGCTTCTGAAGTTAACATAACAAATAGGGAATATGTAAGGAGCACGCTTTGCCAAGTTTAAGATGAGCTCAAAAACAGGAACTTTGAACTAGAATTGTACCTATTTTTTATATTAGTTTACTCAAAGCTGATTTTTTATTTTTAAGGGGCAAAGGTCTAAAAATATATATTTTGCAAGTGACAAAAGCTGTTGGATATTAAATGGCTCTTAGAATATATATTTATGATTCAAGTGTAAATGAGTCAGAAACATATGGATTAGATTTCCCTTAAATCTGTTCAAATATTAAAAGTGAGGGGTAAAGCACTTGGCAAATGTATTGGAAGTTTTTCAAACCTATGATGTCTAAATGTATACTTTGAAAGTGCTATTTCAAATTCTGGATTCTCCCTAGACTCAGTGATTAGCTTAAGCGGGTAGATCCTATAGTCACAGAAGGTTAATTTAAATAATTTCTTTGACAGTGGAAGCTTATGCCTTCATGTAAGAATCATTTATCAACACTCAACTGGAAACTCTGGAAAGAGATTCATCGGCAAAGCAAAATATTAAAAATCTCATATTGAAGTGGACTGAGCAAGGCCAGTTTTAGACATTAAATTCTGAATGTCTGATTTTGCACTGATCTTTTTTAAAATTGGATATCCTTTCTGACTTTCGATAGGCCTGTTCTACTAACAGGTCATGTTGAACTCTGCAATCACGCAGGGGTATACTCAAATATTTACTGACCTCTTACTCATGGACACCATGTTCAGAGGAGGTGATGATGTCCCAGTTCATACCTGCTGTTATCAGCCCCAATAAGAAATACATTTTTAGAAGTGCGAGTTCAATAAAGGTAAATGGAGTATTTTTTGAAATTCTGGAAATAAAGTTGTGAGGAAGCTGTCAGTTTCCTGTGGTTAGAGCCTAATATCAGCATGGCCGGGACGGGATTTGGACCAACAAGCTGAGCCCCTGATTCATGTTCTGGATTGCACTCAAACCCTACCCGTTGTCCATAAATTCCTGCCCCTCATCACAAGGTGGTCCAGACAAGACTGTGTGAAGGGGTCAGCGCACATTCATCCCCCTTGCCAGAAAAATGAATCAAGATTTATGGGCCACAACCACAATATGAAGGACAGATTATTATTTATATATTAAGTCCATGATTATCTGTTTTGGCCTTCATTTCCCTGTAAGATCTTTTAACCTGTTTCTTGATGACGTTGGCATTATTAGGAATTCTTTCCTAATCAACTCACTTTTATTTTATCTGGCATGAAACAATAAGGCTTATGAGAGTTTTCACTATATCATGGCTACATACGCATTTATTTTTTTTTTCCTCATCATTGCAGAAACTGTCAAGGGTTGGGCTCTTGTCCAACTTTCAAGAAAATATGTACATCTCTGTATGTATATAAATATGAGGATCCCAATATTTTCTTTTAAAGCACTTATGGATATTTGGATTTCTCTGATTTATTTTTAGGCTTTTTCTTTTCACTGGAAGAATTTTGCCCTAAAGAAATTTTGCTCTATACTTTTCCCATGATAGGTGAGAAAGCAAGTCTTTAAGAACCAGTGGTGACATGCCCTCTCAAAAACACAGAAAAAAAAATGTGTAAAAATATGGAAGTGATGTGACCAATTTTAGAGTAGCATAAAAGTAGCTTTTTAAAAAAGATTTTTTATTTATTTACTTGACAGAGATCACAAGTAAGCAGAGAGGGAGGCAGAGAGAGAGGAAGGGAAGCAGGCTCCTTGCCGAACAGAGAGCCTGATGCTGGGCTCCAACCCAGGACCCTGGGATCACGACCTGAGCCGAAAGCAGAGACTTTAACCCATTGAGTCACCCAGGTGCCGCTAAAGATAGCTTTTAAAAGTAAAACTGCCCCTTGACATTTTTGTCTTTGAAGATTTTATTTATTTACTTGAGAGAGAGAAAGAGAGAGAGAGAGAGAGGGAGAGCATAAGGTCAAGGGTCAGAGGGAGAAGCAGACTCCCTGCTGAGCAGGGAGCCCAATGCAGGACTTGATCCTGGGGCTCCAGGATCATGACCTGAGCTTAAGGCAGTCACTTAACCAACTAAGCCACCCAGGTGCCCCTGCCCCTTGACATTTAATGGTGACTCCAAGTAGAGAAAAAAGTAGCATAGGAAAACATTCCTTTGAGAATCTATTGCCTATTTTTTTTTGTAAGGGAGGATGACTAGTTTCCAGGATTTAAAATTTGACTTTAGAAAATGGGTATAAAATTACAGTTATATAAGAGGAATAAGTTCCAGAGGTCTTCTGTGCAGCATAGTACCTATAGTTAATATATTATAATATAATAATTATAATAATGAGGTATTGTATACTTAAGAATTTAAGAGAGGTAGACCTAACATTAAGTGTTCTTACTACCAAACACCAGTCCCATCGTAGGTACTGTCTACTAGTTTTAAGATATATCAGACACTAGTAACTGCTTACTTCACAGATTATTTCCATGAAAGAGGTGGGCAACTCACTTAAATTATGTCTATCTAAGTTTTTGATTTGTAACTGGACAGTAAGAGTACCTATAGTACCTATCTTTTAAAGCTGTTTCAAGGATTACATGATTAAGAGAAAGGATTAAATGATAAAACTGTGACACAGTGCCCATCACCCAGTAAACAGTCAACAAATAGGAAGTATTGCTATCACTATAATTTCTCACTTAAGGGAAGGTGGGCCATCAGGACTTGGGGATGTTACGGTCACAGACAGACTCAGATCTGCTAACTCCAGAGTCTAGGCTCCTCACTGCTAAGCTATGCTGTCTCCCCGTTGTGCATGCAAATGCATCAGTTCAGAAATTTCTCTCTCCCCCCTTTTTTTTTTTTTTTTTTGCCTCCTAATTAATATCTTCTGGGTCTCATTTGTACAGAATCAAGAGAATCGTTTTTGGTCACGTTTCTAAGAACATGGGTTTCTTCTGTTCCCTTGCTCCAAAGGTAAATATTCTAAAACTGGTGAGTCCTTATACTTATTTTCCCCAAATATGATTCTGTGTATGTTGAAAACATTTCCAGGTAAATGCTCTGCTCAATGATTTAAGGTTGGACCGGGAGATCATGTTCTGCACTGTGCAGTTTTCAGTGAAGTGGAGCATGCAGTTTTATAATCACGCATAGATCTGATTTACCTGAAACCTCATTTAGTCTCTGTGGAAGCAGCAAATAACATCTGAATTTACTTTGAAAGTCCACAAAAGGGTCTTGTTTGTGAGTCCACCATACAAAGTCATCCTAGCCATAGCCACGTATCCAAGAGGAAGCTTAAGGGCATCCTTCCATGGAAAGTTTGAGGGGCTCTAATATTCACTTTGTGAAGATGCCTTCGGAGAAGGAGGTACAACTCTTCCAGTTTGTAAAAGAAATGGCAGCTTCAGAAAGGCGCGGCATTTTGACTACATCCTTGATTTGCTCTAGTGATCGTAGTTCTCCACTGGGTTTGAGAACAGTGTTGGTATTTTATTGTTTGCTTCCATGTGGTTCTGGCTGCTATGGGAACCACCACTTTGGTGTTCTAATGGTCAGCACGTCTGACTCACTTTGGGGAAAGGTACAGTAACGCGATGGCACACTTTCAGGAAAAAGCGTGGAAAGCAAAACAGAATCCACGACCCCCTTAAAATAAAGGGACACTGTCTGACATCCAAATCAAGTTAAACCTAAAGGCTTGACTTGGCAGTGTATAAAAGGAGCTCAAAGGCGGTGTGTCTGGGAGTCCACACTCTTTTCTGAGTGATGTTTTCTCTATTCACACCACCAACCTCTTAACTACATTTTTAAACACATAATAAAACAGGCCATGACCCTAGACCAGAGTTCTCCGTGCTTCACTTATGTCACTTAGTACTGCATCTTGAAAATAACTGAGAAAAGAGTGGAGATTATTCCACAATTGGTTCAATTAAATTCCTTCCAGGGAGTTCAGTAGTGGCTCTTTTGTGACCTGGCATACCCCAGCTCATTGGCTCCTGCCCTAGCTCAACCTTGCATCTCTGTGGGAACAGCACACAAGCCATTACATTGGCTTTTTCCAAAACACTTGGGAGAAGATCTGTTCCCTTTCATCTCCTTTTTCATAACATCACTACTTACTCGAGTCACTGGAAACACAGTTCTTTATTTTAAGATTTTATTTATTTATTTGAGAGAGAGTGGGAGTGAGAGAGAGCACATGAGTGGCAGGGAGGGGCAGAGGGAGAAGCAGGCTGCCTGCTGAGCAGGGAGTCTGAGCCCCAACACAGGGCTTGGTACAAGGACCCTGAGATCACAACTGGAGCTGAAGGCAGATGTCCAACAAACTGAACGACCTAGGCTCCCTGGAAATAATTCTTCAATATGAGTTCTCCAATTTTTAGATAACAGGGAAAAGAAGTGATAGCTGAGATACCATTAAAATTCCCTGGTCTCGTGAGTAAGAGTATTCCATAGCAAGAGAAAATGTAGAGGAAAGATCTTCAAAGACTTCGTAATAGAAGGGCAAAATGGAAAAGTAGACGACATAGAATAAGTCAGTAAAAACAAAGGTGGTCTATCAATAAAGAGGAAGAAAAAAAATGTCTTTTAAATATATCAGAAAAAAGGAAAAGATCCAGACTGATCTGCCTCTGCACTGTGTTCAAGTAAGCCTGGGGTCATGAATTAACTACTGGGAGTGTCAACCAAGACTTTTTTCATCAGCAGGGGGCGCAAGGCAGTAAGCCAGGCCCTTTATGAAGCCATCTGGTAGCAAGAGACTAACTCATTCAGTGACATTTCAAAAGCCAAGAAAGTAGTTCCAAGAGGAAGTTGTCTTCCCAATAAATGAGCAAAGATGGAGAAATCATTATGACTTGAAGACAGAGAGAATGAACTCCTTTTCAAATCCATGTTTAACGAGAAACTGTAACCCAATTGAACACTCAAGGAGCAGAGAATGTTTGTATCAACACTCGTATCTGCGAACAGAAAAGGGATGTTGGGAGACTACCAGAGTGGAAATTTTCTAACATAAGCAATTCTCAGGAATGGCTAAATGACTTCTATTTATTTATTTATTAATTTTGGAGAACTTGGAAGCCCCTAGGAAAGACTGAGTAAAAACAAGTATGGTCTCAAAATTTAAACAATGGTTTGAATGATTCCCAAAATGTCAAAACCTCATCTTTCTATGTATCCATAATGAATTAGGTTGTGTGTAGGGCTCAGAGGTGTCTGTGGGGTTTTTTCTGAAAGAGCACAGGAGCTTTCTTTCTAACTTTGGATGAAAATTAAAAAATAAAAACTGATAAATTTTAAAAGAGGCAATTCCTGTCTTATAGGGAATTCCTTATTTCCTCTCAACAGGTTTTGATTTGCTTGTTCCACTTTCCTCAGAGAAGTTAAAAATGCTCCATACCCTTCTTAAGAGATCTTCCCTTCATGCACCCTTGACAAAGATCTGTTTCCACAGAGCACTTTCTCTACCTGAAGCTTCTTTCCTCTGCAGGCCACCTGCCAGATTTCTTTCATCTCTCTCAAGACTCAGGGGCCTCTCCCTGGATCTGTGAAGGAGTGGGATGAGAAGAAGAGGCAGTGTGATCAGGGAGAAGTAACAAGAACACAACGATCTTAGAAACTTCAAAGACGTCAGGGGTTTGGTTCTTTTGATATATGTGTGGAATTTGAGAAATAAAACACATGAACATAGGGGAAGGGAAGGAAAAATAAAATAAGATGAAGACTGAGGGGGAAGCAAGCCAAAAGCAGCGCTGAACTCTATGAAACAAACTGAGGGTTGCTGGAGAGGAGTGGGGTGGGGAGCCTGGGTAACTGGGTGATGGGCATTAAGGAGAACACTTGATGTAATGAGCACTGGGTGTTAAATGCAACGGATGAATCACTAAGTTCTACCTCTGAAACTATGGAAAAAATAATTAATAAAATACATAAAATAAAAATCTCCCTGCTGCTCTATACAAATGTGAAAAAAGGCAGGAGATTTTCCAACTTCAGACGCAGACCTTAAAAGCCCACATCATGGTAACTGTTAACTGTATTTAATATGTCCCAAATATGACATCTGTCCCCCTGTATGGAGACAGACTTGGAGCTTGGGGTGGTTCTCAAAGCAGACTGAACAAATTCTCATATTATCAGCCCCCCAGAAAGATTTCCCAAATGGCATAATTAACGACCACAGTTTCCATTCCACACTAAAAAGATTCAAGAAGACCAGATCACCTAAAGATTTATCTATTTCACTTGAGTCCTGTTCAAAAAGGTGGTAAAATAGGAGAGAGAGGGATTACATACCCAAGTAAATGAGAGCATGCTGTGGAAAACAGTCGGCAGTTCCTCGAGAGGTTAAAATTAAAGTATGGAACACTACATCAAAAACCAATGATGTGCTATATGGTGACTAACACAACATAATAAAAAAATTGAAAGAAAAAAAAAAAGAGCTTAAAATTAGAATGACAGTATGACCCAGCCCCTCTGCTCCAGGTATGTATCCATAAGCATTAAAAATTGTTATTCACAGGGCGCCTGGGTGGCTCAGTGGGTTAAGCTTCTGTCTTCGGCTCAGGTCATGATCTCAGGCCCCTGGGATTGAGCCTCGCATCGGGCTCTCTGCTCATCAGGGAGCCTGCTTCCCCCTCTCTCTGCCTGCTGCTCTGCGTACTTGTGACCTCTCTTCCTCTGTCAAATAAATAAATAAAATCTTCAAAAAAAAATAAGGATTCAAATGCTTACACACAAATATTCATAGCAGCACTATTTACAACAACTAAAAGGTGGAAACAACCCAAATGTTTATCAGTGGTTGAATAGATAAACACGTGTGGTACATCCATATAAGGGAATATTATTCTGCCATAAAAAGGAATCAGTACCAATGCATGCTATAGTATGGATGAACCTTGAAAACGTTATGCAGAATGAAGGAAGCTGAGCACAAAAGGTCACGTATTAGGTGACTCCATTTATAGGAAGTATCCCCAGCAGGCAAATCCATAGAGACATTTAGCAGGTTAATAGTTGCCTGGGGACTAGTAGGAGAAGGGGAGGGGAGGGACTGCTTCATGGATATGAGATTTCATTGGGGGGTGATAACGTTTTGGAACTAGATAGAGGTGATGGTTTCACAGCACTGCGAATATACCAAAAAGCGAGTTGTGCACTTCAAGAGGGTTATTTTTGTGTTACGTGAATTTCATCTCAATGGAAACACACAAATGCTCACACACACATCCTTAAGCACGTAAGAGTTACACAGGCCCTAAAACATACAGGACAACCAAAGTGCATGGAGCTGCCACAGTCCCCAAAGACATTCTTCTATTTCAATTCAATGCCAAGACACAGAACTGTAAAAAGCATTTTTGAATTCAACTCCCAGTAGCTCTGTTCTCGAATGAGATCTCTGATGGACCACTGAGCTTTTTCTCTTGTTGCTCAGAAGGAAAGTATCTTAGATGTCTCATATAACAAGTATTTTCAGTAATCTCTGGGGCAATTTCTCACGTAGCCTAAATGAGAAAGAGGATTTTTTTTAAGTGGAAAACAAAGCAAGGAAAACTACTCTCAGAGCGTTCAACAACTTTATTTAAATCAAACTTGGTTCTCACTGCACTTGGATTGTTTCTCTCATCCTGATTTTCATTGCAGGAAACTATTTGAGGCCAACCCCCAAATCTAGTGTTGGGCTTTGTTTCCCTTGGTACAGTTAACAGAATAATTTAACATCTTTTTTTTTTCTTTTCACAATTTTGCAGCCCTTACATGGAGGCAAATAAAACCATCTCCACTGATATTTCACTCTTTTCTAATAGGGCTTCAAATAGACTCGTATGTTCTGTAATTCCCATAAAAATCTCATTCACAAACAAATTTATCTGCAAATAAATTTCAACTGATTCAGCCCATCAGAGAGGATTACGGGCACTCATAGTTCCTTGACAGGTTTCTCTGGGCTAAACAATAGAAATTAATCTGTAGTTGCCAAAGTACCAAAGGGTGAGCAGTCCCTCAAGGTCACTGTGAAGAACATTGCTGGCTTTGAGCTTCGAAGAATTAAAAGACTTCCTTCCTGACAAGAGTGGATGTGGTAGAGGTGTCATTCAGGACGACGATAGGGTTACCAGCCTGGAGGTAAAAAAGTCATTTGGAGCACAGTGTCTTTTGTGTCTGGGCTTATGTTTAGAGAAGGTCAGGCGAAGGGCAGCAGAATGGCATGTCAGCTTCCGGCCCAAAGGGCTTCCTCTCGTGCTATTTGAAATCCAACAACTTGTACTCTTGCAAATATTGGGTCCCTTTGCTGTGGAATTTCTTATCTTAGTAGGTTTTCCTGTTCTTTCACGCTGATGTAACTGTCACACCTAAGTAGAAACAAGGGCCTTTCATTGTACACAAACACATCAACATGACGGTGATTAAGCCTTTGCCATTGACATATTTTTAGTCTATGACATAAGAAATCACACCAGTTAGCCTTAAAAATCACTTTAAAAATAACTCAAATCTCAGGGCAATGCAAACCGAAGATCAATGTTAGTCTCACTTTGATTTTGTATTCGAAGAGCAGTAGTAACATTTGAGAAGAAATATTGCCCAATCACTTAGTATGTCATCTGCATAATTTCTAGTACTGATATGGAATCACTGTGTATATTATGCACAGTGAACTTTCCGTGATGCTCTGTTCTCCACTGGAGCTGGCTGGATTTCCAGAGTGCAGCACTGCTTATCATGGGGAAAAGTGCAGTAAAATGCTTCCATGTAAACGAGTAATCATTCTAGTGACATGGTAGTTATAAATCTGTTAAAGCTGAATTTCTTGCTGCTGCACCAAAATGTAAAACTTCTTACAGAACTTTAAGCCTGGGGTAACATTATTATGAATTAGGCATTTCTAACATGCTTTATCTCACCACATTAACGTATGTTATGGAGGCTAACTAGCTTTGCCACTTTAATTTTAATATTAAGATATGCCAGATAGAATGTCCACTAGGAGAGGTAAAGTATTTGAACTGCCTCATGGAGGAAACGATTCAACTGACTTTACATTTCCTAAACACTGCCATATACTTTCTTGTACTTGATTCCTGTGACAGCCTTTAGGATAAATCAGACATATTTTTCTTGTCCCTATTTCATAGATGATGAAGAGAGATAAGAGAACCTGAGACAAGGGACCTCCCTGGAAGCATATCTCCACCTCCCCACCCCAAACCTGGCACCCCTATCCCTTCCCTGCTGCTGTTCTGAGCTTAATGGCAGGATTTTTGGAAGAACTGATGAGTGGGAATCAGAGTACCATGGTAGGGGACTGCTACTCTCTATGGTCCTGGTGAGGATCTTCTCAAGTTGATGATTTTCCCTGAAAGACGAGAGCCTTTCCTTTTCCCTCTTTTCTTTTCTAAATCAGTCTTGTGCATTTTGCTTTCATGTTAAACAATGATAATTGGAAACTCTTGAAAATAGTGGCGTGTTTCAGAAATTATCAGGTGGTTTCCACTAAGAGGATGAGAATAAGTGTGGTTGGAAGTTCTCTTTATGCTTTTGTTCATTCATTTCAGCAAACAGGGAAAGATAAGGGGAGTTCTATCCCAGACCCCTGGGTATCTGGGTATTCTGGAGAAATTGGAAAAAGAAGGTGAAGTGCATCAGATCAATACGTTTTAGACCTGAAACCTCAAAGTGCTGGTGTGACCATGGCCAGTGCTGAGTTAAGGGGTAGAAATATTGGGTGCCAGAAACTGAGGGTTGAGACCAGGAGGTGGAAATCTGGCACATGCTTGCTTCACCACAAAAGCACTGGACTGAGAATTAAACTTCGGTTATAGTTACAGGGCCACCAATTACTTACAACCCCACGACTCTGAGCAAGCCACTTCTTTTCCTGGCTCTGGGTGTCCTCATCGATAACAACAAAATTGTGTTTTCCCTGACTTCTGTCCCTTACAGACCATATATGCAGTTGTGTTCCCTTATTTGACATATGACCTGCAAACTCATTTATTTAATACTGCTTAGCATTTTTCTCTTAATTTAATTGACTATTTTACTTATTTATTTGAAATTTGAGATTTTATTGAAGTATAATATATGGATAAAATGTGTACCAATAACAATTATATGTGAGATGAACTTTTTACAAATGGAACACACCCTTGCCACCAGATCAGGAAACAGAATGTTACCAGCACCCCCAAAAGATTCGTTATACCCAGTACAGTCATCATTCTGTAAGGGTAACCACTATTCTGATTTCTAACAGAACAGATTGATTTTGCCTACTTTTGAGCCTTCACGTGCATGTAATCATATAATATGTACTTGTTTTGGTCGGGGGATCTGACTTCTTTCATTCACTATTTTGTTATAGCCTTGATTCATTCTTATTGCTGCATACATTCCATTGTATGAGCGTGTGTGTGTATTTGTTGGTGGATAGTTGGATAATATCCAAATTGGGACCACCATAAACAAGGCTGTGAAAACATTCTTCACATGTCTTTGGTGAATATAAATACATGTTTCTGTGGGATGAGTGCCTAGAAGTGGGACCGCTAAATCATCGGTACATGTTTTCCAATGTGGCTGCCAAATACATTCATTTTAAAAGAAACCTTCACATCAGTAGTGCAACTGGTGCCATTTATCAGAAACAGAAGACAACCATAAAAAAGAATGCCATAAAAAGAAACAATGTTACCAAATAATAGCTAGATAATGTCACCAAAAACTCTGGGCCTGAGACCACACTTGCTTTGGTTTCTATCATAGGCAAATATTGAAGAGGTGTTAAAAATGCTCTAATGCTAAACAGAGGCTCTCTCCTCAATTAAAGGAACACCTGAAAGATTGTTGAAAGGATAATTACTTTCTATTTTCTATTTTAGCCAACATTTTATTTTATTTTTATTTTGATGGAGGGGAGGTGGCAGGGGATGTGCTAATGGGTGATGGGAAGGCAGTTGCTGGAATGAGCACTGGGGTGTTGAACTTTGCAAGTGATGAGTCACTAAATTCTCTTCCTGAAAGTAATAGTAGTTGACTAACTAGAATTCAAGTAAAAACTTGAAACAAAATAACTTTTTTAAAAGACAAGATAATTACCTCCTATTATGTCCGTTGATGCCCTTTAATGCTGTTTTCTACCTAAAATCATTAAGTATGTCACAAGTAGTCAATAAATGGCAATTTTGGGGGGAAAAGGGTGACATGGTAACAGCAGTTTCTTCTAAATCTGACATTTTATACACTAGCAGTCTATAGACTAGCTAGCAGTTGTCAACGGAGAGTGATTTTGCCTTCCAGGGAACACTTGGCAATGTCTGAGATATTTTTGATTGTTCCACTATGGAGAGGGAAAGCTACTGGCATCCAGTGGGTAGACGCCAGCATTGCTCTTAAACATCCTACAATGCACAGGACACTTTCCCACTTCCAAACAAAGAATCATCCACTCCAACATGTCAATAGTGCTGAGATTGAGAAGCCCTGCTGTAGAGATGTCTCCATTGTTCAGGTTCTTCCATGGGAGCATAATAGAACTCTGCAGTGATCAAAGGGATTCTGCACTGAAAACCATTGACTAGTACTTTCCCAGAGAGCAAATGAAAGGACAAGTGGACAGTGTAATAGAGCAGTGTGGGTATTCACATCTGAGACCTGCTCCCTGCTCTTTTCACCTACCTTTGAAACCAATACCAGAATGAAGTCAGTTTCACAGCAAGAAGAACAGGTTCTACTTCTTAGGCTATAGACAGGTCCCTCAGATGCCCTCCAAAAGAAATTAGGCTAATTACAACTTCCTACAAGTGAAGAAAGCATACTTCTTGTCGTCTAGTTTCTACTGCTGTTGACTTGATTGGCATTTTGGAAGAGAGTCATTTCCCAGACCTTGCACCCTCACTGAAGTGGAGTGCATTTGGAAAAACATTTATCTCTGCTTAGCTCTTTAGACTAGGGATGCCAAAAGAAATGTACTCAGTAATCTTTACATCTCCGTGAAGTATTATAACAATATACATTGTCCTGATTATGAAACTCCAGGGTTTGATAATAAAGGGGAGAGGGTGCCAGAGCCTGAACTCAGATTTTCCTAAGGTTAGTTCTCTGGGCTCAATTACATCTTCTTTCATCATGAATTCAAGGTCCCTTGTCACTTCAGTCCAACAAGGAGGAAAAAAAGATGAGGTAATGGAGAAGAATAAAAAGAAGAACTTAAAATCTAGAGAAATACACCATGTATTGGAAATCCAGTTAAATAGGGAGTCTGAGAGTAAGAAAAGCATTCTTCAGCACTATCAAAATGATTTGGAAGCAATTAATTAGCTGATCTACCATTTAATGGTATGGACCTTATCAAGATTAAATGAAAATGATAATTCTATTTTATCATATAATAGGTTTGGGAAGAAAATGTTCATTGATATCATCTTGCATTGCAATCTTCTTAACTGGGCATCAGAATTCCTATTCAAAATTAAAAACTGGACTTTCAGCTTTGTAACTTATCCAGAAGGAATCTGTCAAAGTGAGATAATATTCCAAAGAGATCTGTTGATTGAGTTGGGAATTTTTCCCTTGAAGTTTGCCAGTAAACATTTTTGAGCACCCACTGGAAGAGTTTACATTGATCATTTCTTCTTTCTGACATCTTAAAATAATGTTTGAGAAATGAGCTCTTGGGTTAGGCCTTGGGATCTGACTTAAAATCAGCTGTGGGAAACCTAGAAGAAGCTAGGTAATGACAATCTAGGGTAGAACGTACCCTAGAGAAGAGCTTACCCTATTAGAGAACTGATAAAAGGGACAAGATATGCATTCTTACCAATTAGATTTTCAACCAAGTACAAACTCTACAGAAAAGCTCTGAGAGCACAAGGACAGACAGTTTCATAGAACATCATCTGAAACTTCTTTGGGTGATAACAATCTACATAGCAAGTGATGATTTTCTCGAATTATAGAAGGTGACAAGAAGGGTTCATAGGGCTGCCTGTGTAAAAACTAACAATGTATTTATTTTTTAACAGAGGAATGGACAAAGGGTCACAGATTTTTATCTTATCAAATGGGACATTTTAAAAGTACTTAAATACTTAACATCTATCATCAATATCATTAAAAAAAAAAAAAAAGCATATTTTAACTCTAGCAACTCTAGCACTAGTAGTTAGAAACCACCAAGGCAGAGATAATCTAGTCCAGCAGTTCTCAAATTATTGGATCTCAGGATATCTTTTCACAACTCAAAATTATTGAGAACTCAGTAGATTTTATGTGGATTATATATAATGGTATTTGTAGTATTAGATACTAATACTAAAACTAATTTTAAAACAACCAAAAAAAATAAGCATACATTCAGATTGATGATATCATCATATGACATGACATCTCTGGAAAATGTCAGTGTAGCCTGGTGAGAACATGGAAGTGAAAAAGGAAAATAATACCTTTAAGCCATCATGAAAATAGTTTTGACCTCAAGGATAACCTGAAAAGGTCTTGGGAACCCTCAGATGTTCCCAGACATTCTTTGAGAACAACTGATCTAGTCCAATACCTTCATTTATTCACGAGGAGGCTCAGGTCTAAAAGGCAGGTGACCTTTTCCAAGATGACAGGCAAAATAATGTCAAAATGCACCCACACAAACATGCACACAGATGTATGCACACAAACACTTAGTCCTATATAGAGACAGCGTGCTCTGGAACTGCCCCATACACCCCATACAGACGAGATGACAAGCTCCACTGCCAGGTTAAGATCCTTTTTTATGAAAAGAACAGAACAGAAGGTGAAATGGGTAAGCTGACCTTTAAAATATGCCATGTGCTTCTCACGACCTCCCAGGGAAAAGAGATATTTCTTGATGGTAGATTGCAATAATTAAGCTGACTAGGAATGGAATTGCAAGCGTTCAGCAATCTGAGGAAGAATCTTTCCATGTTAAAGACTGTTCGGCTTAAAGCTGCAGCCCTGTGCTGGAATACCAATTTCTCTGACTTGGAGGATTAGCCCCAGCTCTGCAGAACAAAAGAATAATTTGAAAAGAGAGGTCTTAATTTGTAGTTTGTTGTGTTTTGTGTTGTAGCCAGACCCTGAAGGAAAGACTCAGTGTCATTTAAATTATATAAACAAAACAATTTCTCAGCAATGCCAATAACAGAGCTTTGTATGTGCTATTTGAATGCATGGTGAGGAAAACATCTCTCTTCAAGTTAATGTTGTTTGTATGGTTTTATTTGTTTGTTTTATGGGTTAAAGAAACATATGGTTTGAAAACATTATTGCTTGGATCAAGCTACCTTCATTCATGTGGACGAAAAAGGAGCTGTTTTTGAGGCTTACTATTTTCTTAAAAGTTTACGGCCCGAAATCAATCATGTTGCAAAAGTTCCTTAGCTGGTCTTAGCTCTGTCATTGAACATTTCTTCTTGTCTAGGGAAATGTCATCGACGTTCCTAGTTTTTAGTTTTAAATAAGTAAAAACTGATAAAACATTTGAATGGGATTATAGCAGATAGGTAGATGAACTGAGTTCGGAAGTCTAGTTTTAAATTCAGGCTCTCCGGGGCTCCTGGGTGGCTCAGTGGGTTAGGCCGCTGCCTTCGGCTCGGGTCATGATCTCAGGGTCCTGGGATCAAGCCCTGCATCGGGCTCTTTGCTTGGCGGAGAGCCTGCTTCGTCCTCTCTCTCTGCCTTCCTCTCTGCCTGCTTGTGATCTCTCTCTGTCAAATAAATAAGTAAATAAATAAAAATAATAAATTCAGGCTCTCCATTTATCAGATAGTGAGTTTGGGAAATGACTAGTTCTTCTCTTTTATAGAATGGGAACACTGGCACCTGTCTCACATATCCCTAATATGAAAGAGTATAGCCTACTGCTTAGGCTGCCAGCTGAACCCAGGGATGATTGGTGTCCTTGTACTGGCTCTGCAATTACAGCGATGGGCCAACTGGCCCCTTATCCTTCTGGACTCAGAAAGATGCTTACCCACAGGGTTGTACATGTAAAACTCTCAGCTCCTGACATAGTAACAACTTAGTAAGTAATAGCCATTCTTGCTTCAGTGATTAATAAAATGGTATTTCCAGTAGGGAATGATTTACCGGGGCAGTCTGAAATCTGACTTAGTCCAAATCAACACTATTTCTGGAGCTGGGATACCTTAACTCCACCAGAGCCCACCGATTATGGAAAGCCTTGCTCTGTTGTGCTAGATGCATTCTTGTGATATTTCTTTCATTATGTTAATTAAGGAATGATTTATACAGTGCATATTTGTGTGATTGGAAAATTGCACTTTAAGGTTGTTGCCTTCCAAACCATGTGCCAGCTGAGAGCTGAGGCAGTAATATGGTACCCATAAGCCTATCAGGTATAATCTTACTCGGGCTGCCACCTTGACATCTATTAGGCCACAGGGCAACACTGAGCTATCATTTCAGCTCCTTGCAAGATACCTACTTACATTATTTTCAAATATGTCAGTGTGTAATTTTAAAAGTGAATAGCCATTTGAAAACATGATCTCAGAACAGTTCCACTATTTGTATGTATCCTGTGTTCAAATTCCTAGATCAAGGATCTTCCATCATATGCTTATTAGTAGTTAATGTATGTAAGACTATCCCAGGGCTAAATACAAAGATGTTCAAAACACATTTGCTGAATTGAAAGGAAGATTCTTTATCACATGTACTTCCTTTTCATAGCAATTATCCTTATATATTTTGTTAAAATACTCTGTAGGGGAAATATCTGTAAAAAATCTGGGATCTAAATTTGGTAGCAAAGGCCACTACAGACCAGATTTTTTGATTATCTTCTTAATTCTGAACACGCACAGAATTATAAATCACAAGGACGGAAATCGAGTAATCAGGAAGTAAAGCTTACAAACGCAAACTTATGAGAACTCATGAAATCCTGAATTGGCAAAAGTAATTCTGGGATATGAATAGGAAACGTGATGCTTGCTTTTCTCAAACAGATAAGACTGAAATTCAATGAAATGTTTGCAAAGTTCTACTAAAAATTTGGCCCTGGATAATGCATCAAGTTATATAAATATTAATTTGGAAAACTGATGAGTACAGCTGCATTCTGAGTTTGCCAAATCATCATAGAATTATGGAATAATAACAATAGAAGAAAAAGCTAAGCTAAAAAAAAAAAAAAAAAGCAAAAGCAAATCCTCTTTTTCCTTGTTGCAATATTTTACTATTTAATAGAGAGCTTCTCCAGAGAGGGTTTGAAGACAAACCTGAAGCCAACCTACCCTTGGGATTTTTTTTTTTTAAAGATTTTATTTATTTATTTGACAGAGAGAAATCACAAGTAGATGGAGAGGCACGCAGAGAGAGAGAGAGGGAAGCAGGCTCCCTGCTGAGCAGAGAGCCCTATGTGGGACTCGATCCCAGGACCCTGAGATCATGACCCGAGCCGAAGGCAGTGGCCTAACCCACTGAGCCACCCAGGCGCCCCTACCCTTGGGATTTTATATTATGGTAACTTTAAAGTCCCTTGATTGTTTATACCTATCTGGGTTAGGTTTTTTTAATTACTTGCACCTAAAGCATTCTAACTCATAGAAGGACACGTTATCTCTTAGTTCCATTTTTTACCCTGTAGTGGATACTGGAAGTTCCCTATGATGAATCTTTTTTCTTCCTTTCTTGAAATGGAGAAGGAGGAAGAGAAGGAGGAAAAGGAGGAAGTGGAGGAGGAGGAGAATAAGGAGGAAGAGGGGAAGAAGTAGAAGAAAGATTCTGGTGGTGTGTCTCGAGCAAAGCTGATCCCCCTCCAGGGATGGGCGTTTCCCCACCTTTCTGTAGGTCAGCTTCCCTCAGGGTGGACAAAGGATTACCAAGAATTTGGGGGGAAATCTTCTCTTCTCATCCAAGTCCAGCAGAGAACAAGTATTTCTAATTCTATATTCCAAACAAGAGTCCCTAGATTCACTTTGACTCAGGTCACGAGTCCACCAAATAAATAACCAATACTTGGCCAGGGGGATGCAATGTGTTATGTGTTGATTGGCTTACCCCATGCACATCTGAGGTCAGGTGGAGTTAACTACGGTTGGGGAGAGTTCATTAGTAGAATGAAAATCTACGTGCAGTTAGAAAGAGGTAAACAGGGAATAAATGCTGAGTAGATAGGCTTGCAAGACTTAGCAAATAAAAATGCCAAGTACTCAGCTGAATTTGAATTTCAGATAAGCGACGAAGAATATTTAACATAAATATGTCTCCCAAATTACATGGTATATACTTACACTAGAAAGAAGACTACCTATCTGAAATTTAAATTTCAGACCAAATTTAGCTGGGTGTCTGGCTACCATGCTTATAGAGATAAACATCACAATATGTATAACTCTGGGTGGGGAATGTGAGTGAACAGATGTAGTTATGATTACAATTTGAGTAATAATTATATGTCAGAGGTCTTATTTAAATCAATATTAATCCTATTAGTATCACATAGTAGATATCTTTATCCCTATTTTACATATCCCTATTTTACATTAAGAAAAATACTAGGCTCAGAAAGGGTAATTAACTCAGCAGCACAGAGCAACTTAAGTCACTAACTTGGGGTCCAAATCTGGTTGCCTCACTCCAACACTTCCATGCCTCTTTGCCCTTCTAGAAAAAGGCCAGTGTGAGAAGGACATACCTCTGTCCCTATTCAGTCATTTCCATGCCCCTTTCCTATGATCCTAAAAGTTTTCTTCAAATTTAATTATGACTCTATTTAAAATATGGCTCCTGAGCTCAAGAGAAAAAAATCTGGAGAATGGAGAAAATAAGATGATATTCAAAGCCAGCTGATGGGAAGACCCTGTACACTTGAACTTTCACTGAAGATTATATTTTCCCTTAAGTGTACAAATGCATTCCAGGAAGTCCTCTGTTGGTATAGTTCAAAATTTGCATGCCTTTAGTGTAAATGATTTCAAACATTCCAAAAGGCTGTATGTATCACCATAGCAAAGTTCATTATCCTAGTAAATTTTTCGTTTAGGAAGGTCTTGATGTTTAACTTAAAGCCATCATGCTGCAGAGCAAGGCTTTTGAGCATTCTCGAGTGAACATAAAATGGCAGCTGACCTCCATCACAGACTCCCTTAATCAGGTCCTTAGTCAGGATTCTCTTTTGTTCATTAAATACATACAGTTCATTTCTTTTTTCCTCTCCAGATCAAGTTTCTAAACCCATAATCAGTTTTTAAAAACCCATTGTTTTTGAGCATTTTCCAGGTTGGTTCAGCACACTGAAGTTTCAATCAGGTCTCCAATGACCTATGGGTGTGTCCCAGGCACCTATGTCCCAGCTCAGTCCCTACATTCCCACTCAGCTCCTTTGTCTCACTAGTGATGACAGGAGGGAGGCAACAGGGACAAGGTGGGGGTTTTGGGGCATGTTGTTGGAGTGGTGAGATGGTTAAGTGTGCTTTGGTAAGTAACAAAATAATTGTTCCAGCTGCAAAGTTTGGCCACTAATTTCCAGGTGTTATTGGCAAAGCAACTGGACCAGACAGCTTGTTCCCCAGTTCTCCTCATGGAGCAGTTCCTTCTCACTAAATCTTCATGCACACAACCATGAGGTTGAACATTAGGAGAGAATGCCGAAGACCCATGACCGCCATTGCCCAGAAAAAGTGAGAACTGCGGGAAAATCTGTGATAGGAGGGCCTCATTTTGGGAGATCTCAGCAGCCTAATGTGGTGGGCATGAGTAGCAAAGGCAGCTTGCCATGGCTGATTGACTTCAATCTTAGTCTGAATTTAAAAAATCAAGAAAACAGGGGCACCTGGGTGGCTCAGTGGGTTAAAGCCTCTGCCTTTGGCTCGCGTCATGATCTTAGGTCCTGGGATTGAGCCCCACATCTGGCTCTCTGCTTGGCGGGGAGCCTGCTCGCCCCGCCCCGCGCCTGCTTGTGATCTCTCTCTCTCTCTCTCATTCTGTTAAATAAATAAATAAAATCTTTAAAAAAAAATCAAGAAAACAGCACATATATGCCCTCCCCCCCATTCCTATAGCCGTATTCACGCATTAATGCTAATAACCACTTTCACAAGAGCACATAAGACACTTTTTTACATTACTGGTTAGTATTTATTTTGCTGTGAACCTCAGATATTTTTCTGCCCAGTCTACGCAGAATGGATCCTTCCTACCCCTTCCTCACTTCTCTTTCTTAATTCAGTTCTTGTCAGATTATGACTTTCAATCCTGTCTTGCTCACATATGCTTTCATTTTCTACTTGACAATTTAACAAGGTTGCTTTGCTATATTTAATCAGGTTCTTTATAGAACCATGGTGACTAATTTGGGTCATCTGTATATTTAACAATAATATATTTTATTAGATTTTATAAGTCGTTGATTAAAAATGATCTCACACCCAGTCCAGACCTCCATAGAGTTTTAGTACACATATTTCCTCTGGCTGGCTGCCTTTGAACAGAAATTGTGACTCAGAAACACTTAGGTGGCTGGTGTCTGTAGAGGATTGGAGCACATTTATATCTTCAGTTGCTTTCTCTGTACCATATTAGTCTCTGGGGTCACTTTTTGTGCCCTCACCATGAATACTCATAGGCAAACAAAACTATGTTAATATTAACCTAATCAAAATAGGAAATTCATTGTGCTGTGGAAAGACTGTCCCATCGTGTACTCCAAATATGTCTCAATCCCGATCTCTAAGCAACCTCAATTTTGGAAGCTTTTCCAAATAATTGGTGAGACATTTTATCATGTATTACATCAGCACTTATGTGGTCATCTTAAAAAGATGAAGAGGGTAAATGACAATCTGAGATACAAATTCATGCAAATGGCTTCATTCAGATATTTTCTGTTATGCCTCCTGCTTTTTTTTTCCTTTTTTTTAAAGTAGGCTCCACATTCCTGACACAGATCAAGAGACACAGATCAAGAGTTGGACCCTTAACCAACTGAACAACCCAGGTGCCCAGCCTCCTGCTTTTTCACTGCAAATTAACAAATGCTTTACCTTAACTCAAAGAAGACTCACAAGGAGCTATGGAAGACTATGAGAACTTTTTTCAGTCTGGGGCTTGTCCCTCTACTCAGGACGTGGCTTCCTTGGCTAAACCTCTCTCCAGTGCATTATCCTAATATATAGTCCCCTTCCCAGATGTTTTGCTTCTGTTCTTTTCAGCTTTACCTGACAGCAATGAACTACCTATTTTTTGTTTTTCTCCCTGCAATTTTTCTGCTGGTTTCTTATCTCTTTGTATTTATCTCTGCCTCATTCACCAGCTATGTGTATGTTTTCCTTGGAGTACATACTGCATCACAAGCAATGGTCTAGGCACTGGGACTTTAACAAAGTTTATGTAATGTGGTGGGGTGAAGAGGATAAACACTAAAGTTCATAGCACATCAGGTGGTGATAAAGAAAAGAGTGAGGGTAGTCGTGTGAGGGAGTGGACGATTAATCACTAACATCTACCAGTCATCTATCTTTGACCTTCTGCTTCTCCTTCCGTATATTCCAAAACTCAGGACATTCATTGGCTCACATAGGTCCCCCTTAAGGCCAGCTTATAAATTTACGTCTGTATCAATTCATTTCTACTTTGGATCTTACTGTTACTCTCACGGGTCATTTCATTCTTCTGGTTGGTTTTCTCTAAAACAGTCCTTCTTATATAGCAGTTTTCCCCTAGGAAATTCTGATGGACCCTGAGAACAATACTGCAAGGAAGTTACTATGTTTCTATTTTTCTGTATTTGGATAGTGGACAGGTCAATTTATCCAGGGTAATATACTACATGTTTTAGTTTTCATTCAGGTGTTTGCTATTATTTAGACTTAGGGCAGTCGTGAAATACTATTGCAGCTATCAGCTGTTACTTTAATTCTTCTTCACTCTACAAACAGCCCAGGAAGGAATTCCTCATGTTCCTTTCAATAGATTTATTAATCTCCAACTAGACAAATTCAAGAAATAAATACCATGGTAACTTGGAAGCTGTTATAAATTTCAGCTTTCAGCTTATCAGCCTTTTATAGTCAACCCAAGTATAGACCTTTGGGTACATCCTGATGTTCACTTTAGCTGTGTTGAATCATTTCCAGATCTGGAAGTGCTCAGCCTCTAGGAACACCTTGGATGGCCTTAAAGGGGACCTATGTGAGCCACCAGGAGTCAAAGGTGAAGCCGTTTTGTTTCCATGTAAGGATGGCAACCATAAAATAATCATTCTCTATTTACGGGTTATGAGTGTAGAAATTCACACTTTTCTCTGCTTCTCCATAGCACTTTCCCATTGATAGGATGGCTTAGAAGGAAAAGCCACAATTCCCTGATTCTATTTTTATCTTGCCATATGGCCCTGCAGGAGTGTGGGAAAAGGGCTCAACCTGGCCTCTGAATGTAGTCCTACAAATCAGGGCTAGAACATTGAACTAAGCAGGGCTCTCAGACATTTTTCTTCCTATGTGATAATTTTAAAATATCAATTGGGAGAAAAAGCAAATGTCAGCTGTGAAATGAATACCACTGTAACGGCTAGGGATTTTGGTGTTTGATCCCAATTAGAGGTAATGGGAATCATGAGGATTCTTGCTACGCCTCTCCTTACTGTAGGTGTTATTTTTACAATTAAAACACTATGTGTGTCTCTGTAGGGTTTTTATTTAATTGGTATGACATATGTCAAATTTCATCAATTCTTAGAACTTTTCATGAAAAATTGCTTTCAATTTGCTGATGTTTAACATCTATGTCCCAAATTTCCCATTCCAGACAAAACTGCAAATTGGTTTCTATTGCTTCCCTGTCAGTGGTCCATAGGCTTACAAACAGATTTATGAAGGGCACCCATTAAATAACAGCTTAGGAATAGTTAGAACAATTTCAGAACTTCTTTTACTTTCCTTCCCCCCCACCCCAATGCCAAAAGTTATATACACCCAAGTCTTGTCGACGTGAAAGCTATAAATGTAGTTGAACACATCTGGAAGTAAAATTCATTCAAATGTTATTTTTGCCCATTATTAACATTTCTCCTCGCACATTATCCCTGTATATTTATTCAAGATGACACTTGACCAAACCCTGGTTACCTTAGGGAGAAGAAAAGTTGATGGATAGCATAGCACCTTCATACCCCTCTTAGAGAGCAAGCCTTGTGCATCTAGAGGTTTGTGTTTGAAAATGTACAATAGGCCCCATTTTCCCTTAAGCCCACCAGGGGGCGCTAGTTTAACACCTTCCTGGAAACACCACAGAGCGGGATAAGCTTGCCAGAGGGCAGCCAAAGCTACAAAAAAGATCTCCCATGGACCCATTTTGAAATTACTACGGGAAGGAAGAAGCTGTATGAAAACGTTTATAATGTCTAAAGACTCATCACCATTGGAGACAAGGAATAGAGTTTACAAGCCATCTGGAGTAATGTCTGCCCTTTAAAATCCTTTGCCTCCAAGCATCACTGTGATAATCTTATTGTCTCCTGTCTGGTCTTGGCCTCTGTCTCCGGAGGAGAGAAGGTCCCTCTCCTTTTTTAAAGATTAACCTGTGTATATTCCAGGGTCTACAGGGGCCATGTTCTCTCCCTCCTTCACCATCTTTAGTCACCTCTTTCTCTATGAATCCGTTGCCCTGGTATCCTAGATTTCCAGGTTTATCCCAATCTTGAAAAATCTGTCTCTTGAACCAGAAACCCCATCTAGCAACTACTTTAGTCCTTTCTTATCATTGCCAGACTTCTTACAAAAGTGGTGATTTAAATGTCAAATTCATGTATTACTGACCTAGGAGAAGATAAAGTAATTGCTAGATGGAGTAGTTCTTTTGCTAAAAGAGGTCTTTCAAAAGTCAACAATAACTTTTTTTTTCTTTGAAAGAGGTTTTTTTTTTTTTTTTATTATGTTCTGTTAGCTGACATGTAGTTCATCATTAGTTTTTGATGAAGCGTCCTATGATTCATCAGTTGTGTATAACTTTCTTTAACATTAAATATGTTTGCCATCATCTGCTTCTAAAAAGGCTCTTTTCTTTTTCCTTCCATGACCCTAAATATTTTTGCTTTTCTTTCTACTTCTCTGAGGTCTCTCCTAGTTTTTACCCTAATCCTTTTTCCTTTTAACCACTCCAGTTCAAAACCTCGATGATTTTTTGTTTGTTTGTTTTACCTTTATCCTAGTCACTTTTAAAAAATAAAACTGCAAGAAAATCAACTGTGTTTTTAGAGTATGGATCTATGAGTTTAGACAGTTTAGGCATATAGTTGCGTAGCAATCACCACAGTCAAGACACAGGAAGTTTCCCTCACCTCCCCAGATTTCTTCCTGCAGCCCTTTTGTAATTAACCCCTTCTTCACACCAATCCCTTAGCAACCACCCAGCTATTTTCTGCTCCTAAAGTATTACCTTTTTCAGAATGCTACATAAATAGAAATATATAGTATGTATTTTTTAATCTAACTTTTTAAAACATTCTTGTCATTCACATTGCTTTATTTATCAAAATTTATTTCCTCTCTGTTGCTGAGTAGTATTCCATCATCTGAACGAACCATAGTTTATATGTTTATTAGTTGAAGGGCATTTGGGGTCTTCCCAGGTTCTTATATGTGGTTATGAGTAAAAATGCTATAAACATTTGTGTACAAGGTTTTATGTGTATACATAAGTTTTCATTTGTCTTCTGTTTGTGTTGCTGAATCATATTGTAAGTTTATGTTTAATTTTACAAGAAACTGCTAAGCTCTTTTTTAAAATGGCTGTACCACTTTGCATTCTCACAAGCAATGTATGAGTTTCAGCTGTGCCACATTCTCTTTATCGCTTGGTATTGTCAGTCTTCCTAATTTTAGCCATTCTAATAGGTTTGTAATTATAATCTCATGAAGGTTTAAATTTGCATTTCTCTAATGACTAATGATGTTGAGATCTTTTCACATGATTATGTGTGAACCCATCATCTTCTTTTGTGAAATGTCCCTTAAGATCTTTTGTTTTATTGGGGAGCATGGGTGGCTCAGTGGGTTGAGTGTTGGACTCTTGATTTTGGCTCAAGTCATCATCTCAGGATTAAGCCCCAAGTTACACGTGGTACTCAGCACAGAGTCTGCTGGTCCATCACCCTCCTCCTCCTTGTTCTCTTTCTTTCCCTCTCTCAAAGAAATAAATAAAATCTTTTAGAAAAATCTTTTGTTCTTTTGTAAAAGTTGGGTTACTTTCATGTTGTTGAGTTTTAAGAGTTCTTTATATATACTAAAGTTGTCTGCTGAAAATATGATTTGCAAATATTTTCTCCCAGTCTGTGGCTCTTTTTAAATTCTCTGAAGGACAGCTTTTATAGAGGTTTTAACTTTGGAGTTTCAAAATTTGGAGTTCAAAATCTGATTTATCAGTTTTTTTCTTCTGTAGATTGTACTTTTGGTGGCATATATTTAAGAAAACTTTGCCAACCAATACAACAATCATTTCCTCTTATATTTTCATCTAGAAGTTTTAATTTTTTGGCTTTGGAGTTTATATATTTAAGTCCATAATCTATTTTAAATTAATTTTTTATGGGCAAGGTATGGATTGAGATTTATATTTTTTACATTTAGAGATCCAAATTGTCTTATCACCATTTGGAAAAGGCTATTTTTCCCCATTTCCCTTTTTAACTTGGGCAAAATCCATTTGCCAAAGTGGATCATTTATATGTATATCCATTTTTAGGGCCTTTTTTCCTTCTTTTCTTCCTTTGGCATAGTTTTTGTT